>NC_037529.1:10569956-10577969 GCF_001531365.2 Cynara cardunculus var. scolymus | reverse complement strand
CAGAAGCTCTCCGGACTTCTTGAAAAAGCTGAAGAAAGAAGAATTAATCTTCAAATACGCATAGATATGCCTCAAGAAGGAGATCTCTGCAAATATTATCTTTGTCAATACAAAGCTACAAATAAAAAAGGTATAAAAAATATTAAGATGCCCTTGATAAAAATAGAAAGTCTCTTTCTAAAATGAAAAAGAAGCTCATTACTTCTTGCGATGCATTGTTTTAATTTCATGTTAAAACAGAAAAATCACAAATTAAAAAGTATTTTATCTATTTTTAGATATATATTTACTTAAAAAATGCTATCTTTTACGATTAGCAAGACCGGACCGGGCTTTTTAGCCGTCCAAAACAAATCAGGACAACTCCAGAAGTTGCCCCAACTTAGTTCATAACCTGTTTCTAAAAATAGAGAGAAGAAGGATTGTGATATGGTAACAAGTAGTTCAGGCACACCTTACAAAGAAAATGCCCGCTGGCCCACCACCACCTGTCGCTCTCCCGAATACGTAAGCGCTTACGTCATGGTATTGTCTTATCACGCTTACGTCAACCTTCTGGATGGGTGAAAGTTGGCCCTTTTTTACTGTGATACTCCTGAAAACCACACAGGGCGGAGTCACAGGGCGCCTTTCGGACGTCCCATACCGCCCGATCGTCACAAGAACCGTCACCGAAGCTCTGACACCAATTTTCCTGGACACTTGATTCAGGCTCCACCAACATATTTCCACCGGATCTGACCTGGTTTCACTCTGCCGAGAGCTCATCTGGGGAGCGGCTCCAGCCCCCGACCGAGGTCATTTTTAAAAGGCCGGTCCTTTTTTTAAACTGGTTTAGTCCAGCCCTAATTTTCCTGGACACTTGATTCAGGCTCCACCAACATATTTCCACCGGATCTGACCTGGTTTCGCTCTGCCGAGAGCTCATCAGGGGAGCGGCTCCAGCTCCTGACCGAGGTCATTTTGAAAAGGCCGGTCCTTTTTTTAAACTGGTTTAGTCCAGCCCTCCCCCTTTCTAAAAATAGAGAGAAGGATTGTGATATGGTAATGAGTAGTTCAGGCACGCCTTATAAAGAAAATGCCCGCTGGCCCACCACCACCTGTCGCTCTCCCGAATACTTAAGCGCTTACGTCATGGTATTGTCTTATCACGCTTACGTCAACCTTCTGGATGGGTGCAAGTTGGCCCTTTTTTACTGTGATACTCCTGAAAACCACACAGGGCGGAGTCACAGTGTGCCTTTCGGACGTCCCATACCGCCCGATCGTCACAAGAACCGTCACCGAAGCTCTGATACCAATTTTCCAGGACACTTGATTCAGGCTCCACCAACATATTTCCACCGGATCTGACCTGGTTTCGCTCTGCCGAGAGCTCATCAGGGGAGCGGCTCCAGCCCCCGACCGAGGTCATTTTTAAAAGGCCGGTCCTTTTTTTAAACTGGTTTAGTCCAGCCAATATAAAGGGCGTAATAGAGTGAAAAAAGCAAACCTATACATGACAATCAAATAAGTATGTTCTGAAACAACATTTACCAACGTTCAACAAAGNGCGTAATAGAGTGAAAAAAGCAAACCTATACATGACAATCAAATAAGTATGTTCTGAAACAACATTTACCAACGTTCAACAAAGTACCATAAAATCATTGTGATCAAGATCAACCATAATTTTAAACTACAACAAGCCCAAATTCATTTACACAAAATGCACAACCATCTATCTCAAAATAATAAGAGAATAAGACAACCATAAGCAAACGACTTGTCAAACAACCACGAAAGCAAAAACCAACAATTATGTAAAGGGATGCACATCGACAAAACCACAATACATCAAAGGTCAAGATAAACAAGAACGAAGATGGTATGCATATAAACAAAATCCAAGTACTAAGAAGTTTAAATCTAACACATACTTGTACATACAACACAAAATCGGAAACTTAGAAAATGTCATGCATACACAAGAAAATTTCATTCAAAACTTCAACATTAAACACGTAACAAAGATACGATCAAAAATACAAACACTTGATGTTTATCAAATAATTACAGTTCGAAACAAAAATGACCAACAAAGTTCTAACATATATACATCCATACAACACAAATTGAAAAACTTAGTAAAACTTATGACATACACCAAATACTGTCATTCAAACGTCAACATTAAACATGTAACAAAGACATGATCGAAAATACAAACCCATTAATTGAAAATTGTTATCAAATAAATACAATTTGAAAACAAAAAACGAATAACAAAGTTCTAACACATATACGTCCATACAACACAATATCGGAAACTTAGAAAATGTTATGCATACACAAGAGATAYTGTCATTCAAACGTCAACATTAAACACGTAACAAAGATATGATCAAAAATACAAACACATCAATTGAAAATRTTTTATCAAATAATTACAGTTTGAAACAAAAACAACCAACAAAGTTCTATCACATATATGTCCATACAACACAAAATGGAAAACTTARTAAAAGYTATGCATACACCGTATACTGTCATTAAAATGTCAACATTAAACACGTAACAAAGACATGCTCGAAAATACAAACCCATTAATTGATGATTGTTATCAAATAAATACAATTTGAAACAAAAAAGGAATAACAAAGATACTGTCATTCAAACGTCAAAATTAAACACGTAACAAAGATATGATCAAAAATACAAACACATCAATTGAAAATGTTTATCAAATTATTACAGTTTGAAACAAAAACGACCAACAAAGTTCTAACATATGCATACTCCAGATATTGTCATTCAAACATCAACATTAAACACGTAATAAAGACATGATTGAAAATACAAACCCATTAATTGAAAATAGTTATCAAATAGATACAGTTTGAAACAAACAATGAATAACAAAGTTCTAACATATATACGTCGATACATTACAAAATTGAAAACTTAGTAAAAGTTATGCATACACAAGGTATCGTCATTCAAACGTCAACATTAAACACGTAACAAAGACATGATCAAAAATACAAACCCAATATAAAAGAACATGAAATCTAACCTTTTTTTAAAACGAGATAGTGGACCTTGTCTTTCTTGCTCCCAATGAATTTTCTTATACCACTTTCAGTAGACTCTTGGGGAATCCAACTATTACATTTATCAAGAAATTAACACTTTGGGGAATTCTATTACATGGTGTAATGGGTGGTAGATGAACCACTGTTTACACCAGATTTTACACCATTTTGGTGCAAGAAATGATGCAAACCGTTAGAGATTGTCTAAGTGAAGATAACAAATTCAACAATTAATGACAATTAAAATTAAAAATGAGACAACGAATATAAAGTATAGTGAGGCTCGATTAAACTCAAGGAGAAATATACGTTACATATGTGCATGTAGTTAAGATGACAAAGAGGGAGATAAAGGGTGAGAGATCATACTATAAATTGCGACCAATTAACATTAAAAATGAGACAACGAATATAAATTATAGTGAGGCTCGATTAGACTCAAGGAGAAATATACGTTATATATGTATGTGCATGTCGTTAAGATGACAGAGAGGGAGATAAAGGGTGAGAGATCATACTATAAATTGCGACCAATTAAAGAGAAATTTTATGATTTGGAGGAATCTTCGGAGAGATATTGGAAACAATATTCAAATCAGATCCTAGAGTTGGGGAGAGTGAGTGAGCTTGCTTTCTAAAGTTTACAGTTTCGCAGCTAAAAAACAAAGAACATATGGAAGCACTCAAGCAGTTAACATATGAAACTAAATAAGTTGAAGAGATAACTACCCATATATCTTGATATTAAGGGAAAAGAAAAGCAAAGAGAAGAACAACATCCTGTGTTTAATTTACCAAGCTTCATCTAGAAGAGCCGCCCGGTTTCTATGTAAATAAGAGATAATACATCATAACTGAAGTGATACGAAACATCTGTGCGTAATTGACATGTTCATCTTGAGTTAAACCATAACAATACACCAAGAGAACCGCACATAAATGTTAGAACGAATGCACTTAGCCAGTAATAGAAAGTGCCTAAAGCGACTCTTGCATGTTTTCACAGCTCAACATGAACTGCAAACAGCATACACCAAATATGGGATCTTTTTCCTATAACTTTTGTTGGATTGATCCAACTAATAGTAACCATAAATTATGGGTTGCCAATTAAGCTACACCGTCAAAAGAAATGCCTTCAATAACTGTAAGGTTTTACCTAGCATCGCAATGATTTTGCAAGCCCACGAAGCAATTTTTGGGTAAAAATTCTATGGTGCAAAGTGTAAGTCGCCCTTGATTCATAAAAAAGCTAACATATTACATACTTTATTTCTCATGTGGAAGATCGAGGTTGAAGAAAAAGATGTTGATTGGATTAGCCCTAACCGTGAATAAGATGATATTGCACCAGCTTATCAACTTACAAAACTTGTTTCAGGTAATGAATCAGAACTTGAAATTGTTTGCCTAGCATTGAAAGAACAGAGATAAAGTATTCTTAAATGAAATATAAAACAATAAAATTATCATTTTTTACGTCTTCAAGTCAAAATATATTGGGCTTAATATGCAATTGTGAGAACACGATAACTAATGAACTCTTTTCAAGAGTTTAACCATACATTACCCCGTTACGCCTTCATGCACCGTTTAACTAATAAAAATCAAAATTTATATTCAAGGTTGTAAACTTCTTACCTGCAACTATCCCCAATTGTGAATCATCAATGCATTTATCTAGTAAAGTCATGAGCTCCAGTGGCATATCACCTGTAGCAAAGAACTTTAACCAAAATCCAAAAACATGAATTAGCAAGCACATTTGTGTTCTTTTAAGCTGATGTATAGTAAATATCTACATGTTAGAGTTCCTGGATAGGGGGGTATGATCCGGTCAATCTCACAACAGCTACTTACTTAATTGGGAGATGCAGATGGTTTGAACGTCCATATCCTAGAACTGTTGGTCACACATCAAATATTGCTTCAAATTTTAAGCAAATCTTGACAGAGGTAGAAAAATAAAATACCAACATTAGACGGAAGCTTCAAATTCATTCTTGATAAACCAGAGGTTGAAAATTAGATACCGACATTAGACTGAAGCTTCAAATTCATTTTAAACATAAAGATCATATCTAAAATGCAAGATTATCCACATGCTAGAAATTGGAGAACTCAAGTAGATACCGTCAAATAGACCAAAACACCGCCATGAAACTACCCCATTTCACATTAAAAGTGTATATAACATCTCTCTGGAATTCAAGAAGTCAATACAAACTTCAAAGTGTTTTGTGGTCACTTCAAAGTGTTAGGGCTCTTGTACTTGGAAAAAAAGATTGGGCAATTAAACAACAAAGAATCACAGATTTTACATCTATAATAAAGTCAGTTTTCAGATACAGAAGATTATATGACAGAAATCTAATGTAATTTGCAATGTACTACAAATTTTAGACGTTGAATTTCCCTTATAATTGTATGGACAAAAGCACTCAACCCTTCATATGAAGTCATTGTAAACTCAGTGTCTCAAACCGATATCTAAACGGTAATAAATCATACAAAATCAATAATGCGGGCAAGATAATCCAAAATTCTCAGTCTGTCAAAAATGAACAGTTATTAATGACATCAACAAAATAAACAAATTCCTTCATGTGAAGATTATATGACAGAAATTTAATGCAATTTGTGAATGTAAACTCACTTCTCATTTAATGTAATTTGTGAATGATGTTGACGCAGAGATGGACACGAAATTTGGACCAGATGCCGAAGAAACGAACACAAGATTCTGGCAAAACCTCGGGTTATATCAAAGGAAACAAGTATACCGTTAACAGAATCGATGACCGACGGTCCTAGATGGGCTGCTAGTAAGCCTCCCAAGAGACCCCCGATAGATAAACCTGATCTGTTTCCGACAACGTAGAAGAACCACCATTGAGCGGTGACCAAACCCTTGTTCAGCAACTAAAGAAGCATATCAGCGACAACCAGAAAACCCTCGWCACATTGTTTATGGAACTCGATGAAGAACGCAATCACCGCCAACAATGCGATGGCGATTGCAGGCAGAGAAGAAACCATGGAGACATTGCAGTACCAGAGAGTGATGATGAAGAAACCATTGAAATCCTTATTAGAGATTTGTTCGTACATAGAGCACTTTACCCAATGCTAAGAATACAAGAAAATTTTACCATGGTTATTTGTGCTTTATATAAAGGTATTAGATAGATTTCCTAATAATAACGTTAATTTATTTGAATTTCATAACATTAATTCATTTGAATTTTACAACGTCAATTTATTTGAATTTCCATTTAAGCGTTTTACAGCTTTTATTTATTTGAGGGAAATTAAATATAATAAATATTTTACAACGTTAATTTATTTGAATTTCATAACGTTAATTTATTTGAATTTCATTTAAGAGTTTTACAGCTTTCATAAATTGTCTATTTTTTTTTGTGAAATTAAAAGAGTGGGGGATCCAATAAAAATTCTTAATTTATAAAACTTTTAATTTAAAATTAATTGTTTCAAAATATTTTATTAAATACTAAAAAAGTACTCGCGCAATGCAGCGAGACACATCTCAATTTTAATGTTCTATTTTATTATTTGTCTCTGTCGATGTTATAATACGATTTTATGTGTTTTTAAAAAAACAATAATGATTTTATTTTGAATAAAATATAAATTTGAAGATTTCATAAAAAATTGAAAAAAATATATATATATCAATGTTAATATCAAATCAACTATTTAAAAGTTATCATTTTTATGTAATTTCTTTAATTTATTTTTTATTATGATTTAATTTAAGTTTAATAACGAAATAATTTATATTTGGTTTAATAATACTAGTTGTGTACCCGCGCAATGCGGCGGGAGCCATGAATTTTAACGATTTTGAAGTTCCACTKRTTTTATAAGATAAGATTTAACGATGATATAGGTTATACTTGGTCTTTACATATTAATACAATTTGAATAAATAAGAGTTATGGTTCCAATTACAGACTATCGATGAAAAAAATTGTATAACAATTTAAACTCCAATATATTTAAAATCTAACATATTTAAACGACTCCACAAATGTGTTCGATTTACACCAAGAGCAAAGAACCAAGAAACTTGAGTTTAAAGATAAACACTCAAAACCAATAAAGAAAACTACAAATTTGATAGATCATAAGCCATGAAAAGACCAAAAAGATGGGTTTTAGAATGAAATTTCAATTGTTTACCCTCTTTCTTGTCCAGAAACTCAGATTAATTCAAAAAATACATGTATATATATTTCAAAAAAACCCAATAACATATTAATTCAGAATATATTATACAATGCAATTTGGACAGTCTAACCCCAAAATATAATATATATATATATATATATATAAATATAAAGATATAAATCGTAAATATTAAAAATATTTTTTCATGGTATATATAATATATAATAAAGTCAAAAACTATTCAATATTGGACTCATTTTGAAGGTATTAATGAGACGATTATAGTGGTGTAACTTGTTAAAATAAAAATGTACATGTTTTAATTGATATACGATTATGTATGTTAATTTGATAAAGGTTTAAAATGAAACATTTAAAAGTAAATGACGTAAAGTAAATTAATTAACTAATTATAGGGATATAAAGTGTAAATTTAAAATTATAATTTAAAAAAATTATGAGAGGGTGAGTGTATGTGAGGAAATGAGGGGGTGAAAAGTGTAAAGGGTATCTTGGTCATTTAGTATTTTAAGACTTTTGTTAAATTTGTTTAATAAGACTAGAAGCGTACTCGCGCAATGCAGCGAGATACATCGTGATTTTAATATTTCATTTTATTCTTTATCTCAGTCGATGTTATAATATGGCTATATGTGATTTTGATAAATCGATGATGTTTTTATTTTTGAATAAAATATATGTTTGAAGATATCATAAAAATTTGACAAAAATATATCGATATTAG
>NC_037529.1:10548636-10569856 GCF_001531365.2 Cynara cardunculus var. scolymus | reverse complement strand
ATGAAATAATTTATTTTTGGTTTAATAATATAACATTTTATAAAGATAATAATTAAGTGTTATGTTATAACTTAATAATTATCTTAATTATATTTTAGATTTTTTTAATATTTAAAATTAGATGTTTATCTTGTATTTGATTATGTTTATCTGCAGTTAGTTACACGAATTCAGATATGAAACTTTAATAAGTTGTACTTATGCATAATGTACTTGTAATCTTGAGTTTTAAGTAATATGCATTATTAAACGGTACTTTACGCATAAAAAATGATTTTTAAGAGTTTTTGTCAAATGTTTTATAATATAGTATAGATAATAAATATTTTAATAAAACCCGTTCTAACGTGCCATATAGTAAGGCACGCCTTAGAGTCTGCGCCACGGGCTTTAGCATGTTGCGAAGCTACGTCTCGACGTTATGGTGTATCTTTACATGTTTTTAGGGGGTGTTTGAGATTGCTTATAAAAATAACTTACTAACTTATTCCGGTGTGGCACCGGTAATAAACATTTTTGAGTGTTTGGATAAACAACTTATACCGGTGACAAACCGGTAATAAGGAGTTTTTGAAGAAGTTAAACTCTCATGACTTATAGTAAGTTGATAAATATTTTTGTAGAAAAGCATAAATTGTTTCAAATAAGCAATGTCAAACACCCCCTTAGTACATTGAATGTAAATATAAAAGTGGTAAAGAAAATTTTAGAGTAAACTACAAATTTGGTCCATATGGTTTGTTAAAGATAACACTTTTCATTGTTATTGTTTTAAGTTACAAGATTGTCATCGTAGTTTGCAGAAACATTCGGATTTGGTCCCTTCGTCTATTGACCGTCAAAAAATTCGTTAAATGAGAAGTATTTTTCGTCTTTTTATCGATTTTTTGGTCTTTTATACAACCAAAAACCACATAGATCAAAATTATAAAATTGATTTTGATCGAGTAAAAGAAAAAATTAATCAATACAAGAACGAAAAAAATATCTCATTTAACAGAACTTTTTTAACGGCTTTTAGAGAAAATGATCAAAATTGAACGTTTTTACAAACCACGATGGTTATCTTGTATTTTCGAAACTGAAGGAATGAAAAATGTTATTTTCATAAACCACAAGGACAAAATTTGTAGTTTACTCAAAAATGTATCTAACAATAGAAAAGGGTTTGAATTAGAGTAAGCCTAAATTAAAGGTGGTTAATATAACACTCTAAAATTTATGATTTATAAAATAAAATAAATATTAAGTGATAAAATTTAAAGAGTAAACAGCTTATGAAATTAAAGTGTTGATATTAGAAAAATATGATTTTATTGCAATAAAAAAAGGAAATGAAACATTTTGTATTTAATTTATTTGAGACGAAAATGCAAGAAAAAAACTAGAAGGACTAGTTCTGCCAAATGAAGAAGATTGATTTGGAAATGGTTGAGATTTTTGAAAATCATTCCCAAATCACATTTTTGGGATTTAAGGATAGATTTGACGTCCTATAAGTTGGAATTTTTGGTTGAAACTTAGTGGAGTCGTTCCTAAGGGTGTAAGGAAGTAAACTTGTTTGAAATTTCGGGATTTCATCAAAAAAAAAAAGAGAGAGATGTCGAGTTTGGAGCGGTATAGGGTCATTCCACACAAAAACAACGATTAGAGGTAAAATACTCAACCAAAATTGATGTATAATATGTAGCTGGTTTCATTTTTCAATACCTTTCCATTGATAAAAGTTTCATGGGCTATGGTGGCATGTACGTCCAGTGGTTTGACCTAGAAGCTACTATGGCGACGACTCAACGAGATTCAGGTACAAAAACTCAAAATACGAGTTTAATAATGAACCATAGGGGCTGTAAAATTGGGTATGGGTTGGGACTGTTTATAAAGAAAATTAAATATTTTGGTGGAAAACGGTCGAGAAACGACCCCAAACTAGGCTCGTTCACGACAGTCGCACCAAGGGTGCGACCGGGTTGTGTCGGGCATCAAGTTGAGTCGGTCGGCGTCGGACCAGGTTTTGGGCCAAGCCCGACTTGTTTTGATCGAGTTGTGTTGGACTCGAGTCATTTTGATAAAATCGGTATTTATTAAAAAGAGATTCGAGACTCATTTATTTACTTGGATTAGTCGAAATAAATCGGTATGTTTCGATTAAGTTGGTCAAGATTTGGACATCAAATTATAAATGATATTAAGTAATTGAGTTCCCACATTTAAATTGTAAGAAATAATTCAATAACTTATTTTCGGGAGTTGTGATTAGATAATTGTGGGATCGCACGTTTTTAAAATGAGAATCGTATATAATTAAGGTTGGGGTTATTACGTTGTTATATATTTTGGACGTGAAATATTCTATCTGGGGGGTACATGGCGACGAGCTATCCTTGGGGTTGACCCGCTGACCATGCCAACCCCAGGGTTGACCTGTTTGACTTTTGGGATGACTTTTTGGGAAAAGTCAAAACACTCATTAATGAAATGTAATTATGTGTTATAGGGTATTATTCACGGACAAAGTTTAGATAAGTGGAGCTATTTAGGTAAGTTTTTTACAAGATTTCATTGGGATGTTTACATATGTACATATTATTTTTACATATGGTGTGTGAATTTTTATATATATATATATATATATATATATATATATATATATATATATACTTGATGAGGTTATTATTGCATGTTATTATTAATTTGTGATTTCATGAATATGATGTTGTAATTTATGGCGCAAGCATGTTAAATATTTTATGATTATTAATTATAAATCGCATGCATATGGTTTGGGGATGGGGTAACATGTGCCTATGGTACATTATCCAGGGTATGGGATATTGGCTCGATATGTCATCTTGGGGAGGCACAACACGAAATGGACGGTTAGTTCTTTGTGAACCTATACGTCCAGGGAAGCCTGTGACATGGCAGGTCTCTACCTAATGGAGTGGAGTTAAGAGATCTCATTGGGGTTGCATATATTTTGCATGACACTTTGTTATTGGTTTTTATATGGTCAATGTGTGTATGTATTATGGTTGCACATAAATCATGAACTCACTGAGCTACTTAGCTGACTATAGCATACATCTCAGGAGCAGAAAGTTTTGGAATCAACAAAGGCAAGGGGCTTGTTTAAGATTCCAAATTTCTTGTTTTAATTGGTGTAATCGTTTAAGTAAATCTGACTGTAGTTATATCATCGGACTATTCTTGTATTTTTTTTTTGTAGGGGCACAAAGAACACATCTCTTAATCCTTATTTATGCCTCTTTATATTCTGACCATCCTTTTGCCATTTTCCTTTATATTTTATAATTTCATATATAAACTATTACTTATCCCCTGGTAAAATGATCATTTATAGATAAATAAACTATTATTTACCCCCTGATAAAATGATCACTTAAGGTTATAGTGGAAGATGAGGTGGAGGTGGAGGCGGCTGTCGGTGACCGCCGATAATGCTGGCGGCGGCCGAAACTAGCGGTGATGACCATTAAAACAAATATTATATTAAAGTTATATATCAAACTAAGGTAGATTAGTAATATTTTAGTTTTTGTTCTATTCTAGTCCTATCTTGTTCCACCTATTTTGGTGGAACAAGAAAAAACCTCTTTTGTCCCATGTTGTCTCACTCTGACCCATTTCTTGTCTCTGTTCCATGTAGCCCCAAACGTGAGACAGTGAGTTCTTGTTCTGTTACATGCTGCGCCAAACATGGACAGTGGTTTTATCTCATCCTGTCCTGTCTCGTACCAAATGCATCCTTATAAATAAATTAGTTATTTTGACCTATAAAAACTCATTAAATAAAAGCAGTACAACCAAATTAGTCAAAATGTAACCAGGAGATAGACACTAATTTCATTAATTTGTATAAAACACCCTTAATTTTATGATTTTTAAACTGTTTTGTACACATATCTTTTTCATTATTGTAAGTCCATACATAACATAAACCAATAGAAATGATGCAAGAAATCGAAAGTACCACTTGTGCACTTGAAGATATTCCTTGACCGAAAAGATATCCCTTTCAATCCAATAATTCTATTTTTGATAAATTCATGACATGCTAACACACAACCATTTTGAAAGGGACAACATTACTCCTTCTTTCATATTCTTGTTATTTTTTTCCATCTTCTCCATCAATTCATGTTCATAAATCTAAGATTTTTATCTGAATTTCATATATGAAGCTGTTCATTTATAATTTAAGAAAAAAATCAGTAAGTATCAAATCAGCTTAAAAAAAGATTTTTTATTACTATATTTGTGATTTTCTTATAGCTTTGATATATATATATATATATATATATATATACACACACACACACATACGACAATGAATTTAACATAGGCCAAGCGATTTAATGAAAATTATATGGTCAAAATTGAAGATGAGGGAAGTATTGTCAATTCTGATTGTGACATTTTATAAGATCATAGTATTGTAAAAACAGGGATCTAATAATTACGATAAAAAACTACAATAAATGCTTTTCATCAACGAGAATAAAATCAAATACAAAAAAAGATACTAGAATATTTTTATATGTCAAACACTCAAACACGTCATGGACATATTTTAATAAGTCAACATGTAACATATTATATATATATATATATATATATACTATAAGGGTACTCGCATAATGCAGTGAGATAAATCTCGATTTTAATATTTAGTTTTTATTCTTTGTCTCTATCGATACAATACGATTTTATGTGATTTTGAGAAAACGATAATGTTTTTATTTTTGAATGAAATATAACTTTGAAAAAAATAAATCGATATTAGTATCAACTTAACTATTTAATAGTTCTCGCTTTTTGGTATAACTTCTTTTATTATAACTTAATTTACATTTAATAACAAAGTAATTTATTTTTGATTTAATATAATTTTTTTATAAAGATAATAATTAAATATTATATTAAAACTCAATGATTATCTTAATTATATTTTAAATTTTCTATATTTAAAATGAATGTTTATCCTGTATTTTATTATGCTTATTTTCAGTTAGTTACACAAATTTAAAAATGAATCTTTAATAAGTTGTACTTACGCAAACTTACTTTGAACTTTAAGTAATATAAACATACACAAAATAAAATACAGTTTATGTTTTTTTAGCAAAAGAAGAAGTCAACGAAACAAATCAATATATATCCTTAAAATGTAAATTTTTTACCATTTACCATAAAAATACAATCGCTCCGAAAAGAGGATCTTGAAAACTTTTGTGTAGTATTTCACGTATTATGTTCAAAAAGCACTTCGTTATTGTTACTGTGTGATGTAGATTTATGGAACTTTGGTGTGTTAAAAGGTCAACACTTTGACGATTTACCATTTTAAAGTTAATTCAGTCAAGTTTTTCACTAACGAAGATGATTTTGACCCATAAAATGAAGGTGTCGTAACATGCAAATCGAAAACACAACTTGGAGGTATTCTAACGAGATTACATGATGCAAATATAAAGATCATCTAAGTTTGCATGTTGGGTTGGACTTCTTGTCACGTTATCATTCGATGCAAATAAATTTTCTATCTTCTAGAAGTAGAGAACAAGTGTGTATAAATTCCATCTTTCAACTTTACATCTGAACGATACATATTTTGTTCGTTTGAACTATTTTAACATCTGACTGGTATATATTTTGTTCGTTTGAACTATTTTAACTTCTTTTCATATGATTTATTTATTTTCTTCGAGTAGAAACCAAAAATATTACCAAATGAAACATAACTACAACATCTTTATAGAAACACGACATTAATTTTCAAGTCCAAAGAAAACTTTAACGATCTTGATTGAAAAAGGGTGATCATCAACCAAACCCCACAAGATTACGCAACTTGATTCAATTCCCTTCCATACAAGAATTGAAGTTACTAGTTAGGGTGGTTGAATTTGCACATACATACATACAGATTACGCATAAGTATATAAAGTATCAAGTATCGAGGCTGGTGGAGTGAAATTCTGTTCTTCCAAAACTTGATTGTGGGGGTGTAGGGAAGAACAGAACAGATAAAAAAGGATCGAACTTTTTCTGTGTGTGGGTTACTACTCTTCTCAGAAGGTTCTTATCTGTCTGACTATCTGCCACCCATCTAAATTTAATAATAATTTCTTCCGAATAAGAAGAATGATCACACAATTTCGTTATTTTATTCATACAATCTATAAGATATTATTAAAGAACGTGTTTCGTGATGAACATATGTTTTCTTGGCCAAATTCCAAGCAATTCCTTTTCTTCTGTTTTCTCCTTTTCTTCCACGTTATCGATTTTGGCTGTTCTTTCATTCACTCTCTATTGTAGTGTTATTTCATTGAATCCATCGTCGGAATCTAGTGTATATAATATACGCCATTTACTTACTTCTTGTTTTTTTTTTTGTGGGTATTTGTTCATTTCACTAAAATCAGTGTGGTTCTTCACAATTTGGAGGATTTCAGTTTAATTTCGACGAAGTAATTAGGGTTCTGTCGACCGAATCTTGGTGGGTTTTTCTTGTTTAAGATCAATTGGTGAGTGTTAGGGTTTTATTGGAATATATGTTCTTTCTTTTTTGGAGATTTTGTTGATGGGTGTTGATTTCTTTAGGGCTTTATTAAGGTTTCAACTAATTTCTTTGCAGATTTCATGATGCGCATAAGATAGCTGGATGTTACCCGATTGGACGAAGGCATATTGGTCTTCTTTCCCCACGCTCTATTCCTATAATCTTGAGAATGATTTCAGATTATTTGTGGGATTGAATTTGGAAATCATCCTGAATCTATATTGGGTTTGATTGGACTTTGAATAGAGTGAGAGGTGAAGAAGATGAGTTTAAAATCAAGTGGTGTTTCAGAAGGTGTTATACAAAGGGGAAAGCTTTTAGTTCATATTGCCGAAAATGGGCATTCGATTGAGCTCAATTGCGATGAATACACACTTGTTGAAGCAGTTCAAAGGTATCTTGATTCGCTTTCCGGGATTCATTCAAATGATCAGCTTCTTTTGTATTTGGACATGAAATTAGAACCACAACAGCCACTTTCTGCATACAAACTGCCGTCGGATGATAAGGAGGTGTTCTTGTACAATAAAGCAAAAATGCGAACTAATTCAACCCCACCCCAACCGGAGGAAGTTGAAGTAGCGGAAAGTATCCATCCTGACCCCACACGGCCATCTTCATCAACTGATCCTCATCCGCTGGATGAAGCTTTAGACCCTGCTCTTAAGGCATTGCCATCATACGAAAGGCAATTTAGGTACCATTACCAGCTTGGAGATGCCATTTACAGGCGTACCCTTTTGAAATACGAAACCTGTGAGAGGCTTTCAAGAGAGCAAAGAGTTCAAGAGAAGGCATTGGAGATTGCCAGGGGTAATTTGGACCATATCTTTAAAATGATCCTCCATAATTACACAGATTTTGTTAAGCGTTACTCACATCAGCAAAGGGCACATTCGAATCTTTTAGTGAATTTTTGGAGGGATTTGGAGAGATTAAGGTCTATCAAACTTATGCCTATGTTACAGACTGCTAATCGTAAGTGCTTATCGGATTTTGTGAAGGAGGAAAACTTGAGGAAAATGGTGGAGGATTGCAGCAGTTCCCACAGGCAGTTTGAAAGTAAAGTTGGAGAATTTAAGCAAGAATTTCAAGAGCTAAAGGGAAGTACTGAAGATTTGTTTTCTAGCGAAGCTTCGATCATTAGTAGAGATTTAGGGAGAACCATCAAGGAGCACCGACAATATATAAATGAGCAGAAAAGTATGATGCAAGCATTGAGGTTGGTAATCTTTATCTCCCTTGTTCTACTTTCTGAACTCCGCTGCCTGCTACTTTGCTACCCCGGGTGGTTTCAAATGAGAACCTTAGATATTGAGAACTTGAGAACCTACTATTCATGTTTTATTCATTATGAATGTCATGATGAAAATTATTCGTAATGGAAATACATGATATCCATGATAAAAATACATGATATCATGAATAATGATAAATAATGTTTTCCATATAAGCAAAATAAGAATAAGTTGGGTTAGACACATCTTAAAGAATTTCTCAATAAAAAGGGATAATGTGTGGTTTTATGTATCATTTTGTTTTTCTAAATGCATAACTAAGGTCTAAGTAGGGGAAGTCAAAATGAAAACCATAAATATTTTGAGAATCTGGAACCTAAATTCAATTGTTAAATTCGAATGAGACTATTAATAAATCTGTTAAAGGATACGTGGTTAACCAACTTGATGATTCATGATGAATAACCCTGAATAATCATGATTATCATGTATTTACATTATGAATATTTTTTCAGTAATATCTATAACGACATTCATCATGAATAAAACATGAACAGTTGATTTTCATGTTTTCAAAATATTTATGGTTCTCATTTGAACCTGCCCCGGTCTAAGTATTATTCATGTTGGTCCCATGGCAGAAAAGCAAGTTGTTTGAAGTAAAAGTATACTTGTTTGGAATGTGCAGAGTATTATTTCGTGTTTTTGCTCCATTTTCATTGATGTATTTAGAAACTTAGGTTAGATGGGCTGTTTGCATATTTATGGAATTAGCTAAATGCTATAATGGAGCGTAATCTTCTCAAAAGTCGTAACCTTCTGTTATAAAGATTCTTGTATCAGTCTTCTTGTTTTTGACTTCGGATGTATATTAATACAGCAAAGATGTCGGTTTGGTAAAGAAACTCGTGGACGATTGTTTGACCAGTCAACTATCCAATTCCCTTCGTCCTCATGATGCTGTTTCAGCATTAGGTCCCATGTATGAGGGTCACGACAAAAATTATCTTCCTAAAATGCAGGCATGTGAGCACGCTATTTCAAACCTCTTTATGTTCTGCAAGGACAAGAAGTCTGAAATGAACATTTTCGTTCATGGATACATGCAAAAGATTGCATATATTCAGTACACCATCAGAGACGTTAGGTACAAGTTTTCGCTTTTCAATGAGGCAATAAATCGCCAAAATGATCAATTCGAGCATTTGAAGGTGGTTCGTGGGATTGGTCCGGCCTATAGAGCATGTCTTGCCGAGATAGTGAGAAGAAAGGCGTCAATGAAACTTTATATGGGAATGGCTGGACAATTGGCCGAAAGACTTGCATCCAAACGGGGATCTGAAGTTAGGCGAAGAGAGGAGTTTCTTAGAGTACACAGTTCATATATACCTAGAGACATTTTAGCATTAATGGGCTTGTATGATTCTCCGAGCACCTGTGATGTGAATGTAGCTCCGTTTGATGGTGATTTACTCGATCTTGATATATCAGATTTGGACCATTATGCCCCTGAGCAGTTAGCCGGACTTTCTTTCAGAAAAGGGTTGTCTTCAATGTCCGAGAGTTCTGTAGATTCTGACGATTTCGTTGAGGCTTCTGATTTGGCAGAGATTGCAGGCACAAACAAGCTGGAAGTCGAGAATGCAAAGTTGAAAGCGGAACTTGCTTCTGCTATAGCTCTGCTTTGTTCTTTTTCTCTGGAAATGGAGTTTGAATCGTTAGATGAGGGTAAAGTGGACAATTTGCTGAAAGGTGCTGAAAAGACGACCGAGGCCTTACGTTTGAAAGATGAATACGGGAAACGATTGGAATCTATTCTAAAATCCAAACAAATGCAGTGCGAGTCGTATGAGAAACGGATAAAGGAGCTCGAACTAAGGTCATCTGATAAAGATGGCTCTTTTTCAACTGGGAAAATTGGGGATAGCAAATCGGAGATTTCGGGTGATGGAGAAGCCCATATGCGTTCGGCTTCTTCTGAGCCTATGGATGAGGCTTCATATGGTTACAGTTCATTACTTGCCAAAATGGGTGGTGATAAAAATGGCAAATCTTTTGATGATAACATGACTGATTCATCTGGAATGGTGAACCCTCATCTGGATTCATCAATGCAGGAACCAAACCGGGATGAATCACATGTGAATGAAAAAGATGACAGAGAGGAAATAGCGCCAGATGTAGGGATGCGATTGGCTAATAGTTCGACAGCTGATAACATGTTACAACTTCCGAAAACTTGTGATGGAGTTGGGCAGAGTAATGACGATCTTGTGGTGGAGTTGCAGAACATACTTAAAGAAAAGTCGAACCAGCTTAATGAAGCAGACGATAAACTTGAAGCTGCCATGGAGGAGGTAGCAAAGATTTCTCGGGAGTTGGAAATTAGTCGGAATCTGGTAGACGAGTGTCAGGTAATGTTGGTTTTATCTGAATGTAGTTCCGATTTCGGTTTGCTTTTTAAGCTAAACTTCGTAACCCATCAATCATGTACAGATGAATTGTGCTCATTTGGAGAATTGTCTTCATGAAGCACGGGAAGAGGCTCAAACCCATCTTTGTGCGGCTGATCGAAGAGCATCCGAGTACAACGTATTGCGTGGCTCCACGTTAAGAGTACGCAGCCTTTTTGAACGGCTTAAAGCCTGTGTTTCCTCAGGTGGCATAGCTGGTTTTGCTGACTCATTGCATTCTTTAGCTCAATCTCTTGCAAAGTAAGTCATCAATTTTTTACATTTAATTTTCAACTAAAACAAACCAAACCAAATGAATCCAGTATATAAAACCACCTCTTGTTGGTGATTTTTGTGTCATCAATCATTTTTGGTGTATTTGTGATCTACACGAGATCGATGTGGTTTTAGTTAAGTTATAATAGAGTTAGGAGGTGCAGATTGTACGCTCATATAAACTAACTTAATCTGGAGATCGCCATAAAGCGCTACAAGGGGGCTACGTCCCCTTGCTTAATATGAGACGGAGAAAAATTCTCTCTTTATTAGAGTAAAATTGTCCTTTAGTTAATTAAGAAGTGTAATAATTACATATTCCTAAGACTGCGTTTTTCGTTGTGGACATTTATTTTGGAACGGAGGGAGTATATGATAACTGGTTCGTGAAGATCCCGGCTCGTAAAATTAAGAGGGAACTACTAAAAAGATGTTATGGGACACTCACTGATTCAACACTTTCTTGTAAATTTTAGTCAAGTGGTAATATAGGCATAAAGTTGATTTCTTTTGTATATGAAACCGCTCTTTGCGATCACTGTTGTTCATGGTAATATAGATTATCAGCATGAGACTGAAGGGCCATTGACCAAGTGGTACCCGGTAACCCAACCTTCCTGGAGGTCATGGGTTCAACCGTTCAAGTCTCATCAAGATTGAGGAGTACGTGTGAGTATTTTCCATATATAAATATTATATACTTTAAGAAAAATATAGATGATGAGTTAAAAGATCATGTGATGTTCTAATTCTCAGTTCTGCTAACGATAATGGTGATGATGGTACCGCTGAGTTTCGTGAATGTGTTCGGGTGCTCGCTAAGAAAGTCGGCATTTTGGCAAGGCATCGTGCTGAGCTGATTGACCAGTACTCAAAGGCCGAGGCTTCCTATGAACAGCTTACCAAGGAGTTGGATGACAAGAAAGAGTTGATCAACACTTTGTACATGAAGCATCAATCTGAAAAACAGGTTAGCTTTTGAAGCAATAATAATTGTATTTGTAGATAAAAGGCCCAACAACCAAGGACCGGCTCGGAATAGGGCCTAGAAAGAGCCAGATTGGTTGGGCCCTGTCAGATTTGTGAAGACTCGGTCACAACCAAGGGTGGGAGGCAGGGTTAGTAAGTTAGACTACGGCCTACAGGTGTGTAGTTTCCATGATTTGTTGTACTTCCCATAAGCTGGAAACAACCACTCTACACTTCGTTGTAGACGTTAGATCTGTGTACATCTTACCCTCCCTGGACTCTGCCTTTTAGTGGGATGTATCGGGTTTGTTTGGTTTGGTAATCAGTCACGACCACAGTGCAGTATTACAGATAAAACCACCTCTAACTTAGAAATTTGACTGATAAAAAATACAAATTTGATGATCCACAAACAGGCAAACAAGGAGAAGATATCTTTTGGCCGTATAGAACTTCACGAGATTGCTGCATTCGTGCCCAACACAGCTGGACATTATGCGGCAATCAACCGAAACTGCGGTCATTACTACCTGTCTCCAGAGTCAGCTGCATTGTATACCGACAATCTGCCGCACCATCCCACCTACATTGTGGGCCAGATTGTGCATATTGAGCGACAAACCGTGAAACCATCACCGGTTGAAGCCGAGCATAACAGTGACTCGACCCAATCAGCCTTGAGCTCAGGTTCAAGTGATGCAAACCCATATGGTTTAGTGGTTGGGTGCGAATTTTTTGTGGTTACTATAGCTATGTTGCCGGATACCGCCATTCACCGGCCACCTGCTGCCGCTGCTTCCTGATCTAAAACATTCGGTAAGATATGATGGAAGAAACGAAAAAGCCGCTGGAGTCAAGTGTACATGCATACTTGACAGTTAATTGAAAATGTTCTTCCTTCCTCTGATTTGTATATAAATTCTCTCTTTATATAAAGAACTCTGTATATATATTTATCCCTTGATATCTGTATATATCTGTGTATATATATATATATATATGTATTCATGCGCAAATGAGTTGGGAACAACGAATCTGTAGTTTTTGCTGAATAAAGGGTATGATTTCCACAAGGTCTCGATTTAAATCTGCTCCTACTCAACCTATCCTAGATGACCGTCGGACGGATCTCGAGGATGGCGTATACGTTGTGGGACCGATCTCGAGGATACCATCATATGCCTTCTCTAGATGACCATGGGACCGATCTCGAGGATGGCGTAAACCTTGTGAGACCGATCTCGAGGATGGCGTAAACCCTTTTCATGTGTTGTGATTTTAAGTGCATTTACAAATGCTGTTAGAAGAAAATTTTGTCTAATTACTTGCAAAATCATTAAAATAACGCTCGTTTTTATGATACAATATAATTTGTTATTTATATATATATTATTTGATAAAATATTTAGAATGAAAATACTAAAAAAGTTTGTAAAATGATTACGAAGAAGAAAATAAATAAATAAATTTGTATTTGTTGTTGGGCCTAAATGATTGTTGTTTGAAAATTGAATGGATTATATCGGGCCGGGCCGGGCCTACAGAAGCGAAACCTATAAATACCATCAAAGCCCTAAAAACCTCTCTCCTTCTCGCTCAGTCTTGAACTCTCCCGACCAATTTCTTTCGCGAAACTAGTTACGAATATCCCTCCGTCGATCCGCTGATGTTTTCCTTATGAACCCTTCTTCATCGATATTCAATTTTGATTCTCTCCGGTGAGTGGTTTCACATTGATCGTTATAAATTGATGTACGGATTTCATATTTATCTGGGATTGAAAAATTAGGTTTTGTTTTTTAAATTTGTCGATAGTTCTCTTCGTGTCTAGGGTTTTTGAGGATTTTGTTTGATAAACAGTCATTTGAAACTTAATCTAGAGAGAATGGCGTATATGATTCAATAATTTGTCTGTATCACGCAAGAGGAGAATACCAGCTAGGGTTTGCAAGAATTTTCAGCATCGCTTAATGAACATCTTTTATTTTATTTTATAGAAGTACAAAATATGACGATTTTCTTTGAAGATGATTTGTATCAAGCACCAAATGAAATCCCAATTGCAAACTTAGATCACAAGTTCTCCTAATAATTCAAATCAATAATAAACCCTATACAAGGTCAAGTTGGGCTGAGTGCATGAGAGTCTGAATGAGCTTAAGATTGAGGTTTGCTATATAATTGTTAAGCTTACCAGATAACACTGCTGATTGGTAAGGGTATTGTTCTGATAGATATCTCTTTGATAGAGTTCATGAATATCCAAGCTCATTAGTTTACTCTCATCTATCTGGATGTAAGGACAATAAAGATGGGGAACGTGAAAATGGAGGATGGAGAATTGTGGAAAATAACCTAAACAAACAGTACCTAGATAGCAGCAATATCTCATCATATTTCTAGTTTGTTGAATTCAGTGAGTGGCTATGAGGATATCATATGTACCTAGTGAAAATGTAAAATAAATTTGTAAACATCAGACAGCTCTATTTGTGTTGGGTATCTCTTTGTATAAGTCTAAACATCTTCATTTGTAGCATCGAGTAGCAGTTATGTTGGAATTTTATTCGTTTTATATACCCTAGGGATTCTAGCCATGTCAAACCACATTTGGGCATTAAAACAGAGAACTGCAACATCAATTTAAAAACATAAAAATCTAAAAGAGACTTCTAAAGAAGGATCTAGTACTGCAAATGAAGATTTTATTTAGCTTCATCTAAAGCCTCTAGGTTGAGGCAGGCTGATTTGTGTACCAAGAATGAGCTCAAAACATCTTTAGCGTTATATAACACCATTAGAATGATTTCTGATGAAAGCACTACATTGTAATCCTTTTGTCTTATAAGCATGTTTTATGTTCCTATCAGACGCCCTAGCTAGAGTTAGGCTAGTTTGTCTAAAACCAACAAGGTCAAATGATTTATCACAAGAACATGCAATGTGACCAAAGGGTCTTTTGATCCAGCAGTATCCGGGTTAGAGGTAAGATCCCAACCTCCATGAAGGTCAAGGGTTCAAACCTCATATACTCGCAGTATATTATATACACTTCAAACAAAAGAACATGCAATTTGTCTTGTAGATGACCTCTATCTTGCATTGGTGGTTCGATTTCAAAACCTTCTTGTACAACAGTACAAGCCAGGATAGCACATCTAAGAATAATAACGTCACTATCCCTGCAGTGTGTTCTTCACGTACTGCTACCATGAAGAAATCTGCAGAAGGGTTTTGTCAAGATCAGCATGATTGCAAGGATGACTCAAGGACAAGTAAGAAGAGATCTGCGGCGGCTTCTCTTAAACTTGGAGCTGCAAGAGGCACTAACAGCGAAAAACAAGTAGGTAAGGAACATCAATTTTCAAACACCCCCCCCCCCCCCTTTTCCCATTGCAGATATTTGTACGTATGCATTATCTAAGATAACTCTTATCTTGGAAGTTGAACATGTTCAATTATGACGTCTTGTCAACATAAGACAAATAATCACAATGATTACTCTATCAGTATGAACTTATTGCGTCAAATAATGTCTGAAAAGTTGGGAAAAAGGACTTCACTATATGAAGTTGCTTGTCAGTTACTGCTTTCTCAGGCCTTCCATGGGTGCCAACATACTGTTCCTTAGGGCCTATATAAATTTCATATCCAAGTTGTCAGGCATTGAGAAAATGTTATCATCAAAATCACTTAGTTGTCGTTGTAATTCCATAGGATTTGGCTGTTATATGCAGTTAATGTTGATGAAGTCTGAAGAAAGGCCTGGTTTTATTCTTTCTTGGTTAGTTTCTTCATGATTTATTGCACTGATTTTTTTGGCAATGGTTGCTATATTGGGTTGCAAGGGTCAGGAGAAGTTTAAAAATTGCAAAATTACCCATTGATTGGAGTTGAATTATAGAAAAATTTGAATCTCCAGCTTACTATTTTCCTACTTTTTGCTAAGTGCTAGTAGATAACTTTTGCAGGCCTGGGAGAGCAATCGGATAAATCTCATCAGAGTAATCCAACACAAGTGAGCAAACTTCAGCCAGTACCTGTCATGAAAAGAAAAATCCAGAAAACTGCAGGTGCAGCCCCGAAGGTCGCTTCGGCTTATAATTTGAGAAGTAGAGATCAGAAATCAGAAGGTGCTAAGGATCCTCCAGCTTATAATCTGAGGAGTAAAGTTCGGAAAACTGAAGGCGAAAATGCTTCTACAATCCAAAAGAGGAAAACCCCAAAAAGGGATAGTTCTAAAGATTCTTCAGTTGCTCTACAAAAGAAGGGAATTCTGAAAACAGAACTCCAGAAAACTAGCTCTCCAAAAAGTTCTGCACCTCCCATTAAAAAGATTGGAACTACAAAACCTTTAACTACATCCCTGGCTGGCCATGACAAGAACCAACCTTCCTCTAGTCAATACGAACCATACTTCCGTGAGCCAATTTTTCATATCAGATGGGAAGGTATGTCCAAAATATCTCTATGATCTTTTCTTGCCATGCTTTTTGCTTGAAACTTCAGCTGTATTTGGATTTAAATATCAGGGTATATGGTGGCCTGCAAGATTACCATAGAAGTACTAGAAGAACTTTTTTTGTTATATGAATGAGTAGTAATAAGCTGACAGATTAAAACCATGAATTATAGCCATTGTTCGATAGTTGCACATATGGTGCAAATTTGAAATATTTGTTGTTAATCACATATGAATAACCAGGGGCAGGTTCAAATGAGAACCATAAATATTTTAAGAACATGGGAAGCAACTATTCATATGATTATTTATAATGAAAATACATGATATTGTTGTTATTTAGAGTTATTCATCATGAATAATATATGAAATAGTTGGTTCACAGCTTCTCAAAATATATTTGGTTCTCATTTGAACTTTCCTTGAATCACTAATGGTCAGAGAGTAGCATTAAGCGTTGACTAGAATTTCTAGAAGCATCTCCCATAAGCATAAAGGTTTCTAGACCTTTGTTTTATGTAGGTTCTTGTGACCGTAACCATGTCTTTAAAATTGTAGGTGATATGGAAAATGGGCCGTTTGGGCAAAACTGTATATTATGCAATAAGGATCTTTCCGGTGCAACAGAAGATGACGACTCTGAACTTAATGATGATTTCGAATATGAGGATGATGATGATGATGGTGAGTACGAATATTATGATGACCTCACGCCTCCTCTTCTTCCCGCTGTTGATATTCTGCCGTGTGGCCATGCATACCATACTGAATGCTTGCAGCATGGCACACATGAAAAACAGTCGAGCGATCCCCAATGCATTTTGTGTTCAAGAATGGCATGAAGAACACAATCTAGTGATACCCTTTTGGTGAAGGAGAAATTAATCGACCATTTTTAGTATATGATCAAAATTCCTTATAGAAGATAGAGAGAGAGTACAGAAACTAAAACTGGAGGTTCTTGTTCAAATGATTGAATTTATGTGCCATTTCTCCATGAAGATGTTCATTTTCTTTATTGTTAATAACGGGTGTCTTGATCAGCTTATATGCACCTGGATTAATTTTAGGGCCCTTGAGAATGTTTTTTTAGATTATAGTTAAATTACTTTAAATGAGATTTTTTATTTATTTTTTTACTCAATAACCTTTAAATGACCATGACACTGCCTTGTGAACTTTTAAAATAACACTAGATGATTAATTTGTAAAGGTGACTTTCATATGAGCTCATTCTGGTTTCATATAAATGTGTTTTTTTTTCATATAAATACTTAATTTGATATAAATATCGATATATTTTTTTTCCAGATATTTATGAATAAAAATATTATTGCTTTTTCAAAATCACATAAAACCGTATTATATCAACATAAACAAAAAATAAAACGAAACATTATCTTGATGAATCACGCTGTACAATGCAGCGAGATAAATCTCGATTTTATTGTTTCATTTTATTCTTTATCTATTGATATAATATAAATTTAAATATATTGTAATTAAAATTTTGAAAAAATATATCGATATTAATATCAAATTAACTATTTAAAAACGCTCTTTTTTGTGTAATTTCTTTGATTTAGTTTTTCATTATAATTTAATTTAGGTCTAATAGTGAATCAATTTATTTTTGGTTTAATAAATTATACTTATACACAATATATTTGTAATCTTGAATTTTAAGTAATATGCATTAATAAACAGTACTTTATGTATAAAAATGGTTTTTAAGAATTTTTGTTAGATGTTTTATAATATAGTATAGATAAGGACAATTGTCATTGAGAGTTGTTTTCGGTAGAGATGAATTTTGAAAGTACACATAGGTTACACTAGAATTATCAGATTCATAGGAAATTAGATGTGAAATACAATTTTCAGATAAATTGCAATCTCTACATATTTCAAACCACTTACCTATACTATATTATAATATATTCGATAAAAGATTTTAAAAATCATTTTTTATGCATAAAATATTATTTATTAATGTATGTTACTTAAAACTTAAGAATACAAGTAGATTGTGCGTAAATACAAATTATTAAAGATTCATATATGAATTCGTGTAACTAMCTGCAGATAAWCATAATMAAATACATGATAAACATCTCATTTTARATRTAAAAAATCTMAAATATAATTAGGATAATCATTAAGTTATAACAGAATACTTAATTATTATTTTTATAAAATATTATATTATTAAACCAAAAATAAATTATTTCATCATTAAACTTAAATTAAATTATAATAAAAACAAATAAATTACATAAAAATTAAAAACTTTTAAATAGTTGATTTTATATTAACATTAATATTATATTTTTCTAAATTTGTATGATATCTTTAAATTTATATTTTATTTAAAAATAAAATCATTATTGTTTTCTTAAAAACACATAAAATCGTATTATTAACATTGACAAAAATAGTTTAATAAAATAAAATATTAAAATCGAAATGTATCTCACTGCATTGCACAAGTACTCTTTTTAGTACCATTAATTTATTTGAATTTAGATTAAATCAAAACTCTAAAAATATATACATACATATTTGATATTATTGGTTGTGGGATTAGATTCATTTGGAATCCAATAAAGAGTATATGGCCCCCACTTCATCTTTTCCTCACCCTCACCCTCAAACCATCTTTCATCCTCATCGTCAACGACAATACGTGCTCCGGCGGATTCTTCTCCTCCGCCGTTACCACCACCTCCACCTTAAATTTCTCAATAATTGCCGCTGCCACCAGCTTCATTTGAGTATACGCCATTTCTTTCCCTAAGCAAATTCTCGGTCCACCATGAAACACTGGGAATTTAAATGGGTTTTCCGGTCTATACACCACCTTTCCTCCGCCGCTCTCCTCTTCCTCCAACCACCTCTCCGGCCTAAACTCACGGCAATCAGCCCCCCAAACGCTCTCCATTCTCCCCATTGCGTATGTGTGATAAGTCACGAACCAACCTTCCCCGACAAACGTCCCGTCTGGCATCACGTCGTTTTTCAGGCAGGCCTTTGTGTCCACCGGCACCGGCGGGTATAACCTTAATCCCTCCGAGATTGCGGCATGAAGGTAATGCATCTGTCGGAGCTCGTCGAAAGAGTAAAATTCTCGGCGATCCTTGCCGGAGCTAAGCCGGATTGTTTTCAATTCGTCGAGTATTTTTTGCTCCACTTTGGGATGTGAAGATAAAATCCAGAAGAACCATGCAAGAGCTGAAGATGTCGTATCACGACCTGCTAATATAAAACTTATGACAACGTCCCGTAGAAACTCCGGTGAATATTCCGATATGCCCATGAATCGGGATAACAAATCCTCGTCGGGGTTTTTGGCCCTTCCCTCCATTCTGGAAGCTATGATGTGGCCGGCGAACTTATGAACGGTGGAAATCGATTTTTGCAACTTGGATTCTGAACCAAAATTGAACAGTTTCTTGATTTTGTAAAGGCCTGGAAAAGCATACATAAATCTCCCGGAACTTAGCGTCGCTGCATCCTCAAAAGCTGCCATGAATTCACTACCGGAATTTCCGTCACCGGCTAGACAACCGGGGTCGACGTTGAATGCCACCTTACATATATTATCAAAAGAGTATCTCTCGAGAAGCTCCTGAAAATCAATAACCTGGTCCAAATCCGCAGCAGTTTCAAGAATCGGTATGAATCGGGTGTGTAATTCGACGGTGGCGGTTTCCATGACGAAGTTCCGGAGTGATCTGGTATTGAACTCGTAACTAGCGGTTTTACGCTGTGCCCTCCAGGCTTCGCCGTCGGAGTTGAAGATGCCACGGCCGAGGAAGTCTTGAAGGAGAGAAATGAAGCGGGTTCCCTTTGGGTAGTTATCAAAGTTGGTCTTGAGCATATATTCGACATTTGCAGGGTTTGCAGTGATGATGCCGTGGATATTTCCAGGACGGCGGAAGACGGCGGTGTTGGTTGGACAGTGAGAGAGGACTTGTGTGCTCCATTCAAGAAAACGGTGGCGATTTAGGAGAAATTCCGGTAGGGTTCCTAGTATTGGGTAATTTTTGAACCCGATTTGAGTGGTAGATTTGGATTTTGGGAAGAAGAAACAGTAGATGAAGATGAAGATAAAGATGGGGAATAACAAAATGAGAGAAATAACATCCAGTTTCATGTTTAAGATGAGGGGTGGAGGAGATCCATTCATTGGTTATATAGATAACTCACAAACAAGTTTATTTGTATTTCAACAAGATTTACCTTTTTTAAAACTAATCTCCATAAATTTCTGTATCTTATAGTTCATAACTATAAGTTAATTTATTTAGAAAGTTTGCTTGGATATATCTATAATACTACCTTATTAATGAGATTTAATAAAAGTCTTAAAAACAATATCTAATGCATTTGGTACTATCTTTTAATACATAAAGTCTAAAAAACAAATATTAATGCATAGGATACTACAATATTATGCATAAAGTCTTAAAATTGTTGAATCTATACTCCCGGCTCCCAAAGACATTGATTCTTTCTCCCAAGGCAAGGCAACGACGCACGTTCTTGATCACTTCATCAAGGTTAGTTCTCTATTCTTCTATCAATCTCTACTTTCAATCAACCTCCCACTTACTTGAATCTCTCCTCTTCTGAAATCGCTCCATTTTAGGTAGCGATTCATTGCTTATCATGGTTAGTTCTCCATTCGTTCTATCGATCACTACTTCTCTACTCTTAATCAATCGTCCATTTACTTGAATCGCTCCTCTTTTGGAATTGAGCTAATTGACCCCTCTACTGGAATCACTCCATTTTTATCCATGTTGTGTACTTTATCCATTGTCCCTTGTAATTTGGGTTAGGGTTCTTTATAACCACCATCTTTGGTTTTATAATTGTTCCTGCATAAAACCAAACTAATATGTTTTTGGTGCAATTTGTCATCCGCAATTTATCAAAGGGATTGATTCATATTAAATTTGTATGTTATCTTCAAATTTATATTTCATTCAAAATAAAAACATTATCGTTTTCTCAAAATCACATAAATTCGTCTTATATCGATAGAGACAAATAATAAAAATCAAACATTAAGATGAAAATATATCTCGCTGCATTGCGCGAGTACTCTTCTAGTATTATAAAATATTTTACAAAAACTCTTAAAAATCACTTTTTATGCATAAAATACTGTTTATTAATGCATGTTACTTAAAATTCAAGATTACAAGTAGATTGTGCGTAAGTACAA
>NC_037529.1:10544309-10547526 GCF_001531365.2 Cynara cardunculus var. scolymus | reverse complement strand
ATTATAAAGTATTTGAGTAAAATTCTTATAAACTATTTTTAATGTTTCAAGTATTGTTTAATTATGCATATTAGGGTTGTTTGTTTACCTCTTAATAGTTTCATTAGGAGCCAGTGTCTAAATCGTTAAAATGTGAATCTTGTTTGACAAAAAAAAAGTCTGTCTCTTAATGGTTTCAAGACCCTCTGAATGATTTTGTATCATGAGTCTCCCTTAACCATTCAACACCCTAATTCCATTGTAAATAATTACCGAACAATTATATTTCATTTTGCACTATAACATGAGAACCTCTTAATCATTCTGATCACTTAATCATTCAGCACCAAACCATTCAGCAACTGTCAAACAACCCCTTACTTAAAATTTAAGATTGCAATTCAACGATGCGTAAGTACAACTTTTAAATCTATATATTTGAATTCATATAACTAAATGATAAAACATAATCAAATACATAATAAATTTAAATATAAAGAATCTAAATATAATTAGGATAATGATTAAGTTCTACAAGAATATTTAATTATTATCTTTATAAAAAATTATATTATTAAACCTACTATAAGTTAATTCGTTATTAAATCTAAATTAAATTATAAGAAAAATATTGAACTAAAAATTATCTTTATAAAAAACATTATATTATTAGACTTAAAATAAACTACTTTGTTATTAAACCAAAAATAAATTATACTAAAAATGTGAACTAAAAGAATTATACAAAAAAAACAATAACTTTTAAATTGTTAATTTGATACTTATATTGATTAAAAATTTCACGAGTCTTCAAATTTTATCTTTTATTCAAATATATAAACCATTATTGTTTTCTCAAACCATATTTCCTGGTAAACTTTCTAATTTTCTTTCTCTTAAATATATCTTTATACTTTAGCATAACCCCTAACTTTCCATATACCGACAAATAGAAGAAAAAGAGTTTAAACTACTTTCAAAATCTTGAAGGAATACGGCTTCCTAATAGCCTCTAACTCTTTTTGGCATCTTTATTTCATATTATTAAACATTTCAACAAAAAAGTGGTCCATGATATCCATCATTTGCTTATATCTCTCTCATTTAAAGTTTTTCATCGGAGATTGTTTGGCCTCGCGTAACAATAGTGATGGAGACTTTCATTGGGGAGTAGTGACTTAACCTATATTGCAAGATGAGTTAAAAATTTTACATATAAGAGAAGAAAAAGCCACAATCTAATGAAGAGGAAGCTACAAATAGGGATGGCAACGGGGCGGGGATGGGGCGGGGTTTGCAATCCCCGGCCCCGGCCCCGGTTTATGTACACAGTCCCCGTCCCCGGCCCCGGTACCCGGCGGATACGGGGATTTTCTTCTTGGCCCCGGTCAATTTTCGGTCAACCCCCGGTCAATCCCCGGTCAACACCCGGTCAAATTAATGGTGGCTCACTTCAGTCACTTGCTGCTCACCGGCTACTCACCGGATTGATGAAGAAGACGAGAGTGACTGACTGGTGGCTCACACGACGAGATTGAAGTAGTGGTGAGGGTNCACTTGCTGCTCACCGGCTACTCACCGGATTGATGAAGAAGACGAGAGTGACTGACTGGTGGCTCACACGACGAGATTGAAGTAGTGGTGAGGGTTGATTGACGAGGTCGATTAGTGACTGGTGAGGGTCGATCGATCACTCGATTGTTTGGTCTGTCGTGTTCCGGTGTTCGTGTTGGTCGATTGACGAGGACGATGGTTGTGACCTGGACTGACGGTAATACGGCTGAAGTCGCCAAGTCGGCAGTAGCACTCGGCAGAAGACGGCAACAATAGGTCAAGGTTCTTAGGTTCAAGAAGGGCGTCTGCGTCTGCGTCTCAGATCTATTGGTACTGGAATAGGAGTTCTTGACTAAGTTGACTTCTTGTGTGCGACTCAACGACACTGAGTAACTAAATTAAAGGTGAAAGCCCAAAGCAAAGGTGAAAGCCCAAAGCCCAAATAAAAATTTACTTATTTATACATATACCAGGTACGGGGCGGGTCGGGGGATACAATACCCGGCCCCGGCCCCAACCCCGGTTTGCCTCTACCGGGGATCCCCGGACCCGGACCCGGTACCCGTTTTAACGGGGAATCCCCGTCCCCNCGGACCCGGTACCCGTTTTAACGGGGAATCCCCGTCCCCGTCCGGGTCGGGTGAACCGGGTTCCCCACCGGGTCGGGGCAAATCACCATCCCTAGCTACAAACGTTGTCGGTATATGGAAAGTTGGGGGTTATGCTAAAGTGTAAGATATATTTAAGAGAAGAGAAATTAGAAAGTTTACCAGGAAATATGAAGAGCTAGGGGTATACATCTCTCATTGATATGTCATTCTTATCTCAAAATACATGTTTCCTTGATTAGGCATGGGAATAGGGCGGGGACCTCAATCCCCGTTCCCATCCCTGTCGGGGAATATAATCACATCCCCGTCCTCGTCCTCATCCCTGCCGGGGAATATAATCACATCCCCATCCCCAACGGGGAACGGGATCCCCAATGGGGAACCGGGGATTTTTTTTACCGTTTATATAAGTTATTTTAAATTAAATATGTGAAATGCTATACATGTTTAAATCTCAAACATTTTTAATAAAACTAAAACCAAAATGAACTTAATTTAATACAAAAAAAAATCACAACATCATATAAGAGCTAATAACCTAAAACAAAAAAAAATCAATTAAATCCAAAAAAACTTAAGTCACATGTACCAAAATATATTGAGTAATATACAAAACTTATCGAGTAATTGCATTTTGACTTGACATCCAAAATATTACATATTAACATCCAAAAAATAACAATTTTAGATTATAAACCTAGTTAGAAAATAGAAAATTATGAACTAGCATTTTAGTTGAAATAAATAATATATATATATAATTTATTAATTAATATATATATATATATAGAGGTGGGTTCAAATAAAAACCACTCAATTTGTAAAAAACCGTGAAAACCTCATTCAACCAATCATAATTTTTCATTTTGTTCATTTTTTTGTAATTATGAGAGTTTGATTAACCATTTTTATTGTGAAGGGTGTTAATCATGGATATTATCATCTTCATTATTTTAATTTTAGAGAAATATATGAAACAGTTTCATTAAAATTTCATTAAGTAGTATATGAAATAATTTCATAACCACATATGAAACAACTTCATCAAAAAAAGTATTATATGAAACAATTTC
>NC_037529.1:10532631-10543854 GCF_001531365.2 Cynara cardunculus var. scolymus | reverse complement strand
ACCCTCCACAATAAAAATGATTAATCAACCTCTCATAATTACAAAAAAATGAACAAAATGAAAAATTATGATTGGTTGAATGCGGTTTGCACGGTTTGTACAAATTGAGTGGTTTGCATTTGATCGCTCCCCTATATAGATATATATATATATATATATATATATATATAACGGTACGGGGCAAGGAGTACCAAACCCGTCCCCATCCCCGGTTTGAGACAAATGGGGATCCCCGTCCCAACGGGTCGGGGCCCATTCCCATGCATATCCTTGATATGTCACCCTTATAACTAAAATACACATCTCCTTGATATGTCATCCTTATTTCATTCACATGATATAATCATACCAAAATATCAATTCATGTTATTCATAGCATCCAAAAACAGTTTTTATTATCATCCTCATGTAAAGAACCACACAGTTCTAAATTTCAATACCATAAAAGGAAAGTTTGTAAAATAACTCACATTTTAATCACGATGAGATGAAGATAAAAATATCAGCAACAAATTTAGTTAAAAATCACATAATCAATCCCTACTAGCTCCCCTTTTTGGTTCTGTTTTACTTCGGTCTCCAAAAAACAGACGTAGAAATGTTTTCTTCTCACCAACTTTTTCTTACTTTACTCCCAAAACCAATGAGAAAGTAAATATCTCATATATCCATTTTAAACAATAAGAGGCGATGGATGCTTTTAAAAGAATTAAGCATATAAACAGATTAACCCCTCAACTTACTGCCACCAATAAAAAATAACCCCGAATCTTTTAACCAATAATCCGCTTATCACACATAACGTTTTGATGTGAAGTTTCAAATATAAAAAAAGTGGTCACATGGGTCCCACAAAAACAAGTTGGTCTCACGTGAACCGATATCTCTCTCTCTCTCTCTCTCTCTCTCTCTATATATATATATATATATATATATATATATTAAAATTCCACTTATTAATTTCCACTAATTTTTACAAATGATATGAATTCGATTTTTGATAATTATATTTACCAACTATCATGTATTTATATGGATAAACTACATATTACTATCCAAATTACTGATACTACCGTGTAACGTATGGTTTCCACACTAGTGTGTGTGTGTGTATAAGCAAAATGTAGAGTTGCTTAGATGGTACAATAAGAAGCCTCTATTCTAACGTCACTTTAAGATAGTCTTTAATCACGGCATCGTTAATTCAGGTGGATCTTGTGGGAATCCTATACGTAATTGAAAATTTGTTATGACAAACGCCCAAAGCAATTCATAAACTCTATTCTTGTTCTTCTATCAAACTTATGAACACATGGTTCTTAACTAACTTTCTTATTGATTCAATCAGAAGATATATAAGTTTCTCTCAAAGTACAAAATTCATATCATGTAGGCAATCTCAGACCATAATTATTACTAGCATATATGAGATTACGTGACCAGAAGGTTATGGGCCTCGCGAGCTACCATAGCAATGCAGGATGAATCGTTTAGCTTAATGAATGAACCATTTATAAAAATTGTTTGTTTTTACAGTAACGACTATGAACATTGCTTTGCTGCTTGATGAATGATTATATGCCCCATGCATGCAGATAATTCCCGGTCCGACCCGGAATAAACCCGAATCACGCCCACCAGCCATCAACAAGGGGTTTAGCGTCCGAATCAAATTGTTCTTCGACCAATTTTCATCATTCTATTTACTGTAAGTTATTAATAAAATTTATACTTCCACAATGCATAAAATTAGCATTTAATTCGAACCATAAACTTGTATTTTAAGGTTTTATTTCAGTTTCATGATCAAAACGTATCACTACTAACTGTACTTTTAGGTTAAATCAATGGTTTTTATACCATTGTTACAGATTAAAAAATTTACCAAATAATTCTGTAAACTCAAATACCTGTATAACGACTAAATTGGCTTAGACAACCACATCAGGTTGATGTTTTCGTTATCGAATTAATTCTCGTTTTACGGTCTTTTTCTGTGTCTAAAAATAATTTTGACAATACATCGTAGGATAACGTCTCACCATAGTCAAGACACTGACAATGTTCCCCATGTCACCTTTTTTTTTCCAAGTTGTTTTTAACATAAATTCAAACAGTTGATCGTCAAAGTTTACATCCGTATGGTTTATTCACCGAATGAATTTTAACTTAAGGTATTTTTATATATTTTAACTATTTTGGTACAAATAAAACAAAGTTATATCTTTAGATATTTCTATAATTTGGTAATAAATTACACAAGGGCTTTGGCAGTCCTTGATTCGAATCCAGGATAGATGAAATTTTCCACTACATCCCCCAGAGTCTTATCCAGTGATCTACAACCAGAGGTAGTTGTTTTTGTTAAGTAGCGAAATTGTTCAGATATATTACAGTTATTAGAAATTATATTAGTATAATGTTAAATGTTATGGGCCATTTACCAAACATTTATCAGGTAAGTGCTTATCAAGTCAATTAGACCTTACCGGTTAAGTATAAAAAGAACCGAAAATTTTACCTAATAGACAATGATTGAGAGTCTTATCCGGTAAGTTACAGGTCATTAGGATATTACTTTTCCAAATTTACCTACATATTCTAAAAACTTAATGATTTTCTAAAAATAAGGGACCGTTTACCTAAATGTTTACCGGGTAAGTGCTTAGAAGTCTATGACTATAATTTATTTTACCGAGAAAGACTATAGTACATCAAAATGGTATCGTATGCAACCATTTACCTGGGAAGCACTTACCCGGATAAAAGTCGTCACCCCCACATACCGAGTAAAACTCTTCATTTTTATCATTGTTCTTACTGGGTAAGATTTTTGACCCTTGTCATGTTCATCCGGTAAGGAAAATTACCCGGTAAGCACTTTCTGGATAAACCTTCCCTAAGTATAAAATAATAATAAATGATTACTTTTTTATTAGAATTGTAAGCCGACGGCTGATAGGATAACATAAGAGAGTGAAAGGAGGGAATTGAAGAGTAAATTTAAACACCAAAATATCATCTAATCAACAACACAGCAGTCGTATCTTTTCCTCACTTTCACCTTCAGACCATCTTTCATCCTGATCGTTAACGCTAACACGTGCTCCGGCGGATTCTTCTCCTCCGCCGCTCCCACCACCTCCACCTTAAATTTCTCGATGATTGTCGCTGCCACAAGCTTCATTTGGGTATACGCCATTTCTTTCCCTAAACAAATTCTGGGTCCACCATGAAACACCGGAAACTTAAATGGGTTTTCCGGTCTATACACCACCTTTCCTCCGCCGCTCTCCTCTTCCTCCAACCACCKCTCCGGYCKAAACTCAMGRCARTCWKYCCCCCAAAYRCTYTSCATTCTCCCCATTGCGTATGTGATATACGTCACGAACCAACCTTCCCCRACAAAMGTCCCGTCYGGCATSACGTCRTYTTTCAGGCARKCCTTTGTRTCCACCGGCACCGGCGGGTACAACCTTAACCCCTCCGAGATTGCGGCATGCAGATAATGCATCTGTCGGAGCTCGTCGAAGGAGTAAAAATCTTGGTGACTTTTGCCGGAGCTGAGACGGATGGCTGTCAGTTCGTCGAGTATTTTTTGCTCCACTTCGGGATGTGAAGATAAAATCCAAAAGAACCATGTGAGAGCAGACGACGTCGTATCACGACCTGCTAATATAAAACTTATGGCAATGTCCCGGAGAAACTCCGGCGAATATTCCGGCTTGCCCATGAATCGGGATAACAAATCCTCGTCTTTTTTATCGGTCTTATCCTCCATTCTCGACTTTATAATGTCGCCGGCGAACTTATGAACAATAGCGATTGATTTTTGCAACTTTAACTCAGAACCAATTCTCAACAGTTTCTTCATTTTGTAAATCCATGGAAAAACATACAAAAATCTCCCGGAACTAAGCGTCGCAGCTTCTTCAAAAGCTTTCATGAATTCAGTACCGGAACTTCCATCGCCGGCTAAACAACCAGGGTCGACGTTGAATGCCACCTTACATATATTATCAAAAGTGAACCTCTCCAGTAGCTCTTGAAGATCAAGAACCAGATCCAAAGCTACAGCTCTTTGAAGAATGGGTATGAATCGGGTACGCAACTCGACGGCGGCGGTTTCCATGACGAAATTCCTGAGGGACCTGGTGTTGAACTCGTAACTTGCAATTTTACGCTGTGCCCTCCAGGCTTCGCCTTCAGAGTTGAAGATGCCACGTCCAAGGAAGTCATCAAGGAACGAAATGAATCTGGTTCCTTTAGGGTAGTTATCAAAGTTGGTTTTAAGCATGTGTTCGACGTTTGCAGGGTTGGCGGTGACGAAACCCTTGATTTTTCCGGGTCGGATTAAGATGGCGGTGTTGGTTGGACAGCGGGAGAGGACTTCGGTGCTCCAATCAAGAAAACGGTGGCGATTTTGGAGAAATTCGGGTATGGTTCCGAGGAATGGGTAATTTTTGAATCCGGGTTCGGATTCGAATTTGGATTTGGATTTGGATTTCGTTGAGTGGAGGAAGAAGAAATAGTGAATGAAGAGAAAGAGCGGGAAGATTAAGATCAGAGACATTAATATCTCCATGTTTATGATGTTGGAGTGGAGTGGGACGAACCCTCCATCGTCCCTTTTGCTCTTTATAAGCACTCGGGATATACCTACCATCAAACGGAAATTCATCAAAATATGCAAATGTATCTAAGCCTTATTTCAGACATTTTAATTTTAACAACTCAACTTAATGTTTACGTTTTGAAAAATCTCAACCCAAATAAAACTATAATGTTTGATCGGGTTGAAATTTTGGTACATCAATATACAATGTAGCTAACTGTTTGTATTTAAATGACAATGTTTTTTTTATTAACCTGGATATTCAACCCGTTATGCGAGCCAACTAATTACAGGACGACCACCTGCTTTGCAGATAGCCCGGGGTCACCGTATTTGAACCTCCGTAGTCACAAAAAGATTTTTATTCCTCCTTGGATTTGAACATGTGACCTCCTGCAGGTACTTTTGACCTTTGGAGTCAAACTCAAACCAATCAGGCACCACTCTCCTGAGACTTCCTGTTCGTTGGTACATTTCTTTGTTGGTACATACAATCTTTTTCCACGATAATGTGTGTTCATGTTCTTCAAACACATTTGACATATACATCAATGACGGGTTATTTTTGTTGATAGGCGAAGTTTTCTAATCAAATTCGACTCAATTTCCATGTGAAGTGGCTTCAAATTTTTGGCAATCGGAAAGTGGCTCAAGCAAGGGCTATTTTGGGAACCGACTTCTGTTACCGTTCATCCTTGGCACCCAATTAAAGTTTTTGTGTGTATTCATACTCTTCAAACACATTTTATGTGTATAAGCAAACAGGGTTTTTCTAAAGACAACTCTTTTATTACTTATAAGTTGTGATATTCGGATTGGTGACAAATTCAATAACATTCCTCTCATAAAAAAATTAAGTACTCGTAAGTTGCAAGCATGCAAGATAAAATGGTTGAACACAGGACGTGTTACATGTGACATCTCACAACGAAACTTGTATAGCATGGGGTCAACTCTCAAAGCCGACCTAGTCACATACATTGACTACAATATGTACCGGTCTTGACTGAACTGAACCGTATATAAATTAATGTACCTTGTACATTGTGATACATATACCATATATATGTATCTTCATAGCGTCCCGCATGATACTACCGATCGACAGTTTGAAACATGATCCCTCGTACATGCCCAAAACACTTGACATGTTTTAAAAACGGTAAACATTTAATTAATGTCTCTGAAACTACTTAGCATATGAGTAAATATTGTATCGTGACTAAAAATATTAAATGATGCAATAACACAAAAGTTACGAGTTTATGTTTTTGCAACGTGCGTTTAATAAAAGGTATTATATGATTATTAAAATAATTATATATATATATATATATATATATATTATATARACTTGAGATCATGTGAGACCAAAAGTTTTTTGTGAAACCCGTAAGACCAATTCCCAACACTTAGATTAGATCTACAATCTGAACATTCATAATCACAAAGTTGCCACAAGACTTCTCAATAATCACAAAAATGGGGTTCCGTCCCCTTTATCCAAAAAAAAAAATAATCACAAAAATACCACCATACAACTTTAGACCATTAGCTTATAAAGTTGATCAATGAACATAAATTGATCTTACGAGTCTCACCTGAATCCAAATATATATATATATATATATATATATATATATATATATATATATTGTGCATGAAAATGTGTGTAACAGACGTCCACGTTTCCGGTACAACAGATTCCATTAACGTCTTTACATCAAATATCAACAGCAACGATCACCCCCCATCAACAAAATAAAACCAACTTCTTTATCTCATCCATAAAACTGGACCAACTATTTTCGTACAATTCAACAGACCATACACATGATGCCTCCATACTTATGCTTTCTGAGGTTGAAATATATATATATATATATACACACACACACATATATATATATATATGTGATTTTTAATTTAATTTCGGATGCATTCAGTTAAGCCAACAATTGTTCATTATGTTTAACCATCCGTTTTCATCTTCATCTAACAAGAACTAGATGATATGCCTAAAAATTTAGAACAGATATAAAAAGCACAAAGAGAGACAACAATACTTCGTATCGATCGTTCAAAGCTATGCCCTCGTCAAGAAAGCAATGGACTCCCATTCATGACTGCAGATGACATCCTGTAATAAGACATGCCAATGCCAGTCAGTATGTATAATGTTCTTTTTACCTCAAACTACTACCTAACAATTAAAATATAATTGCAAGAGTGAACCATATATATATATAGCCACTCATGTGATGTTAATTTGTACATACCGAAGGGTTCTGTCGATCAATGTCAAAGCTATTGATGGCACAGTTTTCGGCCAATAGCTCGGTAGGTTCATCACCTACATAAATTAACATCCAAATTATCCAATGGTTGGAATTATGCTCTAGTACTCAACATATTATTTGTGCCAATAAAATACTCCTCTATTTCAAAATAAGTGTCCATTTTCTTTTTTTTTGATTAACCCGGATATCCAACCCGCTATGCGAGCCGACTAATCCCAGGGCAACCACCTGCTTTGCAGATAGCCCGGAGTCATCGCATTTGAACTTCCGTGGCCACAAAAGGATTTTTGTTCTTTCTTGGATTTGAACCTGGGACCTCCAGACACTTTTGACCTTTGGAGCCAAGCTCAAACCAATCAGGCATCACCCTTGTGGTTAATAAGTGCCATTTTCAAAAGCAGGTGTGTAGGTTCCAATTCTACCCTTGATTATGAGATGGAGAAATTCATTACTCCCACTATTATTAACAGTAAAATTGTCACATAATTACACAAATGTAATGATTACACATTCCTAAAATGGTATGCATTTTTTCATTGTAGACATTTATTTTGGGACGAAAGAGCAGTTGGCCTTGCAGGAATCAAAATCACTGATAGACACTATGGGAATTTTTTTTTGAGCTGGCTTTCTTTCATGGGCTCCAATGTTGAGCGCTTCGGGAACTAATGTAAGTTTGTATTTGATAGTACATCTCACAGTTGCCACCTCTAAACAAAAAGCAGAAAGAAAGGAGGATAAAGTATGCAGATTTAAATTACTTAATTAACATCTGTACCTTGCTTAATAACGGCAAGAATCCCATCTTCTGAACAAATCATAACAGGCAAGACTCGTTCGGACGATATATTAGCACGATTTGAAGCGCTCATAAAAGTGTCATATTGAACCTCCCATACCTCACTTTCAGATATGCTAGAGCTAGACATTGGCTCACCAGCATCAATTCCTGAAAGGACTATTGGCTGCTGTGGCCTCCGAAGATCCCATGCAAATACAGTACCATAAGAGCCTCCTGCCTTCAAATTACAGAAAACATAGGGACATGCCCTTGTAAATTGGGTAATGTGTGCTAAATAATACTGCATGACTAATGAGACATAGAAGTTCTTAAGAAGGTACAAGCAATTATCCGACATTTTATTTGCAATTTTAATGGTGCACTGTGCAAACACGTACATACTACATACAACAGCATAAACGCTGCTAACGGATTCGACTAGGTACTTCTCTGTTAATTTTCGTACCCATAAATTAGAGTGAATAACAAGTACCTTTAAGAGAGGTTATTATTTGATTCAAGCAACTTTTTGAGGGCAAATTGCATCAAAATGAAACCAACTTTGCGTCCATCCCATATTTTGGGAAGCACTTTGAAAACCTCTATTTTGGGGGCTGCCTAGAAGCAAACAAATTAGGATGCTGGTTACCTCGTTAACAAATAACCGGTTAACCCGAATGATTTGGCAAAAAAATTCAATAATGCTTATGTGGAAAACTGCTCACCCTCAACTTTATGATTCACTGAATTAGCCTTTCAAAACCCTGGCTCTAGCTGGTTGGAATCCATTTTAAACTCTCTGAAACCCTAAAATTGAATTCCACATCTCACCCCACCAACCCCCTTCTGGTGTCAAGCAGGTTTATAAAGGATGTTTACTCCACAGTCACCATCATCTTCACATGGATGGCTTAAGGTGCTGAACAGCCGGAGCTTCCACCTGCAACAACGGAAAAACTGCTGAGTCCATGGTGCAGCAACCTGTTCTTTGCAGTGGCAGCATAGTCCGGAGAAGAGGAAGAACGATAACTTGGAAGGGTGGGAACTGGGAAGTGCCTGTGCATCCACCCTCTGTCCGCCACTAGCTTGCTTCCCACGATAAACTCATCATTAACTTCACTGGTCCTTTTCGCTTTAAATTGACCCGGTCGCCGCTGACAGAGCTGACAAGGGATATGATTACTTTAATTGAGGTAAGTCGGAGTTCATGGAGATGATGAAGCCTTTTACAATGAGAAGGCGGTGAAGAAGGGTAGTTTGATGATTTCAGCTTGTGGGTTTGATACAGTTCTGGCTGAATTAGAGTCAATGTTCAATTCCAGGCAGTGAGTTTTCCCTAGTGTGCACTGTGCTGAATTGGGTTGAAGCCTACTTGAGCCTTGAGTAGGATAGAAGGTTACACTTGCCATTTGAATCGGCCATTTTGGGAGGCAATGGCCATCAATTAGACATCGTTCTCATTCAGGAGACCCAATCATCAATTCTATTTGGCCATCAGAAGGGTGGAAGGTGTAGTGATACCTTCTCTTGAAGAGAGAAATTTTAGGTCAAAAACCATTTCATTTCAACAGTAGTTAAAACTTCGAGGTTTATAAATATGGTGAACTTCTTACCAGGGAGATGGCTGGGCAGCCTTTGTCATTCTAAAAGAGCTGCAAGCTTTAAAGATTAATCTAAAATGATGGAATGTCCAGATATTTTGCAAATAATAGGAAGATTTAAATATGGAGAAGCACAGCGTACAACAGCTACCAAGTATTAACAAAGATGAAAAAGAGCTAAAGGGTTTTGGGACATTTGAATCAGCAATTTTGGGTGTGGCTAACAAGGATTTGCCATGTAAGTTACTTACATGACATTTAAAAAAAATATTTGCCATGTGGAATAAACAGGTACCAAATCAAATTCTCCAAATAGAGAAGTAATCGAGACCCTTAATTGTTTGCAAAGTTTGCTTGTAGGCCCCAAAATGGAGGTTTTGAAAGTTGGTTCCCCAAAATTGGAATGAACCCAAAGTAGGTTCCATTTTGGTGCAATTTACCTTTTTTGTAGAACAAACAAGAATGTGCATGGGTTTCCTAGAAATTATAAGGTATTGTGAGTGAACAGACGCTATCCAACTACACCAGAGAAGATGACTTGGATCCCTATGCCCAATCTTTGATGCCTTATTTGTTATGTCGACTTGGGTAGTCTTGGTGATTGATAACATAACTAGGTTTAGGTACCAGTACATTATTCAATAAGATTGGAGACAAAAACATAAATAAAATTTCACCCGCACAATATGATCTTCAGTCTAAGATTGCAAGATTTTGTCACTTTAATTAGTTAAGAGCAACGTAGCATACTCACCAGGCATGTGTGCTTTCGTGATGGATGAATATCGATAGAGTGGACCACCCCTGAAGCAGCTCCTTGAGACCTGCAATAGACTCTTACCAAGTCATAAGCTAAAAGATAAATATGAAAGTGATAAAAGATAAATATGAAAGTGACTAAGTATATAACATGGCAGTATATGGTTTATGACTGAAAAACCATAAACTATATGAGCTGCTCCTATAAAGGAAAAAGAGAAGGCAGGTACTGTAGATTAGTACAAAGTAAAGATATGCTAACTAGGCTTGTATCAACTTGAAGCAACCAGAAAGACAAAATTTATGTCATTGCAATATATGAAAGCCAACAGCTTTTAAAAAATATATGCACTCTATTCCCAGACTTTCAGGAAATATTATGATGATTTATTTTCATATGATGTACGAACCAAAATCAGCTGTTATGAAAACTTATCATTGTTTGGAGCACTTCCTATGTCAACCCAAGTAATAGGAAAAGACTAAATTGTGGTGACTTGGCATGTACACAAGATTGATTTGTTTTACAAAGCAATTTCCCTTCCTGTAGTAGTAAACTGTTTCATACCGTTTGATGGTAATGTGTTTCTCCTCCCCTGGTTCTTACTGTTACTTCTATGGCTCCTTACTTAAAGAGAACATTTGACTTGGAGACTTGAACTAAGACACAATCTTTAGGGTGAGGCATTAAAGTTGCAATACAATAAACTTAAAATATAAAGGTTGTTATTCATGTGTCATGTTATGAACTTAGAAAGCTTCGGAGAGAATAGAAGAGTAAATTTATGTCAGGGTGAGGCACTAAAGTTGCAATACAATAAACTTCTTTGTAATTCTACTAGTCTAAGTTGCTTTAGGCTTGCAGGATATAACTTGCCATCACATATACACTATTACCAGATCATTTGATTTCACTTGGTGTTATAATGTTATAGATTCAAGAAGATGGCCAGTTGCTTTTCGACTGGTTCCAAAATAACCCGAAAAATCAAAATGTAATAGCAGCGTCCTTTAGAGATACAGAAAAACCACCACCCAAAGGCTTCGCCGGGCTGTTCCGACTCGGAATTCTCGATACAGTCACACCACGAAATCCCGAATCAGCTTCCAAGATCACCTCCTAATCTTGCCAAAGACTAGAATAGCAATGGAAATAATCTCTAAGGA
>NC_037529.1:10520101-10527086 GCF_001531365.2 Cynara cardunculus var. scolymus | reverse complement strand
AAAAAAAAAAAAAAAACAATATCGGATAGACACAGAATGTATTTACAATTGCAATCGGCAGGTCAATGCTGGGTCATGAATCTGTTAAATCTTCTCTATCTCTAGTATTTATGAGTGCCTATTGTGCAGAGGCTGACCCTTTGCCCATGGCTGTTACATGTGTTATCCTGCACAAAGGTACTGAAAACTTGTATGAAGCCTCCTATCTAACATTATACAAATGTCATCTCCTAAATTTGTAGATTTTCCATTATCATATACATCTATCATACTCTAAGAATGCAAGATGCTTCAGTCTAGGTTGCACAAAGCTATAAAAAAGGATATGGATGCACTTCAAAAGATTGATACTGATGTAGTGAAAGCTCTATCTTTTGAAAGTCTTGTGCGACACAAATGAATCTTAGCATGAGAGGTTTCACCCAAATGATTGAAAGTGTGTCTTCTAAAGATTACTCCTATATGTATTCGAATCAATTATTATGGAACCCTCCAGGAGCTAAAATGATTAAATGACCTCTGCCCCAATCTGTACTGTGGTGGTTGTTCATCAGCTGGTCATTCAATGATTTCCATCTATATGATATCAGTGTCCCTTTCTAAATAGACATCTTGAGTTAGAAGTTCAGATCAGCCAACAAACTTTTGGGTGAAGAGGCTACCGCAAAGGTTCGGAACTTCAGATATATTTATATGATCTCAAAACTGGTCGTTTGTCACAGACTCTCATTCCAATCATATGGCTCAAAGATGACTATTCGATGTTCTAAGAGCACCGCAGGGCAGGGGCATCAAAGTAGCAGGATAATGGATTTCGTGGTAGTGATTTCTTTCTGTTAACCCGGATAAATTTGGCCGTTGCAATTAAGAGTTTATGGTTTCACCAGAGGAATTTTTTATTACTGTCATCTCTGCATAGAAGATCATGGAAGGATCCTATTTGTGCTCCGGCATACTTTTAGAATTTGGTTTACCTTATAGTAAAGTATTTTATCATGCTTAGACTACCCCATCATAAATGGCTTCATTTGCTGTTGTAGTTGCAAGCTATACCCCAGCTAACCTTGCACCTATTTCCTAAAGTTTAGGCTTGAAACATTATGAGGAGTGCAACTTGACAGGGAAACCCACAAGATGTTCATATTCGTTCTCTAAAGGAAATTAGATAGAATACGAGTATAACAAAAGACCTCGATCATGGACCTAATTGAGTAAAACAAACAATGAACATCCACATACCATGGTATACCCCAATATAATATCTCCCTTCCCGGAAACAGAAGAAAAGAAACGCATTTTGACTTTGAAGATAAATATTATGGTGGATGCTAAACTTGTGAAGGTTTTGGATAATCGGACATAAAAACTTATACTAATATTGACAAATTGGAAAATGGTGGTGAAATGGTATCAAAATCTGCAAAAATTACGGCTTTGCTAAAGCATTGAAATTGACAACAGAAAGTGCTCTATTTTCTTTAGCATTTCACTAACCAGTTGCCCTTAAACTGTGAAACTGGCCCTCCAGGTCTCCTCTGATCCCACCACTGAAGAGAATTCCCCAATCCACCCGTAGCAAACTCGGTGGGAGACGCCCATCGGGATGCGGTATAAGAAACTAACCCTTTACTATCAAAAATCCGACGATAATCCAACCCCGAATCGCCAACACTGATCAAGTTCACTCTCCCATCTTCTCCAACACTCACACATGCCGAACCATTTTCCTGCAAATCCAGGCACGTAATTGGTCCCAAATGTAAGGTCTTCTCGGGTATAGAAACCTCGGATTCAAATGATACGTCGATAGGGTTTGGAAAAAGAACGTGAAGGGAGCCAGCGAAGGTGGAAGCAGCAATTAGGGGGTTTTGGAGGGACTTTTGTGCAACTTTTAGGGACGATATTCTGGAGGACAATGTGAATGAAGATTGCAGGGTTAGAATCGGCGGGGTTGAAGGGTTTAAGGCATGAATCTCGATGGAGGTTTCGTCGGAGTCGGAGTTGAATGACGCTACAACAACGTAGCGGTCGAAGGCGGAGAGAGGAGGTAGAAACCGGAGGGCGTCGACGTAGGTTGATTGTGGAAGCCTGTGGAATTGCTTTAGAGTTTCTGTTGCCATTGTTAGGGTTTTAGGATGAACACAGAAGTAAGGGGAGAGTTGCCGGGAACGCTTAAGAACTCAAAAAATATTGAGTTTAGCTTTCTTTTTAAAAGGTTTCCAATTTGATTCCTCCATTACTTTGAAGCTCGAATTTGAAATCTCAAAAGCCCTTTCCATGCCTGCGCTTGAGAATGGTGTTGGTGATTCCCATTATGATTTCAACTTTTGTTATGATGTTACCAAGTATTACAATTGCTAGGTATTTTCATGATGTAGCCTATACACGATTAATGTAAGGATATATTTCGATTTCAATGTTTTATTTCATTTTTTTGGTCTATGTTAATGTTATAATACGAATTCATATGATTTTAAATAAATAATAATATTTTTTTAGTAAAAATATAAATTTAAAAATATCATAAAAGTTAAAAAAATTATAAAAGTTCTATTTTTTTATGTAATATTTTTAATTCAATTTTTTATTATAATTTAATTTAGGTTTAATGACGAAGTAATTCATTTTTGGTTTAATAATATAATTTTTATAAAGATAATAACTAACAACTCACTAATTATCCTAATTATATTTTAAATATATTTAAAATGAGATTTTTATATTGTATTTGATTACATTTATCTACAGTTAGTTACACGAATTCAAATATGGAGTTTTTAATAAGTTGTACTTATATATAATTTACTTGTAATCTTGAATTTTAAATAATATGCATCAATAAGTAATATTTCATGTATAAAAGATGGTTTTTAAGAGTTTTTGTCAAATGTTTTATAATATAGTATTGATCAAGTCTTTAAACTGTTTTTTTTTTTTTTTTTGAATGAATAAACCATTAAAACTTTCTCATTTTAAATGATTAAGTCACATAACATTTTCTAATAAATAAACCATCGAACTCCTAAAAATTAGTTATCTACATTCATTTAACCTAAAAAAAACTATTCGTAACCAGCCAATAATGCTTTAAAGTAAAAAAAAAATAACTTAAATCAGTTTTACCGATTTAAACCCTAACCTCGTTCAAACCTCTTGTACCCAATGAATCACTCCTCCTCGCCACCCCTCGTCGCCTCATAGTCATCTTCTATCCATATTGCCCATCACTCCTCCTCATAGCTCATGCTATTGATCTTCTTTTTTATATCTTTTTTAGCTTTTCGATCTCCCCTCTTTACAACAATTTTACGGATTACGTATATTCAAATCGAAAAACAAAAAGAAGAAAATTGATGGCAGAGGCCAACGAAGGTGATAGAAAGTGCCCCGATGATGGGGCATCAATGGGTGACGAGGGGAGCAATGACGTTAGATGCAAGGGGTTTGAATGATATAGGGTTTAGAAACAGTAAAACTGGTTTTTTTTTTTTAACTTCAAAACTTCTTATAATCAGTTACAGATAGTCTTTTCAAATTAAACATAAGAACTTATTTAGGTACTGAATTGATCATAAACACTAAAAATAGTTTTGTAGAGACAGACATAACAGATTGAGAGGTCTGAAATGGCCATTTTACCTTCTTTAAATCAAAACAAGCCTTGTTGGACATACCTACAAAATCTTGGAATTGTTTGTTACCTTATCCTATCATCTCTCCCAATTCTCCCCTCCGCCATAATTCATCAATCCTATCGTTGCCCCATCTCTTTTGTCTCTACTTCTACTTCCATTTATTCTCAATTCTCCATTAAATACCTGCACTTTCTCATGTCAACTTATCATCTGTTTCATTTTTGTTCAATTCAGTTTTAATAGATTTGAAGAAAATACAGGTTTCGACTTGAGTTTATGCAGATTTTGAGGGAAATTGGATTATGATGGTTGCTGTGTTTGATTGAATCTTCATGAATACATAATTAAATCTTGATTAACCACTTTATAATATTGTCATTGAGCTAATCAATCTGTTGTGGCTCTCTGTTTGATTCGATTTGATTATGGCTCCGAAAGCTAGTAGAGGAAAACCTCACAAGGCTAAGAGCGAGAAGAAGAAGAAAGAAGAGAAAGGTATGTTATACAGTAACTTTTTTTGTGTGTGCATCGTTTTAAAACCACATTGACGAATGCTTTGAAGAACTGCTTACGAAATCATTATCTATGTTATTTAAAATTGCTTGCAACCAAAATTGATTTGTCTGTAGAGTTTCGATTCATGTCAGACTAATATGTTTTTTTCTTTTGAATAATTTTTTACTTCCATCGTTCACATACATATTACATCTCATTGTGTTAAAAATATATTGTCCTTAATCATAACAAAATATACAGACATATTGGTTTAATTTTATTAACATTATCGGTATTTTATAAATGTTGTTAATTGTAAAATAAATAGATCTGAAAATATCCATAAAATGATCGTATATTTTTTATACCATTTTGAAATAAAAATAGTTGCATTTTGCAAATAGAAAAAGTAAAAATTTATGACTATGTCTGAAAAATGAAATTATAGTAACTCATTTATATGTAATATGAAAATGATTATATGTATGTAAAAGTTTGTGAAAATGACTTAAAAGTTAAAATAAAAGTAGATGAATATAGTTGGAAAAAATCAAGTTAGATAAAAAGGTCAACTCATCCAAAGATACACATTATAACTCTTATTTTCACACGATCATTTGTCATATATATATATATGTGTGTGTGTGTGTGTATGTATGTATGTATATATATATGTTAAAAATCAAATATTGTAATTACAAAAGTTGTTTTTTTTTTTTTTAATTTATAAAGATTTCATAGTCACAAAATGTCACTTTCATGCAAATTTTGTTTTTAAGGAACAATTCTATTGATTTAACATATTATTATTCTATATAAAATACCAAATAATACACACGATATCAAACTAATATACCAAAAAAATGAAATTACACCTGGCATTAGACCGTAATATTTATTGCAAAGTTTGTTATTACACATAATAGCAACCTAATATAGAAAATAATTTAACGTGTTTAATGCATAAATTTTATGTAATTGAGTATTAGGGTTCATTCAAAAAAGAACTGATTAATTTGTGATAACTATGAGATCTAATATCAACCATAAATCAATGGAGAAAATTATGAAACTAATATTTTTGGTAATTGACTTAAAATTATAATTAAAGAGCATTTTAGGTATTTTAAATTTTTCTCTCCCCTCTCTCCCTCCTCCTCTCATACATTTGGCTTCCAACGAACACCATGTGATACATAAAATACACCAAAATACACAATATGGTACTCAAAATATGTACAATGTGATACCCAAAACACACTAAGTAAACTTTGAGACCAGTGTAATACAAATTATGGTACTACTGTGATACCAACTGTGGTGGGGATGGGGGAAGGGAGATAGGTAGTGAGGGGGTCACAAATACAAAGATGGGGCTAGCTGTCGGGAATGCTCACAGGTGTGTGTTTAGTGGTCGATTATCGGAGACGACGTCTTGGTCAGACAAGATTACCGGAGAAGGTCGCTGGAGTGGTGGTGGGTGTAGCAGAAGACCACTGAATTTGTCCTTGTGTGTCCGTGTGTGTGTGTGTATATACATATTAAAATAATTAAACTAATTAAAGTAAATTGAATAATCAACATAATTTACTAATTTACCCTTTGTTTTATTTTAATAAATAACATTAGTTATCTAAAATTATTGGATCATATTGGACCTCACAGTTAGCACAAACTAAGTTCTTATTTGATTAGGCCTCTTACCGTGTTTATATATATATATAAGGGCCCATTCAAGAGAGAACTGATTAGTTTGTGGTAACTGTGAGATCCAATCTCAACCACAAATCAACGGATAAATTAAGAAATTAATAATTATGATAGTTTGAGTTAAAATTATAATTAGAGGACATTTTAGGTATTTTTAAAAAACTTCTCTCTACTCTCTTCTCTCTCATCTCTCCGACCTCCAATCTCCGGCTTCCGATGAACAAAAATCCGGCAGGTACCAAGTATTCACAAAAATATACAATGTGATACTCATTGTGATATACTGTGATACCCATTGTGATATATTGTGATACCATTTGGGTACCACTATATATCACATTGTGTATCTTTGTGATTACTTGGTACCTGCTGGATTTTTTTTCATCGGAGAGAGGTGAGAGGAGTTTTTAAAAAATACCTAAAATGTCCTCTAATTATAATTTTAATTCAAACTATCATAATTATTAATTTACTAATTTATCCGTTGATTTGTGGTTGAGATTGGATCTCACAGTTACCACAAACTAATCAGTTCTCATTTGATTAATCCCCTATATATATATATATATATAGAGAGAGAGAGAGAGAGAGAGAGAGAGGATGAAGTTTATTTTGCAAACTATGTTATTTGTACAAACCGTACAAACCCATTCAAACAATCATAAGTTTTCATTTTTTTGTAATTATAAGAGGTTAATTAATAATTTTTATTGTGAATGGTGTTAATCATGAATATTATCATCTTTATTATATTAATTATAAAGAAATACATGAAACAATTTCATTAAAATTTCATAACCATATATGAAACAACTCAATCTAAAAAAGTATTTTATGAAACAATTTCATAATATAAAACAATTTTATAAAACAAAATCATTAAATTAAACAATAAAATGAACGAATAAGAGTAGTTTGCATGGTTTTGTATAAATATGAGTGGTTTGCATTTGATCGCTTATACATACATACATATATATATATATAGAGGAGTGATCAAATAAAAACTGTCATCATTTGTGTAAACCGTGCAAACCACCTTCATCCGTCGATTTCATTGTTTAATCTTATGAAATTTTTTCATGAAATTGTTTAATCTTGTGAAATTCTTTCATATAATATTTTTTTTGATGAAATTGTTTCAT
>NC_037529.1:10502722-10520011 GCF_001531365.2 Cynara cardunculus var. scolymus | reverse complement strand
AATTACAAAAAAATGAACAAAATGAAAAATTGTGATTGGTTGAATGAAGTTTGCACGGTTTGTACAAATTGAGTGGTTTGCATTTGATCGTTCCCTTATATATATAAGTTCATTTGAAAAGTGGTAAGTATTTGAGAGATAGAGAAGTGATCCTAGCCTTTAATTTAGTCAAAATTTATGGCTTTGACTGTGAAGCACAAGATAATTTCTCACATAGTATGTAGAAGATAGAAGAGATTATTTCGTAACTTTTACAAATAGACGACAAAACAAGTGTGTATGTGAACTCATGTGATTCACATATGAATTATATGTTAATATGTGAATCCATTTAATTCACACATGAACCTGTATGATTCACATATAAAGTAATTAACTGATTCATATATGAAATATGGGTTCGAATATGCTTTTATGGGTTTACATATACACTTGTTTACCACCTATTTGTAAAAGTTACGAATACCCTTCTACTTTTTTGCTTAACCCGTCAAAACCACAATTCTCGACCACTTTTAATGTATAAAAGACCAGAATTACTTATTTGCTTTTCAAATATTTATCACTTCTCAAATAAATCTCTCCCTATTCTTGAAATGATTGCATTTTATTTATATATTAACATATATGTGTATTATGGTCATTCATACTTTTTTTTTTTTTTTTGTGTTAGATTTCATTAAACCTTGACTAGCAATAAAAATAAAAATAAAAATAAAAACAAATAATTGTTGTTTTAGTTTAGACTTTGAAGTCTTGACATTCTGTATTCAACAGCATTACCAACGGTTGTAGAAATCACAATAGAAACGCCCGATGGGTCTGGACTGATGCTTAAGGTAAGCTTACATAAAGTATCATATATATATATATATATATATATATATATATATATATATATATATATATATATATAGATTTGAGATCACGTGAGATAATGATGTTTTTTGTGAGACAATTTTTAAATGTTTTGTTAAATATATATTGAATTGTATAATGTTTATATTTTAAATGTTTTAAACATAATATTTATAATATAAATTGCTAATAAAAGAAATAGCGAGATAATGTAGTGTGGGTGGGTTGGTGGGTGTATCGTGTCTTAACATAGATTGGTTTGACTCAGGGGATATCAACGGACAAAATTTTAGACGTTCGGAAGCTGTTAGCGGTACACGTGGAGACATGCCATGTCACCAACTACTCTTTATCCCATGAGGTTCAAGTTCAACTACCTTTTTATTTCTCATCATCACAAATTTACGTTTTTTTTTTAACCTACATCAAACTCCAATTGTATAAATAAAACAAAAGGAACATTTATTTTTGTAATTAATGGCAAACTACAAATTTGGTCCCTGTACTTTGTAAAAGATAACATTTTTTATCATCGTAGTTTTGAAAATATAAGATGATCATTTTGATTTATAAAAACGTCTGCATTCTTGGTCTCCTCTCATGATAGAATTCACTCATATTCACTCATTGAAATTGAATAAGTAAACAATTAAATTGGATGGTACAAACAAATATAAATAATCTTTGAGAAATTTTTTACGTAGTAAATGAAATTTGAAGACAAGAACAAATTTTTTTGTAATAGAGTGGCATTATCGTCTTTTATTGATTTTTTTTGTCTTTTACACAATCAAAAAAACCACGTAGATCAAAATCATAAATTTGATTTTGAAGGAGTAAATGACAAGCAAAAAATCGATAAAAAGAGAAAAATGTCTCTCATTTAATCAAACTTTTTAAAGGCCATTAAAGGAAGAGACCAAATCCAAACATTTTTACAAACCACAACAACCATCTTGTAACTTTGAAACGGCAATGACGAAAAACGTTTGAGATGGACTAATAATAGATTGTTTAGAATACCAACTTAATTGTATTTATTTTGATGAGAATTGAACGAAAAATAATGCATCTTACACGGTTATGCAAATATATTTGTGAATTTTATCGACTTATATGTTGATAATAAATGCTACGAAGTTGTAACTTAGTTTTTATTTATTTAATGTAACTACTAGAATTTTTATTCTTAACAAACGTTTAATTTTTCCTATTTATTACATATTTTGATCGATGATCGACATTTAGTAACTATTGATGACCTCAATGTTAAATTATCAAATTATATTCATAATTGTTGATTAAGCAAAAAGTTACGTGAAAATAAATCATTATCGCAAAGTTTTTTGAATAATAAACTAATTAAAATGATATTTTACTTTAGGAAGGTTTATATATATATATATATAGAGAGAGAGAGAGAGAGAGAGAGAGAGAGAGAGAGAGAGAGATAATTTTTTATTAACCATGTAATTGGTGCTAACTTTACCAATCTATATCAACCTTTAATTGATGAGATCAACGGGCCTTGATGAAACGATGGCATTATGGTAGTTAGTTTAACAATGGATGAGATTCCTTCTTGATGAAACAAGTGAACAAAGGGCAAAATAGATAGATCATTTCAATATCGAAATTTAGGTAACGTATATGAAAACCGATAATCACACCTACAAATTTGTGAAACATGAAATAGTGTTCGTTTATCGGACATGTTCATTTGTGAAACATGAAACAGAGTCAGTGTTATCAAACTTACAGGTGCGAGGTCGAAGGCTGAAAGATACAGTCGAAATCGTCTCTTTAAAGCCTTGTCACTTAACGGTGGTTGAAGGTAACTATAACTATAATTCTTTTGGGGCTATTTTGACAATAACTATAATTTCAAGGGGCTCAATGATTTTTTATTTTTTTATTTTTTACAGAGGATTATACGGAAGATTCCGCCGTCGCACATGTCAGACAACTGCTAGATATTGTGGCTTGCACCACCGCGTTCGGTGGTTCATTTAACTCTCCTAAGAACACCAACGTTTCCGTTCGTTCTGGTTCGATTGCCAAAGAATCAGGATCCGGCGATGGTCAGGATAAGAAGTCGTCCAAGAGAGATGTCTCGATCGGTTTCGATCCGTCAGACGCAGCGGAGATTTATCCTCCGCCGAGGCTTGGACAGTTCTATGACTTTTTCTCCTTTTCTCATCTCACTCCTCCCATCCAATGTAAGACCTTAATGCTTAAATTTCCTTTTGCTATGACTGTAACAACAACAAAAATCGTTGTTTGACACCAGTTACTCATTTTACTTTCTCCTTTTTCCAAGAACAACTACACCTTGACGTTACTTTTGAATCCAATACATTTCCAAAAACAATTGCTTTAACTTCATATAAGTGTAAAAAATAATATTTGTTAATTTTGCTACACTCACACCCCATTGTTGCATCTTCATTGGACATGGTCTTGGACTCGAATATCGTAAATTGCAGTTTACACAAAGTCCTAAATGATTTTTGGCTACTCTACCGTTAAATTTTGTTATTCAGCCAATTTAACTCATATTTTGATAGCGAACTTGTTTTACAGCCAAAACTGATTTTTTTTCTTAGATTTTGTTGACATTATATTGTTCATAAAGGATGGCATTCATGGACAAAAAATAGCTGGCATGGAGAAACAAATAGTTTTCCTTAACAAATGCTCATGCTCCACTTGAATTTTGAAACGAAAAGTTACATATATGATATACAACTCGAAATGTGTATTTTCTATGGAATGAAGGGATTATTAATCTTGTTCAAGTCAAGCCAGAATTTATAATTTGTGTGTTGGTTCACAGACATTAGGAGATCGGGTCGACCGTTCCTTGAAGATAAAACAGATGATGATTTCTTCCAAATTGATGTGAGCATTTCATTATAGTATTTTGTACTTGCTTTTGAAATTGTGGAGCACTACTGTTTTAGAGATTTTCATGGTGTTGCTTGTTTACTTGAGAGCCACTGAGATGAGTTGTATGGACGTCTACTCATATATGCAGGTGCGAGTTTCAGGTGGGAAGCCGATGACAATCGTTGCCTCGAGAAAAGGGTTCTATGCAGCTGGAAAATGTGCTCTTTTAAGTCATTCTTTGGTTGGTTTATTGCAGCAGATGAGCCGGATCTTTGATGGTGTAAGTGAAAAGTTCATTGGGCATTGACTTATCATGTGACCTACGAGTATTGGGCACTTATTCATTCCCAAAATAAATAAGACTGGACTTAGACTTAGTTCAATACGATCGTGTGTAACTATTAATAAAATATGAAATATCTATAATGTTCGGTGTTCCTCCCATTGCCACCAATATATTGGAATGTCCAGCTGGGCAATGAGTTACCTTGGATCGAGATCTAGAAAAGAAATAGTTGGCATTTATTTTAGGATTTAGGGAGAATTTCTTTGGTAACACCTGCTTTCATGTGGAGTTTTTCGTATAATCTAACTGGTTACTTGTCTTTCTCGTATGTTATAATGCAGGCATACAAAGCTCTTATGAAAACTTTCATTGAGCACAATAAAGTAAGTTGAATTTACTGAGCACTATAGTGTCACAATTGTGAGAGAATACTTGGAAGTAAAAGGTTTTTTTTATTTGTCTCAGTTTGGAAATCTCCCTTACGGGTTTCAATCGAACACGTGGGTTGTACCTCCAATTGTTGCTGACAACCCATCTGTTTTCCCACCACTTCCTGTGGAAGATCAAAATTGGGGAGGAAATGGTGGTGGACAAGGAGGAGATGGTAAACATGATCGTAGGCAATGGGCAAAAGAATTTTCTATTTTAGCAGCAATGCCTTGTAGAACAGCAGAAGAGAGACAAGTTAGAGATAGGAAAGCTTTTCTACTTCACAGTCTATTTGTCGACGTATCGGTGCTAAAATCCGTTGCAGCCATTAAGCAACTTACTCATAGTAGCAAGTCATCCTCAAATGGTTTGCTTGATTCATTTTCGCATGAGGATAAAATTGGAGATCTGCTTATCAGGGTTACAAGAGATGTGCCTGATGCTAGCACAAAGCTGGATGCTAAAATTGACGGGAGTCGTGTTCTAGGATTGTCACCAGAGGAGCTTGCTAAAAGAAACTTGCTTAAAGGCATAACTGCAGACGAGAGTGCAACGGTTCATGTAAGTATCATACCATTTGTATATTTCTTGCTTTTTAAACCTCTAAAGTGTTCCGTGGCTTATCCAACGAATATGGTATGCTATTGTTATCATGCAGGATACATCTACTTTAGGCGTTGTGGTTGTTAGACACTGTGGTTATACTGCTGTTGTGAAAGTTGCAGCTGAGGTAAACTGGGATGGAAAACCCATTCCACAAGACGTTGATGTCGAGGACCAACCTGAAGGGGGTGCCCATGCTTTGAATGTCAATAGGTAAGTTCACAAGCAGTTATGCCACAAATTTTATACTTCATTTATCCCAAATAAATTCAACATTTGATCAGACACATAGTTCAAGCAAAGAGTTCAGCCGTTGGTTAAATATTGGAAATACCCCTCCATAAAGACAGTATAGGAATCTAGTGGAGAGAAAATCAACATGATTACTATCTTTTAATGATCTCTGAAAGACATATAAGTAATATTGGAATGATAGTTTGCCAAAAAGGAAATGTTGCATTAGTTTAAAAAAATCCCAGAATGGAAATTGTTCCATTTATTTCTTGGGACTGGTTTTTCTTTTGAAATCAGTAGTTCTTTTCTTTTTAGTTTTTCTTCTGCTGTGTGCCAGCTAAATGACATGTCATCTGCTTACTGGTATAAGTATTAGTATATTACACGTTTTCTTTTCATGATGATTTTTAGGTTGCTAATAATTTCTTACCTTATCATGTTGCAGTTTAAGAATGTTATTGCACAAGTCATCAACAACGACACTATCATCTATTGCAGCTCAACGAGTACAAGTTGCAGATGTTGAAGATATGCACTCTGCTAATATTGTGGTCAGGAAAGTGTTGGAGGAAAGTCTGCAGAAAATACAGGCAGAAGTCTCTAAAGCCACAAAATCTATCAGATGGGAACTTGGAGCATGTTGGGTGCAACATTTACAAAGCCAGGATTCTGGGAAGCCTGACTATAAAAAAGCTGAAGAAGCTAAGGTAGAACCGGATGTGAAGGGTCTAGGAAAAGGATTGCTAAAGGGAATCAAGAAAAAGTCTGAGGATAAGATCAACAAAACGGAGGAGGAGGTTTCTACAAGCAACAACACTGACATGATCAATAAATTAGATAACCATGGCAAAGAAGAGACGATAAAAATGGATGAAGAAAAGGAAATGTTGTGGAGAAAGCTGCTTCCTGAAGCAGCATATATGCACCTTAAAGAATCAGACACTGGTCTTCACCTTAAGGTTGGCTTGTTGCTCTAATTTTGGTAACTCTATGGAGCATACTTTGATTTTGGAGGTTAATGTTAGAACAATCTAGGTCTTGGTTGCTTGATTGTATTTGATCTGATATTGGTTCATGTTGGCACAGTCACCTGATGAGTTAATTGAGATGGCACACAAATTCTATGACGAAACTGCCCTTCCAAAGTTGGTTGGTTCTTTAACATTACTAAAAGGATGTTCTGTATCTATTGTCACTTGGCCTCAAGTCTGTAATTTATAGCTGCAACTTCGTCTTTTTAGGTAGCTGATTTTGGTTCCCTTGAACTTTCACCTGTTGATGGGAGGACACTGACAGATTTCATGCACACGAGGGGCTTGCGTATGTGCTCCTTGGGGCGAGTGGTAAGTCTTTTTCCTCTTCTTCTTTCCATACCATGTTCATCTTTACATCTTGATACTGCAATCACTATCTTGTAGCTTAATGCTAGAGTGGTACAAATTTGCTTAAGATAACCTAAACTTCCTGATCGATTATGTCATTCCTATTTTACCTAGTAAACTACCATGAGTGCATCAATAGGTGGCCCACAACAGTTTTATGCCCTTGGATTAGGTGTCCCTAGCCTTCTAAGAAAACCGATGACTTCGTTTTGCTCATTCATTCTCCTTGATAATCAAACCTAGAATTAACAACACAAATAGTCATGGAGACAAGCGACATCACATGCAACCTGCATCATGTTCTTGCAAGGATCAAAATTGATTATCATAAGTTAAAGGCATGCATAATGTATTTCGGTAGCTTTCTGAATCAGGAAATTAAAACTTAGTTTTCTTTCTATGTTTTGTTAGGTTGAACTCGCAGATAAACTCCCTCATGTGCAGTCACTCTGTATCCACGAGATGGTTGTTCGAGCTTACAAACACATCTTACAAGCAGTTATAGCAGCAGTTGACGATATAGCTGATTTGGCTGGGTCAATAGCATCCTGTTTAAATATATTGCTAGGAACGCCAAATACAAGTAATGTAGATTCGGTAACTAGCAATGCCGATGAGTTAAAATGGAAATGGGTTGAATCCTTCATGTCGAAGAGATTTGCATGTCAACAGAAGAATGAATTTCATCGCACTCTTCGTAAATTTGCCATTCTTCGAGGGCTTTGCCACAAGGTATAACACGAGAGATAATTTTCTTATCCTCTGAGTAGTTTTTCTTCTTTGAATATTAACTTTGCTCACCAGGTTGGGCTTGAGCTTGTTCCTAGAGACTACGATATGGATTCAGCATACCCTTTCAAGAAGGCAGATATTATAAGCATGGTTCCTGTATATAAGGTGAATACATGATTCATTTATGTCAATCTGTACACAAGGCAGACCAAGAACTTACAGTAGATTTGACATTTGAACATTTACATTTCACTCAGCATGTTGCATGCTCCTCTGCTGACGGACGTACACTTCTGGAGTCATCCAAAACATCGTTGGATAAAGGCAAGCTTGAAGATGCTGTCAACTATGGAACAAAGGTGATTAAATCTTTAGTTATAAGATGATTTCACAACATTTCCATCATGTTATTGTTACCACCATCTAAACCTGATTTCTGCAGGCACTTTCAAAACTTGTATCTGTCTGTGGTCCTTACCATCGAATGACGGCAGGTGCATATAGTCTTTTGGCTGTGGTGCTCTATCATACTGGTGATTTCAATCAGGTACATGAACATATTATCTTGTGTTGTCTTTTTGTTACCATAAGAATAAGTCAACTGCAACATGCTTCTTGGATCAATTGGTAAGGTTACTAATTGACGACCGGAAATCCATGAATTCAAGTCACAAGAACAACCTCTATGCAAAAAGTAAAGGGAAAGATGAATGCAAAGACTTCCATGTCCAATCCTCACAAATTGAGTTGCTACAATGATGATGCACTAGGGTCACTCAATAAGTCAAGTAATCAACTCTCACACAAATGATCATTTCCTTTCCATCACATTGACTTGGAAAAGATGGTAGCTACTGTATTTTCTTGTATAAGATGAAATATGTTTCACTTTCCCAAAAAAATGCAACATTTTCCTTTTTGGAATATTGCACACAAGTTGTGACACTTCATTTCTCAGAGAAATTTTGATAAAATTTGCGTGTTTGCCCCCATTTTGATCTTAAGATAATTCAACCTACAAGGTCCTTTTGTTTCTTAAAGACACATATGCTCAAGTCTAATCACAATTTTTTCCAACCCTCGATTAGGCTACTATCTATCAACAAAAAGCTTTGGATATCAACGAGAGGGAACTTGGACTCGATCATCCAGATACAATGAAGAGTTATGGGGACTTAGCTGTTTTCTACTATCGTCTCCAACACACAGAGTTGGCTCTGAAGTAAGTTTTCTTTCCTTGAATGGTGTTTTATGAACGGATAACTTAACTTCTTTGACATATGTGCAATAAAACTTTACTTATTGATGAAATGTAGCTTATGTTCGTCTTCCTTCTTAGGTATGTGAATCGTGCATTGTATCTTTTGCATTTAACATGTGGTCCTTCTCACCCGAATACTGCCGCCACCTACATCAATGTAGCAATGATGGAAGAAGGTTTAGGAAATGTTCATGTTGCTCTTAGATACCTTCATGAGGCTCTCAAGTGTAATAAAAGGCTCCTTGGAGCTGATCACATACAAGTAATTTCTCTCTCTCCTCAATCTTATATGTGTTGCATAGAAACATAACTTGTGCACAAAAAGTAATGCTTACACATAAAAGACAATCTGCTGATTTTTTATTTCATATTTCAATTTCTTATGTGATCTAAATTGACGATTATCGGATGGTCATTGTTTCTTTGGATGGCTTACATTCGACACATAATACTCGGTTACTCACACTTGGTGTATCTCAACTTGTCAGACTGCTGCTAGCTATCATGCCATAGCAATTGCTCTTTCCTTGATGGAAGCATACTCCCTGAGCGTTCAACATGAACAAACCACTCTGCAGATTCTGCAGGCTAAACTTGGACATGAAGATCTTCGTACTCAGGTACCTTAGAAACTTGGAACTTCTGTTATGATAATTAACTGTCACATCAGCAATTGTGTGTTTTGCACGATCGTTCTTTCACTTAGTGTGTAAGATATTATAGGATGCAACTGCATGGCTTGAATACTTCGAGTCCAAAGCTCTGGAACAGCAAGAAGCTGCACGCAATGGTATACCGAAGCCTGATGCCTCTATATCTAGCAAAGGACATTTGAGGTACATCCTCAAATTTTGATTTTAAAGATTCAAACCTAGTCCTTCCCAGATTCAAGTCAAAACATGCATCTATTATAATATTCCTATATAGTTACATGTAGTTTTCGATTTTATTTATGCATAAAATGAAAAGTTAAAAGTTACTCACCAATCGCTTTTAAGTTGCAAAAATTTCATTTTGGGAAGTCCCAAGAACCACTTATTTGCCTATTGTCATAGTTATTACCACCCATTTTCCTATTGTCATTGTTGTTACTTATTGATGCCATCGACTTTGGTCCACAAGATTCCATTGTGTTATCATCATTTGAGGACGTTGAAGGCATTTGATGAAAAGTCAAAAAACTTAATAAAACCATATCCACAGTCAAACATTGCAATTCCTGGTTAAACATTGTAAGTTTCATGCGAGTAGTAACTCATTGAATACTCTTAAAGATAAATGTGGGCTTTCGGAGTGGTACTAGATGGCAATAAGATCTGGAGGCTTTATACCAACCTGATTATTTTACATTATTGGGTCAGTGTATCAGACTTGCTAGATTATATAGCCCCAGATGCAGATATGAAAGCACGAGACGTCCAAAAGAAACAAGCTCGTGCAAAGGTGGTAAGCTTTTTCATCTTATATACCTTCTCATCCATCCCTTTGTCACCATCACACCACTCATGATCAAAATTTTCCATTTCTTTCTGATATTGTTTTCAAAATTTTGCCAATCATCCAGATTAAAGGAAAAGCAGGACAACAGGAAGAACTGTTAAGTGATGAACTTCAAGAAGATGAAGTTCTATCACCAAGCCGAGAGAATTCTAGCGATAAAGAGAACAAATTTGAATTGCGAAATGCACAGTCTGTTAAGAAAACCAACTTGGTTCAACCTGAGCAGATCCAAAGGGAACAAAATGGTTATTTGGCAGAAGCCGACAATTCTGATGAAGGATGGCAGGAAGCTTTCTCTAAAGCAGGTCGTAAATCTTCAACTTCTAGGAGGCCAAATCTGGCAAAAATAAACACGAATTTCATGAATGTCTCTCAGACATCAAAGTACCGATCGAAGCACACCAATTTCACTTCCCCAAGAACAAATACTGGAGAGTCTGCTGTCACTAAGAAATTCATCAAGACTGGAAGCTCTCCCAACACTACACAAACATCTGGTTCAGACAAACCTACCAACCCAAAGGTGAATCCATCCAGTCCAGCATCAAATGATCAGACAGTGAAGCATTCTCCAGTTATAAGTTCGATCAGTGTTAAAGAAGCTGGCAAGCTTTTTTCTTACAAGGAAGTTGCAATAGCTGCACCTGGTAGCATTGTGAAGGCTGTGGCTGATCAATTGCCCAAAGGAAATTCTCCGGTGAGCATAGCTCAAATGACAACAGAGGAAGCAAAGAAAGATAAAGATGAAGTTCATGTGTCCAATAATGAACAGAAAACCGCCATTGATGATAAGGACAAGCCAGAAGTCGAAATGGTGATAGAAGTAGAAAGTGTTGAGAAGACAGAGAAAGGAATAGAATCGGCAGTGGTTGAGAATCTTGATCCAAAAGTTGAAATTTCAAAAATATCAGCAGATAGTCCTTGTGATTTAGAGCCAATTTCTGCATTGGTTCAAGCTGACACGAATGGAATTGTGGCAGATGAAGATGAAAAAACACCAAGCACTGAAGGTGTTACTCTAACCGAAACTGCAAAAGAGGTGACCAAGAGACTTTCTGCAGCAGCTCCTCCATTTAATCCATCCAACAATCCAGTTTTTGGTTTGGTCACAATGTCTTTGAAAGATCATGGAGGAGGGATATTACCCCCACCTGTAAACATACCTACAATGGTCACAATAAACCCTGTTCGTAGAACTCCCCATCAATCAGCAACAGCCAGGGTTCCATATGGTCCACGTCTCGCAGGTGTGTATAACAAATCCGTGAATCGAGTCCAACGTAACAAGCCCATTTTGTACAGTGGTGGTGAACTTGTTGCAGATGGTGGTCATCTAAGCCCTCCAAAAGTTATGAACCCACATGCAGCTGAGTTTGTTCCAGCTCAACCATGGGTTTCTAATGGGTATCCGATTGCTCCTAACGGTTATCTGGTGACATCCAGTGGATATCCTATTTCTCCAAATGGTTATCACCCTATCACCACCACAAACGGGTTTCTAGCTGGTCAAAATGGGTACCCTGTATATCCTGTTGACTCAATTGAGTCCCCAGTTAGCTCATTAGATTCTCCATCAATTCTCACTCAAGAAGCTGGTGCTGAAACCTCAAGTGAATCTGTGGATGAGAACGAGTCGGTTGTGGAAAAAACTTGCGAAGAAACTCAGTCTGCAATTGATGAAAAACCTATTAGAACTAGAACAGTTGTGGAAGAAATTCAATCTGAAATCAAAGAAATGGCTACTGAAATAGATAGCCAATCATCAGAGGTTGTTTCTATGAGCAAAAGCTCTATGAGTGCTACAGACAGAAAGCCAATCAATGGTGAGGCTGAGATGGTCGAGGTTAGAAGTTAAAGGGTAGTATCGTCACTTTTAGTTTTACAGATTGCTATGGTTCATAGCTAAGAAGCTGTGTATCATCATCATCATCAGAGGCAACTTTTAGAAATTCTTTCATGTGAAAACCCGAACTTACCCCTTCAGTCACTGTAAGCTGACATGACAACCTTTGACGGAGGCGAAAGACACTGTTTTTGAGTAGTTTTTCTTCACAGCATTTCAAGTTTTGCTGAATTTTTCAAGTTCAACAATAAGAATCTGGTGAGTTCTGTACCTTGTTTTTTCCAAGCATTACTTTTCTGCCTTTGAAGACAGACGATGAAATTAATAATTTCTTGATTAATAGTAGTTCAATAAAATAGGCTTTGTTTCATTGCCTTCAAGATTTGCATGGCAACAGTTCAACATTTTAAATCAGTATCCACTGCAGGCAACATATTCGTGGCTTGGAGTGTTTTTTTAGTATTATTTTTTTTATTAACTATTATCTTTTACGACATCTTCAATTACTTTTCTATAATTTCTCTAAGATAAATAAAAAAATTACATCAAATTCCAACTATTTCTATATTCGAAGATTCTATCATTTATTACATTATTAATATATTCAATTCATTTAATGTTTGACAAACTATAAAGCAATTTTTTTCCTATAAAATATTAATTTTATGTTTTCTCTTCCAATATTTAGTTTTTGAGATTTTTTCTATTTCCAACAAATATGGAGAAAATTATCTTCTCTTTCTAGTTTCTAGGGGCTGTTTGGTTGTTTTCATTAAACACTTTCCCCTTTTTTTGCGTCAAAGATCTTACCATTTCCGTCGATAAAATTGCGTTTGGATTAATCTGTCAGTATGGAATGAAAAAGTTTGTTATTTGGGAGGATATTTTAATAGATGGATGAAACGTGTTTTTTAATTTGGAGGGGACTTGGTGCATAAAGCTCCTCTATAAGCTTGTTGAATAACCCACTTTCTATATCATTTAGCCGCTATAAGCTATTAGTCTTATTAAGTTCATTAAACCGTTAAAAGAAAGACCCTTAGTTCTTTGTACTGCTACTATTTACAATGAAATGGTATGTTGATCTTTGCACAAACAAAGTATGACAGTAGAATGTAATGATTTAACAATTAATGTTTCTAGCTCAAAAGTTCATCTGCGTTTATCAAAAGAGGTACAAAGGGTCAAGAATAGTTTATCCTAAACTCACATTTTCTAACGTAAACACCTTACAAATGTATTTCCAAAAGTTGGAAATACAAGGAACAATATGATAACTCATAAAAATGGCAGTCAATCTCAGACTATGTTTCACATCCAAGTTGCTCCCTCGATGCATTGTGCGGGCAAAGTCTGCCGCAAGTTCATGATCACGAGCGTTGCAGCAGCGTGGGCAAGAGCACCCGCCACGACGAAAACATGGAAGATCTGATGACTATGGCCAGCAATATCAAAAGCACCAGGCTTCCATTTCTCAGGTATCCTCCTAACGTAAAACATCGCTCCAAGAGAATAGAAAGCGGCCATCATGACCTCATAGCCAAGAGCCACAAGTATTTTCGAGTCTTCCCAATGTAGGAAGACCGCATGGGATGCAGGAATGACGCCCGAGAATCCCATGGCAAGGAAGAGGGTGGCACGGAAGGATCGGTAGCGGGGAGCAGATAGTGCAGGAGAGAGGAGGGTGAAGATGGCGAGAAGGCCAAGGGTGGTGATGGAGGAGAGGTAAAAGAGACGGGAGAACGGGTGGCAGGTGAAAGCGTAGAAGATGGGAGCGAAGAAAGAGGAGACGATCATGAGGGAGATTCCAGCGTAGTCGAGACGCCAGAAGAAGAGGTTGAAGCGTTCGGAGTGACAAGCGAAGAGGTGGGAGATGGAGCTGCAGATTAAACAGCCCATGGCTCCGCCTAAAAAAACAAACCACGGCCATTTGGGGATTGGGTTGTTGATTAGTACGATTGATGGTCTAAGAATTTCTCCTACGAGGGACTCCTGCATAACACCATCAACAGCAATTATTTGATGGGAAAATGAAAATCTAATTATTTTGGATAATATTCTTCAAATTTTAGCTTACCTTTTTCCAATTCAACAAAAATGGTCTAAAGGAACCCCCAGCCACCATGATTATTCATCTTGAATCGAATTGAAGTCATTTAATGAGCCCACTTTTTTAGTGAATTTATTTGCAATAAATATATAAATGCTATTTTAAGGATTTTAAGTTTTAGATTCACTTTCTACACCAATTTCAATTATATAATTAAAGAAATTAAATTTACCTAAATCACACACACAAAAAGAATTGACCTTTATCTAGTTCGACCCAAAGGCTTTCAAAGGTTAATTTGGTTCATTGAGTATAAACTGAACCAAACTATTGCATTGGATGGCTTAAATGAATTAAGTTCATAAAAAATTAATGATGGTTAGAACTTTACCAGAGTTGTTATAGTTGCATGACAAAAGGTAAGAGACGAAGAGTTGGACGCACATGCACATATATTGGTACCATGAAATTAGATTTTTGATCGATTTACTTTCTGCGTCCTAATCTAACATCACATAAATTCAAACATGGGACTTCATGTTTATGCAATGTTAGATGCTGCCGCCTACCATCTTGGTCATCCCATGGGGTTAGGCATATATTATATGTATAGATTGAGCTATTATAAATAAAATCATAATAGCATCAAAAGTCGAACACAAAACTTTAAGTTTTTGACATTTTGGGTGTCCATTTATAACCAACTATTTTGGGCATAATTGTGGGCGTTTCAGTCCTGGTTTGACGAGTGTTGGAGTTTGTTGAAGAAAAAGGGAACTTTAAGTGTAGGAAGTACTTATAATAAGAGGAGTTGTCAGGCATATGTTTCTTTCAGCAACCTTATCACGTGTTATGGACCATAAAAAGAGCCTTTAATCCAAAATTCTCTTATCTTCCATTTGACACTTGTGGGATTCATACGTCCCCTCCAACCTTTTCTTTTGTCCGTCGAATAAACTTTTGTTAAAACCATGAATAACTAAACCTCATTCCGTACATGTACATCAATAATCATCTTCATCTCTTTTCATTCTTAAATCTCATATAAATGACTGCATATATAGTTTCTATACATATAGATCATCCTATTAAGAGTAAATCTTGAATTCGTAATTACTTATTTAAGGAACTCGGTTAATATCAATTGAAACGAAAACAATCGTGCACTTGGATATTATTTGTGATCCTAGATTATTACTAGAACGATCAATTAATTACCAAAGGAAATTTGATGGAGTTTAGTCATAGTTAATATGGAACATTATCGTTTTACTAATTACATAATCTAATAAAAGTATATGTATGATAATTAAGTATCTAAAAGTTCTTCGCTTATAACAAAAGTTAAAGAAATACTATAGATGAAATCATAACGAAATAACTCTATGACCTAATATCGTCACCAGAACTTCCCAACAAAGATTTGAAGGACATGATCATATTTTCAATAAAAATGTTGTGTAGTATCAGATTTCACAAAATTGTAATTCAATTTTCTTGAGTTGAGTGATTGATATATAAAATGTTTTCATTTTTTTTAACACTATCAAAGTGATCAAATGTTTGGTGCTTTTATTAATTATGGGTTTTAGTGATATTTATTATATAAAAATCAAATACATATATCATAAATGATTCACCCCATCTTTAAGTGTTTTTATTTCTTTCCTAGAGTTCATGCGATGAGAAATCAATCAAAAAACAGCAAAAAGTGCATCATGAAGTTTAATTCATAAATAAAAGGGAAAACTCACCGGCACTAGCATAGAAGCCACCGAGCCATTTGCTTTCGTCATGGCCGACGTCATGGTCGGTTCTTGAAAGCCGTGAGTACTGCTTATTAAAAATTTCACTTAACAGTTATCAATGGACAGAATAAATGAAATATTTAAGTGAATGTGATATCGCAAATCACGAAGACGTCTTGACGCCATGAACGGACCTGTAGAAGCTCGCGATCAATGATTCCACCTTTTCCTTGCTCAATGAGCTCAAAACCGTCAATGACAAAAATATGAAGAAACCTACCAAATGCCTTCACAAAATTCAACACGAAGGAATGATCAATATATACGTATGATCCAAACAATCTACGACAAAAATAGGCGACAGGTTGTTAGATTTAATATTTATTTGATCAATTGGTGAAGGAATCGCTGGATCGATTACTTACGTCCAGATATTTAGGGTTTCATTGTGCCACATGAAAACACTACCGATGACATCCTTCAACGGCCATTCGCATCTGTAATAATCCAATATAAACTCATTATCTTTCAAATACTCCGGCAATTCATCGAACTTCATCAATCGCTTCCCGGATCTTCCCTTCAACATCATGTTCCTACTTTCCGACGAGATAAATCTGTTGACGACTCCACCCTTATCCTTCCCTCCTCGCCTCTTCATTCGTTGCCGGGAAAAATAAAATGATCACTCTCCCCGGCGTTTCATCCACCGGCAATCTCCCTCCGAAAAGCTCGCTGAATCTGTTTTTGAATCATACACATGGAAACATCGAGAGCTTCGAGAATTTATAACCAGCAATTTAAACCCCCGTCTATATTTTATTAACTTTGAATTCTGATCCTGTGTGCCATTATAATATTTCTAGTGTTACACGTGTCAGAATATAAATGGTTTTCTAGTTTGAACGTAAGGATTTTGTGACTGTAAAAAGGTTGTTGAAGGCTGTGCAGGATGCAAAGGTGGGTTCCAGTTACAGGTGATTAATTGTCGTCTTCGTTAATACTATCGTACACTTTATTACCGTTGTTTATTTTGGGCCTTCAAATGAAATTCATAATCGATGTTTCGGAAGGTATGAAATGTGAAAGGGATGAATCAATTTGGGTCAATGACACGTGTTTAATGTCCATTTGATTTCCAAGACATTAATGAATTACAAATCTGAATATCTAGAAGAAAAATACAAAAAATACCCAAGAAAATATCACGGTATGTCCAACAAATTCTTTAAAATAGAGAAAATAAAGGTTTTATTTTCCATTTTACTTCCACAAATCCTCAAATTGTTATCTAAAATAGAGAAACAAGAGAAAACTCTAAGGCTATATTTGTCAAGCTAGCCGGTAGCTGATGACTGATACGCCAAATGATAAATAAATTATATTTGGTAAAACTAGTTGATTAGAAAATAAAATGACCAAAAAAATATCTTGAAAAATTAATCAATTATAATATTTTAAAGTATAATTGAAA
>NC_037529.1:10497895-10502429 GCF_001531365.2 Cynara cardunculus var. scolymus | reverse complement strand
AATATTTTATTCAAATTATTTAATAAATTTTTATTATCAATGAAGCAAAATAAGTATAAATTTAATTTTTATATTACATAAACATTGTTAAAATTGTTATATTTGCATAAACATTATGCAGAAAGTTAGTTTTTATTATCTTAAATTAAAGGCTTAGAATCGATCTCATGTATCTCACAATTCTATCATTGATATTTGAATATTTTTGAGATAATTTTATTGATCTTATAAACAATTTAAGATAATTCTGTATAAGATTAACATAAAGTTAGCCTTTATTATCCGTAAGATAAATCCAAAGCCATTATATTTGCATAAACATTGTTAAAATATACATTTTTATTATCTATGAAACAAAATAAGTATAAGTTTATGTAATATAAAAACTACACACACGCACACGCACACGCACACACGCACACATACACACACACACACACATATATATATATATATATATACATATACATACATATATATACATATACATACATATATATACATATACATACATATATATATACATACATATATATATATATACATACATATATATATACATACATATATATATATATATATATATATATATATATGGATTGATTCAAATGTTAACCAGATTTATTATGTTAACTTTGCTAACCAATCTTGACCACTGATATTTGAAATTTTTGGCTAAGATCATTCATGACATAAAGTGTAATTAATTGCACACATAGACAAGGTAACATAAGTGAACAATATTTACAAGAGGTTTTGGGAAAAGATCTTAGTCTATTAATGACAATGAGATGCTTTGTAACTGTCCATTAATGACAATAAGATATTTTCTAACTGCCCATTAATAATAATGTAACTATCCGGTAATTAATCTCGTCATCAAATCAAAACCAACAGCAAGATCCCCGACACCAGATTCTTCTACAGTTTTTTTGTTAATGGTTCATATGTGAACAAGTATTCGATATTTATGAGAATTGTTCATGTGTGAAAATGAGTGTATATGGAAAAAAGTCGTAAACGACACAAGTGTGCATATATGTCAAACTGTGTTTGTATTTGACACAAAGGTTCATATATGTCAATTTGTGTTTGTAATTGACACAAGAGTTCATATATGTCAATTTGTGTTCGTAATATTCACAATGGTTCATATATGTCAAGTTGTATTTATAAGGTTGTACAAATGTTCTCATATATGAATTTGTGTTCATATGGTCACACATGTTTATCATCTTTCGTATATCACTACTAGAAAAACAGGTATCAGCGACGAATATCAGCGAGGGAAAATATCCCTCGCAGATCAGCGAGGGAAATCCCAAAAAACTAAATCCCTCGCTATTCCCTCGCTGATCTGCGAGGGAAATTTTCCAGCGAGAGAATTGCCAAAAAACTCATTCCCTCGCTGATTCCTTGCTGATCTGCGAGGGATCAGCGACAGAAAGATTCCCTCGCAGATCAGCGAGGGAATAGCGAGGGATTTAGTTTTTTGGGATTTCCCTCGCTGATCCCTCGCTGATCTGCGAGGGATCAGCGAGGGAAATACCAAAAAAAACTTTCCCTCGCTGATAATTCCCTCGCAAATCCGTCGCTGATAATTCCCTCGCAAATCCGTCGCTGATATTTCCCTCGCAAATCCGTCGCTGATCCGTCGGTAATTACATCCGTCGCTGAAAGTGTCCGTCGCAAATCCGTCGCTGATTTCCGTCGCTGATCCGTAGCTGATAGCATTACCTACGACTGTTTGACCGACGGAGTATCAGCGACTGATCAGCGACGGACAAGCGACGGACAACCCTTTCAGCGACGGATCAGCGAGGGAAATTTCCCTCGCTGATACCCAGCAGTTTTGTAGTGTATGTCAATTTGAATGATACCGAAACTTTACTACCGGGTCTCCTCCCCCAATCACAAATTCATAAACATTAGAGATAGAAAATCAATATTAAAAAAATAACAATATTAATAATAAGTTAACACAAAATAATGAGATTTTATGATTTTGTATCCCCCAATTAATGATATAAGAGTTATATAAAAAAGAAAATTACATATGTATAATTGTCATTAAATTCTAAGATGAATATGAACCTAATACTAAGATGTAATGTGATTGGTTGAAAATGGTTAACAAAGTTAACACAATAGTTGGGTTAACATTTGAACCAAACGCTCTCTCTCTCTCTCTCTATATATATATAAATATATATATATATATATGTGTGTGTGTGTGTGTATGTAGGTGAAGGTTCAAACAAGAACCTCTGTGATTTACGAGAACAACCTACTAACCTCAATTTTTTAATTACTAATTTAAATTATATTAAATACAAATAAATCAATAAGGCCAATAATGTAATTAGATATTTTTTATAATTTGTATTTTATTTTAATTAATTAGAATTATCCCATCAGTTTTGTTTGGGATTGGTCACGTTCAACTGATCGATTCTATTAGGTGTGATTATCACATCCCAATGTAGTCGAACCCAAATTTGATTCGTATTTTTGTGAAAATCGGTTCCTAGTTGATTCATTGTTGCATTATCACATGATTATCACACCCAATGTAGTCGAATCCAAATATGAACTGTCTCATGTGAAACTTGGTTCGTAGTTGATACCTCGTTGCATGATCACATGATTATTACACCCAAATCAAGGAATCAATCTAACCCTAGCCGAACCAATCGATTATCACACCAAATCGTGATAAACATGTGATAATCGCTAAACTTGAGTTCGACCGCACTCTGATCGATTCAATTAGGTGTGATTATCACACACAAATCGAATTGATCACATCGATTAGGTGTGTTTATCGTATTTTTTCTGAAAATTGGTTCCTAGTTGATTCATTATTGCATTATCACATGATTATCACACCAAAATTGAATTGATCAAAGGGCATACACTAACCCTAGCCTAACCTATCAATGTTAGTGATGAGCATACCTTGTTTCTCTGCAATCTTCTCCTTGAATCTTGTTCGATCTCATCCTCCAAGATTATCACATCTTCTTCCTTGGTTGTCTCCTAGATTACCGATAAACAACCCATGATATTATTAGTTGTCGGATGATCAGAGTTTATGATCGTGTTTTTTAAATTTTATCGCTTTGAATCCCAAGATTATCTTTTCCCACTCAAAACTTTTTGCATTATTTTTAATATCATTCTAAATTTAAAAAAATCTTTTAATTTTCATTGTTATCATAATATTAGGTTAATAGGTTGTTCTCGCATTCTCGTAAATTACATGGGTTCTCATTTGAACCATTCCCTATATATATATATATATATATATATATATATATATGGTTTTAGCTTAGATATTTCCATTTTCTCAATCACATAGTAGCAAACCATACAAGACAACCTCCAAACCACTAAATCCATGGTGAGAATTCTTTGATAGCCTACAACCAAGAACTCATAAGTGGCTACAAATTCCAATAGTTACTGATGTGGAACAAGGTGTTACAATACCAATAATGTATTAGTTAACACAAAATGGTGTGTTACATTGTGGTAAAAAAGAATGTGGTTTCATGTGTTACCCAAAAGATTATGGTTTTATGTGGTAATTTAGGAATGTAAAATCAAAATTAATTGTAAGTTTGAAACGTATGAAATTAATAAATAAATATTTAATCTAAATTTAGTAATTTACTAACATGACCTTTTACATTAATTTAAAAAGAATAATTAATATATTAAAATGATTGGTTGAGATTGGATCTCACGGTTACCATAAACAAAACAGTTCTCATTTGATTAAGCCCATATATATTAGGTTCGATCCCGTATATTACACATGGTAATTTGAAAAACTAAATCATGTTAGGAACTTATCTTACAGATATGAGTGATCATCGAAAGTACGATGCTACTTCAGACTTGTACTCTTGAAATAACTCTAAAAAATGACTCTTCGGACTTGAATTTAGATATGAATCTATATCAATAATTAGTTAAAGTGAAGTTAACATAGAATAAAATTAAATTTAGAAATGAAACTATATCAGTAAATTGAATTTAAACTTAAAAATAAATTTAGATTGACTCTTCAGATTTGTACTTTTGAAATAAATCTAAAGTATAACTCTGAAGAATAACTTCAGATTTGTACTTTTGAAATAACTCTGAAGTAAAAATCTTCAGATTTCAGAGCTCTGTATATGCAAGTCAGAAGCTTTGCATGCACTATGCAAAGGCTCTGCATGGTGCTCCGTCTGGAAAAGAAGACTTTAGAGTTTAAGTGATCTAACTCTGAAGAATGACTTACGACTCTTCAGACTTGTACTCTAGAAATAACTTTGAAGTATAAAATCAATACCACTAAATCAGAGTTCAGACTTCTAAGTCTGAAAAAATAGACCTCAAAGTTTGAGTAAGCTAAGGTGGCGTTTGTTTTTTAAGAGGTGCTGAAGTCTGAAGTCTGAATTCACTTCTGAATTTTAAGAGGTGGTGCTGAAGTCTGAAATCAGAATCAGTCAGACTGTTTGTTTTTACGTCTGAAATCTGAATC
>NC_037529.1:10480166-10497417 GCF_001531365.2 Cynara cardunculus var. scolymus | reverse complement strand
ATCAGGAAGTGGTCGTTGCTGTGGATTTGTGAGATTTGTGAGATCGAGAGAGCAATCAGAGCGAGATCGAGAGAGCAATCAGAGCGAGATCGAGATCGATCAGGTGAGATTTGTGTGGTGGAGAAAGGGTGGGAGGTGGTGCCGGAGTGGTGGCGGGTGGAGAGACCGATTGCTGTGGATTGCGTGAGAGAGATCGAGATCGAGAGGTAGGGGAATCCAAAATTAAGAGGTTTTCAGAGGTTTTTTTACATCTAACCGATTCAGACAAAAACACACAAATTCAGCTCTTAATTGAAAGAAAAAACAAACACCCTTAATACCCTRAGGTCTGACCGATTCAGACTTCAGAGGGTATTAAGAGGTTTTTTTTAAAAAACAAACAGCCCCTAAGTGTGGAAAAATAAAAATGAATTCAGAATTCCCTAGGCTTAACTTTCTATGTTCACCATCAAGTGTTAACATGCATTGACTAATGACTATACTATCATCAAAACCTAGGCTTAATATAATGACCTCAATAGTACCTACACACGAACTTCGTCTTACATTGTTCATCGATTTTAAGTCACCTAATCGCGAGCGCAAAGAAAACTCGGTAAACAATGACAAAAGAGAGCTTTGAGATTTTTATTTGCTTTTAGGATTTTTGGACAAAGACTTTGGTATTGATCAATTCTTTTTACAACAAACATTGAATTTTAACTACTTGATTTTTCATATAGCGAAAGATAGTGTCCGATTAAACGGATTTTATATAACGGTGTTTAGTTAATTTGGTAAGTTTTAATACGAACGACAGTTTGATTATGACTTGAGACTAAATTAATCAATGACCATGGTCCTAATATGAAAATAGTTAGGGACGTAGATTAGAGAAAATATTTGTTTTGATCGTAATGTTTCTTTCAAAGATACGCATACTGCCAAAGTAAGTATGAGTCTTAGTTTAGAAAAGTTTTTCCACTTCGAAAGAGGGTTGAGGTGATTTTGCATAACCAATCCTCACCAATACTGAAAGTCTGAAGTTGACATTAGCTAATGTCCGTTGTTTAATTGTTTTACGCTTTTCTTGTTTTCTCATTTGTTTATTTATTTCCGTCTAATTAGTTCTACGAATCAAAATAGTTGATTGTTTCCTGTAGCTAAGCCATACTCCAGGACAAATTCGTGTTTAGTCCATCGCCTCGCTGACCTTGATATCGACTCGTATGCTACACCCTCGTACGCTTACGATTATAAATATTAAAACTCACATAAGTTACTATGTGTATTTTGAATTCTTGTCACTACTAGAAAACTAGGTATCAGCGACACCATCAGCGAGGGAAAAAATCCCTCGCAGATCAGCGAGGGATTCAGTTTTTGGCTATTCCTTCGCTGATCCCTCGCAGATCTGCGAGGGATTGTCCAAAAAACTGATTTTCAACAATTTTTTTATTTTATAACTACAAACTTAATTACTTATTAATTTTTAATTATTTATTATTAAATTTCCAATTATTTATTATTTATTAGAATATTACAAAAATTAATTAATTAAACCGAATAAGGCCCATAAAACCGAATAAAACCCATTAAGGCCCATTAAACCGAATAAAGCCCATTAAAGCTCATTAAACCGAATAAAGTTCATTAAGGCCTGATACACTCAAAATAGCCCGGTAAATGGATTAAGGCCCAGTTAAATGGGTTAAGGCCCAATAAAACCGAGAATGAATATACGAATATCTAAATATATAAATGTGTACATGTAACACAAAAAAATAAGAAAATCAAGAAAATAGGACAATTCCCTCGCTGATCCCTCACTGATCAACGAGGGATCAGCGAGGGAAATGACAAAAATCAGATTCCCTCGCTGATCTCTCACTGATCAGGGAGGGATCAGGGAGGGAAATGACAAAAATCAGATTCCCTCGCTGATCCCTCACTGATCAGCGAGGGAAATGACAAAAATCAGATTTCCTCGCTGATCCCTCACTGATCAGCGAGGGAAATGACAAAAATCAGATTCCCTCGCTGATCCCTCACTGATCAGCGAGGGAAATGACAAAAATCAGATTCCCTCGCTGATCCCTCACGGATCAGCGAGGGATCAGCGAGGGAATCTGATTTTCGCTATTTTTTATTATTTTACAACTACAAATTTAATTATTTATTAATTTTTAATTATTGATTATTAAATTTTCAATTATTTATTATTTATTACAATATTACAAAAATTAATTAATAAAACCGAATAAAGCTCATTAAACCGAATAAAGCCCATTAAGGCCCATTAAACCAAATAAAGTGAAATAAAACTTAATAAAGTTCATTAAGGCCCGATAAACTCAAAATAGCCCGGTAAATGGATTAAGCCCCAATAAAACCGAACAAAGCCCAGTTAAATGGGTTAAGGCCCAGTTAAAGGGCAATCCTCGCAGATCCGTCGCTGAAGGTTCCCTCGCAGATCCGTCGCTGAAATTATCCGTCGCTGATCCGTCGCTGAAATTATCCGTCGCTGATCCGTCGCTGAAAGTGTCCCTCGCAAATCCGTCGCTGATATCCATCACTGATCTGTCGCTGATAGCATTACCTACGACTATTTGACCGACAGAGTATCAGCGACGGATCAGCGACAGATTGCCCTTTCAACGAGGGATTTGCGAGGGATTTTTCCCTCGTTGATACTCTGCATTTTTGTAGTGTGTCAAGGTGAAGGTATTCATAACAATCTTATAGAATACATCATAACATTCACATACAACAAATATATTTTTCATCTATTCCCTCTCTGTCTTTGGATTGATCATATATGGAAGGTACATCATACCTTAATTGCTTACCCGGTAAGCGCTTACCTATATGAGTCAACACTATGATTTATTTTGGTGCATGAGATTTTAGTACATCAAAACATATCGAATGCAACAATTTACTGGTTATCTGGGTAAGAGTCGTTATCCTATAACCTAAACAATAATTTATTAACCATCAACTGTTTCCTTCTTGTTGTCCTTACCACACTGGTATTGAGATAGTACTAACTTTACCAAACTTGTCTATGGCCGTTTACTAAATGCTTACCCAGGTAAACACTTAGCAAGTAACATTACCTCACCGAATGAATATGGTAAGGATCAAGAGTCTTACCCGGTAAGTGAGGGCGACGACTCTTACCACAGTCTGCGCTTACCGGGTAAATTGTTGCATATCATGTCGTTTTGGTGGACTAAAATCTTACCCGCCAAGTAAATAATAATGTTAAATTTTATCGATAAACACTTACCGGATAAGTGTTTGGTAAACGGCCCCAAGTAAAACTCTCCCTCTATGTATGTATGTATATATATTTCATAGGCCTATGTGTTTGAAGGTTAGATCAAATGGCTGTAATATAGTTTGAAGTACGCAAGGCAAAAGCTCCATAGATGATTCAAATCGTAATTTTAGTTCATTAGTTTTATTTACTATGAGGCATAATATTAAAAACTAATGGAATCAAAAGTATCACGAGGTCTCAGGTTCAAATTCAAGAAGGAATAAAAATCTCCTTGTGACCACGGAGGTTCAAATGCGGTGACTCGGGACAATGTGCAAAGCAGGTGGTCGCCTTGAGATTTGTCGGCTCGTATAATTGGTTGGATATTCAGGTTAATAAAAAAAAAAACTAATGGAATCTTTGATTCCAAATCATTATTCTTCAATTTTAAAAGACTAATCACATATTTAATATGTTATTAATCGAATACATAAGAGAACAACCGATCAATGAACATAATATATATATATATATATATATATATATATAAATTGATATATATTTTTTAACAATAGTAAAATTTAATCCATCAATATCATGTACATTATTAAGGATAGGATCGTTGTTTATTTTAATATGTTAAACCTAAAGTTTTGATTGTTACATAAATAATATATAAATGCATAAACTTTATAATAGACATTAATCTCGTTGTAATACAATTAATTTACATGTTGGAAAACAATCATCCTAACAAAATATTTTATGATATTTTTAAGTTTATAGAACCAACAATCATATGTGTTATATGAAAATGTTAGGGTAAATTGTTATGATGAAATTTGAAACTAAGTTATGCCCTTATAAGAAAGGGTTCATAAAAATCATACTAAATTACAATATAATAGAAATCAAGAAGGTAATAAATATTGTTATGAAACAAAATAAGTATAAATTTAATTTTTATGTTACATAAATATTGTTAAAATTGTTATATTTGTGTTTTGATGATTAAATATACTGAATAATAATTAAAATAATATTTTGAAAATAATCTATATTAGCTTTTATGGAAGCTTTAACAATCTATGGCTTGGTTGTAACATTAACACTTTTATTTGCGAATCATTTTAATGATTATTGTAAATAATTAATAAATAATATTAATGTATAATGTATAATTAAAATTAATTTTCAGTTTATATTAATTAACATTTATTAATATTAGTAGTATTTAAATTTTACTGATATTTATTTATAATTAATAATAATTAATATTAATGAGAGTTATAATTGGAAAAAGTGACAATAAACTATCAAAATGCTACTTCACGTAGCGTTTCAATAAGCTAGTTTACATACATCCAAACATATACCTAAAAAGTAAGCTTGCTTATTTTTGCCAAACAATGTCTTTATCCATTCATTTTATTTATTGTATTTTATCTTTTTTAAACTTTCATTTTACTATTCTTAAAATATTATTTCTATACATTTTCTATATTTTGGTCATTATATGTAATCTATTAAATATTAATAATAAAAACATAATACAAAAAAGGTATAAAATAAAATTTGGAAATTACATAAGCTTCATATTTTAGTGTGTCATTTTAACCGTTTTGACGAAAACTTTCTAATCATATATTTTGTTAAAAAAATAATTATTTTATTATTATATAATAAATTAATCAAAAGATAGAAAATATATAAACATGAGTAAATTAATTATTTTACCAGTCATGTCATGTTCAATCTTATTTTACCAAACATTGAGTAAAACGCACCCTAATAAAATCAATGTTATAGGCATATTGCTTCTTAATTTAATTATCTATACTATATTATAAAATTTGACAAAATCTTTTAAAACTATTTTTTATACATGAAGTACTGTTTATTGATGCATATTATTTAAAATTCAAGGATTACAAGTAAATAATGCATAAGTACAACTTATTAAAGCTCCATGTTTGAATTCGTGTGACTAACTGTCGATAAACATAATCAAACACTGGACAAAAATTTCATTTTAAATATAAAAAATCTAAAATATAATTAGAATAATCATTGTGTTTTAACAAAATATTTAATTATTATCTTTATAAGAAAATATATAATTAAATCAAAAATAAATTACTTCGTTATCAAACCTAAATCAAATATTAATAAAAAGTTAAATAAAGAAATTACACAATAAAAAAAGAACTTTTAAATAATTAATTTGATATTAATATCTATATATATATTTCAAAATTTTAAGATATCTTCAAAAGTTTATATTTTATTCAATAAAAGCATTATCGTTTTTAACCCTTAGAGTCAAACTCAAATTAATCAGACACCATTCTTATGGTTTTAAACAACTTACCGAGCCTAACATAGTTGTTGGTTGTTGCAAATAGAAGCTTTAATTCTTAAATCATTAACATTGAATTTTGACATAAATATGAGGATTTGTTTGTTTGATTTGGGAATAACATGGAACAATTATAGTACCTAGAAAATATAAACCTGTCAAAGACCTTCCAACCTAGTGGTAAAGGTTTGGGCATGACATAGTCATGAACCCGAGTTCGAGCCCTGGGAGGGAAGTGTTGGCGACATTTAAGTGGGGCCATGTTTAGCCTCCAAATTTGCCGGGGATTAGTCGGGCTTTGGCCCGGACACCCTTACAAAAAAAAATATAAACCTTTTGGTCTTCTTTAATTTAGATGTTAATTCGTAATAAATTAAATCGAGTTGATATCAATATATTGGCCAATTCTTATCAATAATTTTCGGGTTTATTTTATTAACTCTAATTTCAACCGGTGGCGGATCCATTATCTATTATGGTTGGGGGCATACTTAGGAGTGTCGAAATTTTTTGAAACCGAACAATTTGTCCAAACCAAAAAAGGTTTCGGGTTTTCATTTTCGGCTTAAACGTTTTTATTAACAAAATAAAGATAATTTATTCGGTTCGATTTTCAGTTATTTTTTTTACTATTTTCGTTAAACTGACACATTATACTACTATTTATATAGATTCTATACATTTTACACTTAAAACAAGTAAACACATTGCTCGCTAAATCGTTAAAACATTAGGTTTGAGTTGAGTTCTAAGGAGAAGTATGTAGGTATTAAGTTGAGTTGTTGTTTATTGAGTACTAGAAAGTGTGAGATTGAACCAATTAAAATACAAAGTTTATCATAGTTGGGGGCCTTTTATTTTGGCGTTGGGGTCCCAATAGCAAACACTAAGGGGCTGTTTGTTTTTAATAAAAAACCTCTTAATGTCCTCTTAAGTCTAAATCGGTCAGACATAAGAGGATTCAGTGTGTTTGTTTTTTTTCCAATTAAGAGCTTAAAAGCTCTTATTAGGTCTGAAAATTTAAGTGGTTGCGAAACCTCTTATTTCAAATCGTCGCCTACCTACTCTGATCTCTTTGCGCTCGATTTCTCTAGATCAACTCTTCTGTCTCGATCTCTCATCTCTCAACTTTGTCAACTGTCGATCCATATCAACACTCGATCTCTCATCTTCAAACTTCATGTTTCAGACGCAAAAAAGAAACAGTATGACTGATTCATATTTCAGACTTCAGCATCACCTTTTAAAAATCAGAAGTGAATTCAGACTTTAGACTTCAGCACATTTTAAAAAACAAACGCCACCTAAATAAATATCACAAGTCTAGTAAGATTGAACCAATTTTGTGAAGCATTTTGTTGGGGGCCTTTGACCCTTACCAGCCTCATGTGTATCCGCCCCTCATTTCATCCTTAATGTATCGTTAATCAATGCTAATATGTCATCAATTAATTAATCTATATATTCTTGTTACTATTTTATCATCAATTTCATCACAGTTTTACAAATAAGCTGTGTAATTAAGCAGGTGTTTTGTTTCAGCTTCCTTAAAACACACGTTGAATTTTAGTAGTAGGTTTGAAAACACAGGAACTTGTTAAAGTTAAATAGTCATCTATAGAGGAAAGTGCGGTTGAGAACCGTATTTCTATTGCAAACTGGTAACCACCCAGGCGTGATACATGTCCATATTAATCATGAATAATGGACAAGAATTTTTCAAAACATTCATGATGAATATCCCAAGCAGGAGACACGCACTCGGTGGTTCCTGATTCGCAATGAAAATACAGTTTTCAACCAAACTAGCCCCGTGATATATATATATATATATATATATGTGTGTGTGTGTGTGTGTGTGTGTGTGTGTGTAACGTGGTTCCAAGTTAATGCCAGATAAAAAGAATTTCGGTTATAGTTTTCCGTGCGATGGCCCAGGACGAGGCGGTACGTGTGATATTTCGGTTTGGGAAGCATTTTATTGGGCAGTTTTTTGGATGTTAGATACCATTGGATGAGTTACTTTTTATTGGCATTGGAAACACATTACATTATGGTAGGGTAATGTTTCATAGTTTGATGAATCTTCCACTTATTTGATGGGCTGGTTAAGAGATTATTTATGGTTGAACTCGTTACAACTTATTAATGGATATAACCTTTTTGGTATGAATAGTTTATCAGTCTTAACATGGATGTTTTTATTTGGACATCTTGTTTGAACTACTGGATTTATGTTTTTAATTTCCTGGGTTGGATATTGGTAGGTTTTGATTGAAATACTACGTATTTACAAAAAAAATTATGCACATTGTTTACAAAATTTTAGAAATTGAATTAGATTTTCTAAAAAAAAGAAACATTTGTCAAATTTTGTTTCGAAAAATTAATTTCGTCTTGTCGTTTTATCTTTTAGCCATTTCTCTTGTAAAATCATCAAAATGTCGTTAGATCGGAACTTGAAGAGGGATCAAAATGTAAAAAGAAGTTTCTAAACCAGGTTTGTAAGTGTAGGAACCAAAACTGTAAAATTGATGTAAGTCCGCAAGTGGCACTCGACCACTTACTTGGGATGAATTTACAGATTTGATCCCTGCACTTGTGGCCCTAGTTCAAAAACTTTTGTTTACACTTTAACCTCTTCGTAAATTACAGACTTACCACTCATAAACGTAGCGATATTTTGGTGATTTTGGAAGAGAAATGACTAAGAGATAAAATTAATAATAACTACTTTAATTAAATTTTCTTTTGTATATCATAAAATAATATTGTAGAAAAATCCTTAATCATGTTTAATTGAAGTTAACTCTCATTATGTTTTGGCCATTCTTATTTTTGTATTTATTTATTTATTTATTTTAATCAATGGTAATTTAAGTGGCTCATGAGTAGAGTGGATTGTGTTGGACCAATTCTTGCACACAATTTCTCATGAACAAGTTAAGCTTTTTGATTGGCTCTTGATACTTTGAAAGGTAAGTCCATGGATGCATATATCCATTTGCTTGTGTTGATGTAAACCACATGATAGCTTTGATTAATATTTTTTTTTATATCATATTATATTTGTTTAAAAACTATTGTAGCTTTAAAATGTCAAAAGATTAATTAAGGTTTCTATTTTATATTTAATTCGTTCTAAAATAAATGTTCACCTTAATTATAACACCTCAATTTATATTTGCATAAAATTTACATATTTCATATAACATGAAATACAAATATTACGCATTGGTTGCAATTGTACGCATATTGGTACATACAAAGTAGCTACAAACTTTTTGCTCTTATAATTACATGACTTGAATAACACAAATTCAAAAATCATGTACATATTCATCTTCCCAAAAATCCACAGATGTAAAGTTATACAAATCCTTTAACTTCTTCCATTTCCCTTTACCTTCTTCTAGTGTCCGACCTGTAATACACATTTTTGAAAACGAAAGGAGGGCTAGATCATAAGGTCTAGTAAGTAATTTCATTGGTTGTTATTACAGGACGAAAATCACCAAAACACTTTTTAAAAAACCAAATCTTTGAAACAACAATATGCGAATATCATTTATTAAAATCAAACCTCTTTTGGTCGCATTATATAGATGAGACAACCCCATTTCATCGCATCAAACCTATGAAGTACCAAATTCATCGCATCAAACCCATGAAGTACCAAATTTATCGCATCAAACATATAACATACCAACCTGTCGCATCTCATTGATGCGATAACATATTTTGTCGCATCATACACATGCGATAACCCCACTTGTCACATCTCAAGGATGCAATATTCATTTTCCTTGCATCACATTGATGCGATAAACATCATTACACGCATACAACAGATGTGGTAAACGTATTCCTCGCATCATAAGGATGCGATAACACCATCTTATCGCATCATAAAGGTGGGATAACCATCTTCATCGCATCATATAGATGCGATAACAGTTCCCATATGACAAAAATTTCATTTTAACAAACAGTTGATTATGCCACTCTTATCCCAGTATATGTCTCTCCTGATTATGCCACCCTTATTTCAAATATACACCTCTCTGATTATGCCACTCTTATCTTAATATATGTCTCTCCTGATTATGTCATCCTTATCCCAAAATACATCTTTCCTGATTATGCCACTCTTATTCCAATTAGTTGACAATAATATAACAGAATCCAGATTATGCTAATAAATAACATATAATCATTTTCACAAACACCTAAATACGAACCCTTACGGTTCCATATAAAAGCATTTCAAACAAAACTTTGAAATATAAACTCACCTTGTAATCACAATTGGATAGCAGATTTAAACCAACAACGAAAATCAGATAAGCAACACGAAATCGATACTCTTCTTCTTCTGATCAGGAAGTAAACACATACACACACCAACTTTTTCTTATCCAAAATCACCTAAAAAGAAACACATATATACATATAATAGAAGAGGCGGTTGTATAAGTGATATTTTAAACAAATTTTCAAAACACATCCCTTAACTTTCAGAAATTTTAAAAACAACCCTAAAACTTTCTTTAATCAAAACCCGGTTATCACATTATCCTCTCCTCAAAAAATTTCATCCCAAAATTCAATTAGTCGAATGACCGAGGATATTTCGTTCTCATATCAAATTATAACTCCCACGTGGCTTCTTGTCCCTTATGAAATCGCCACTGAACTTTCACCAGACTAATCTCTTTATTTATCAGTACTTTAGTTTTCTGATCAGTGATGGCTTCTGGGTTTCTTCAAAACTCAGATTTTCATCAATCTGAATTTCAGGTAACGATATGGCCATATCGGATAAACCAAACACTTTTGCAAATTAGAAACATGAAAAGTGTTATGAATAGCACTGAACTCCTCTGGTAGCTCTAATTGATACGCTACTTCACCGACCTGTTATTGATTAAGAATGGTCAAATGTACCTCGGGCTCAGTTTACCCTTTTTCCTGAAACGCACAATCCCCTTCCAAGGTGAAACTTTCAACATCACATGATCTCCCACCTGAAATTCAATTGGCTTGCAACGCTTCTCGGCATAACTCTTTTGTCGGTCCTGATCTGTCTTTATTCGTTCCCGAATTCGACTTATCTTTTCTATCGTTAACTAAACTATCTCTGGACCGGCTAACTGTTTCTCCCCCACTTCATTCCAACACAACAATGTTCAACACTTTCTACCTTATAGAAATTCATAAGGTCCCGCTTGAATGCTAGAATGATAATTGTTATTATAGGCAAACTTGCTTAATGGTAAATGATTTTCCCATGAACCCCCAAAGTTAATGATACAAGCTCGCAATATATTTTAAAATGTTTGTATCTTTCGTTCACTTTGCCCATCAGTCTGCGGGTGATACACCATACTCAATCGAATTTGGATCCATTGCTTTTTGAAAGCTTCCCTAAAATTTCGAGTTAAATCAGTTGTCCCTATCTGAAATAATTGACAATGGGACACCGTGTCGAGTCACGATCTCATCAATATAAATTCTCGCAAGTCTTTCCAATGGATATGCCTCTTTAATTGGTAGAAAGTGTACAGACTTAGTCAAACGATCTACATTCACCCAGATAGCATCATACCCTTTCAGAGTTCATGGCAGCTTTGTTATGAAATCCATCGTTATATGATTCCACTTCCATATTGGAATTTCTAATGATTGTAGATTTCCGTAGGGTCGTTGATGTTCTATCTTTACTTGTTGACACGTCAGACACCGTTCTACATATTGTGCAATATTCTTTTTCAATCTCGACCATCGGTAAAATGGTTTCAAATCTCTGTGCATCTTGTTAGTAATTGGGTGAATTGAATATCGAGATTTGTGACTTTCATTCAATATTAATTCAAGACTGTTACTGAAATGAGGCACCCAGATTCTACCTTCCAAGCATAAAAATTCCACGATCTTCCTTTATTAGGTTTGTTAATATTCCTCTGATTCTTTCTGCTTTACATTTTCATCTTTAACCACTTCATTCTGACATCTCAAAATCTCATCAAGGATATTAGGGATTAGATTAGCTCGTAATGCAATGACTTTAATTGTATCACTCCTTTTTTTTCGACTAGGTGCGTCAGCCACCACATTCGCCTTTCCAAGATGATAAAGAATCTTGTAGTCATAATCATTCACCAATTCTATCAATCGTCTTTGCCTCATATTTAACTCCCTTTGATTGAACAAATGTTGAAGCCTTTTTTGATTTGTATAAATCTGATATTTCGTTCTCAGCAGATAATGTCTCTAAATCTTCAAGGTAAAAACAACAACCGCAAGTTCTATATCATGAGTATGGTATTGTTTTTCATGATTCTTTAGTTGTCTGGAAGTACAAGTAATGACATATGCCCGTTATATCAAAACACAACCCATACCTAAATTTGAAGCATCACTATAAACCATAAAATCTTTTGTCCCTTCTGGAAATGACATGGTGCGCTGCATAATTTGGAGAAGCCGTTGAAGATGAAATCATTTTTTTTTTAATAATTTTCACTTTTAATTATCTATTTTGGAGATACTCTTGTAAACCAACAATATTCTAAACAATCTCGTTTTCAAAATCTTGAGCTTTGAATATGTATTTATACAACAATAAAACTTCTCACTGACATCAATAATGCGAACATGTTCTTTGTTTGTGGCAATTTTTTACATGTTTAGGAAGGAGCTCGAGCATCTACATCATTCTCAATAGGAGCTTGGACATCTACATCGTTCTCAATAGACTAGGGACGAGTCTATTGTTTCTAAGCCGTTTGCCTCTTTTAAGACTCATTAGATCTTTTCTTTAACCTGAAGAGTGTTAGATAAAATTAGCCCCTAATTTTATGAATGTTTTGTAAAGATTTGTATTTTGGGCTTTTAGGGAGTTTATGGGCTTAGGCTATTTGTCTTGTAAATGACCCTATATATAGGTGTCATGTGCTAAGAATTTAGGGTTGTTCATTCTATTTCATTTTACATGAGAGTCGTCTAAAAGATTGAGAGAGCTTTGTATTTTCTGTTTTCATGAATAAATGAATCTGACCAGTTTTCATCATGTTCATGTTTATCATCTTTCTCTAATCTCAATCTAAATCTTTAATATCTACATGTCTATGGAGTTTTCTCAATTGTTGTCAAAATGGGATCTTACATTTGGTATCAGAGCCAATTGAAGTAAATCTACTTCAATCGGTCATCTATGGCAATAATTGAAGATTAAATTCGTGATTTGGATGTTCAAGAATGGTCAATCATACGTGGTAAAACTCAAGGTATCATTTATGTGCTATTTTTCATTTGAAGGCTGTTTTGAGTTTGTTTGGGATTCAATCTCGTGTTTGATTGATGAAGAAGATTTAGGTTAGATGCTCTTGATTCTTTACACAATATGGTCTGCACTCTACATGTTTGATGAAATGTTTGTGAGTTGATTCTATTTTGGTTGTTCAAAGTCATATCTTAAAAGGATTTTAGATCTTTAATTGCTTAGAATCAACTTTTTGAAATGATCAATCAGAAACTTGATTATTTGTAAATTTTGTTCTAAAAAGTTTAATGGAGATCGACTATGATGAAAATATGAAAATGATGTTGTAGTAAATTGATTATATCTCACTCATCAAGGCACCAATTGAAACGATTAAAGAGGCCCTAGATAGAAAAACAGATGGATACAAAAGTTGTATGTTTTGATCATTCAAAGATTCAAATAGTAGAAGGCTCATACACATTATTGAAGTGGACAACAGTGTGCTGATGCAAAACTGTTGGACAGATCTGTGCGACTGTGGTACATATATCATATCTTATTCGTTTGATCTCCAAAGAAGGTGATTTCAGATTCTTTGAACATATGATGAACCAATGCGCACTTTTTATTTTTGAGTGTGTGAAAGTTGGTATAAAGTTGTTGGACATAAACTTTCTATGTTGATTCGTGTATCACATAACACTAGAGGGTAGAACACAAGGGGGACCAGAGGTAGATAAGAGGAATTGGTTATATGGACCAGAGCTTTGGTCATAATGGACTAGAGTAAAACCTAAGACGGACTAGAGATAGCCTCAAATCAGAAAGAGGTATGATCTGCTTCGATAAACCAAAAGCTCTGGTTATATGGACCATAGCTCTATACGTAATTGGTGCTCTTCATATGTTCGTGATGGACCAAATCTCTCGATGGACCAGAGTTCACGTGGACCAGAGCTCACGGTTAACCATAACCCATATCCCGATATTTTAAAAGTTTGTTGTCAACTTTGCACTACTGTAGCTTTTTGGGCACAACTTTTAACTCGAAGCTCCAAGATTCATGATTCCAGTTGCATTGGAACGCTAAAACACAGATTAAGACTTTGAAGGTTTGAGTTTTTTCAAATTCCATGAGCAGATATGCCTAATTCACTGTCACAGTCTGCAGAACAATGCTAGACCGAAAGCATTGCTTTTCACTCGTGCTCCTTTCGATTTCAGAATGGTGTTCGTTTGTCCGTTCTTCATTGATTTAAGCTACATTTGTGACATATTTTGTGTCAATCTCTCCTCTATTTTTCAAGTCTAAAGTTCGGAGCTGAACATGTACTGAACGAGGTTTGAAGAGTCAAATTTTCTGTTTTGACGATCGTTTGCGCATCTGAGGGAGAACTTGCACAACTCACTCAATTTTCATCCAAATGGTTGAATAAAATCTTGTTAATAAGCTAAGAGGCTGAAGTTCAATGTGCATGTTTCATGTTTTTTCTCTATCAGGCTCCTTGATGGTAAAAAACAACAATGAAATTAAGTCATGAAAGATGGACAAAAAGTGCAAATTGTCTCAGGTTTTCAAGAATATGAGCCTACATTTGAGGGGGAGCTTGTAAAGTCTTAAAGACTTGAAGAGTGGAACATAAGAGATACTAACTAAATCAAGGGGGAGTTTATATGGTGATGCTTATTTATAAAACGAGGGGGAGATTGTTAAATAAAATTAGCCTCTAATTTTATGAATTTTTTATAAAGATTTTGTATTTTGGGCTTTTAGGGAGTTTATGGGCTTAGGCTATTTGTCTTGTAAATGACCTATATATAGGTGTCATGGGTTAAGATTTTAGGGTTGTTCATTCTATTTCATTTTACATGAAAGTCGTCTAAAAGATTGAGATAACTTTGTACTTTCTGTTTTCATGAATAAATGAATCTGACCGGTTTTCATCATGTTCATGTTTACCATCTTTCTATAATCTCAACCTAAATCTTGAATATCTACATTTATTGGGATCTTACAAAGAGCTAGTTTAATTGAAAAATAAATATTAGACTTTAGGGCAGAATTGTTCTTTAAACCTGTCTGTAAACACCGTCCACGACATTGTTTGCAAAATATTTGGTTTAGACAATAATTTAACCTCCCACCAATATAGAGCATTAGATTTAAGCATGGAAATAACAAATCGAACACGATCTTCATATAAACATTAACTAGTATTGAAGACTGATTCAATTTCCTTCAACCAACACATAACTTTTATTGGGTCTTTTTCACTAGAAAACGTAGGAGGTTTGCTTATTAAAAACATTTTAATGTTACATTCTCTCTCATTAGAAGTATGAATTTGAGGATTTATTTCAACTCTTTCAGTTTCCACTCGAGCAAGAATTCCCAGTATAGATGTTAGGGTATTTCGGAGCTTACCCATTTCCTCTACAAACATATCCCGAGTAACGTACTCAAGATATTGAGTATGCTCTCGACCCATGAGTCTGGTTCTTTCCTGTTCCTCATTAGCATTTCTTTGGATTGACTCTCCATGATCAGGATGAATTTAAGGAATAACACTTCTACCTCTGCCTTTCCCCCTGCCTCTACCTCTGCCTCTATCCCGACCAACATATAGGTTCTCTTGAATATTTTCAGGGGAACTATCTCTTTCCTCTAGATTAATCAGTGCAATCCTTTTAGACCTTCTCGAATTACTTTCCACCTAATAATTCACAAAAAATTAATATTCACATAATCACATTCCCAAATATAATAAGGTATTCAAACACAAATATGTATGTGTAAACCCATGATTATATTGGCCAGTTGTAATTTGAATTTATCTTACATATCATTCTTTTAACCCAATTATATTTATTTCCAAAGGTTTTATAATTATCAGGGACCCTTAATATGCAAATAATATAGTTTAAGTCTAAATATTATGCTAAATACCTAAATCTCTTAAATTCAGGCTCTGATACCAAACTTGTAACATCCCAACTCCCATTTGCCTAAAACACATATTCCATATAACATGAAATACAAATATTACACATTGTTCCCAATATATACAAATTGCTACATACAAAAGTAACTACAAACTTTTTATTTCCACCAAATACATGACTTGCATATATAACAAATTCTCAGATACATGCACATAATCATCTTCCAAAAAATCCACAAATGTAAAACATTAATAATCCCTTCACATATTTCTCTTCCCTTTAACTTCCATTTGTACTCAACCTATAATGCACATTTTTAAAAACAAAATGAGAGTTAGACCATAAGGTCTAGTAAGTAATTCCCTTTGATTGCTATTACAGGGTGAAAATCATCAAATTATCTTTTGGAAAACCCATTTTTAAGTAAATAATAATAAAATAACATTTACTTCATCAAACCTCTTTTTATCACAGCATATAAGTGATATAACAAATTTCTCGCATTATAAGACAAAATCACCCATTCATCGCATTATACAGTTGCAAACACATATTTTGTCGCATCATAAAGATGAGATATACCAATCTTGTCGCATCATACAAATGTGATAAACCAACTCATTGCATCCAACACATGCGATAAACCAACGTGTCGCACCCCTTGAATGCCATAAACCAACTTCTCGCATCTCACTGATGCGAGCATCTCCCTTTGTCGCATCACATGCATGTGACTACCACCACTTATTGCACCATATAGATGCGATAAACATAACTTCATGTGGTGCGATAAATTCATCATATCATATCACATCACAAGGATGCGATAAAAATAACACTTCAACTCAAATCCCAATTTCGTCGCATCATACATATGCGATAAAATCAATCACATCGCATCATAAAGATGTGATAATAATATCTCATGATCAAAAGATCATCATTGCCAATCAGTTGATAATAACATATCAAATCCCATTATTATGCTAAAAATAACATATAATCAATTTTAGAACACCCCATGTATGAAACATGAAACCATACGGTTCCTTATCAAAGCAAATCAAATGATGCTTTAACGTAATAACTCACCTTCCAACACAAAGTATATTGCAGATATAAAATAGCAACGAAAATCGGATATGAACACGAAATTAGTTCTTTCTTTCTTTGGTTTATGTTTGTTTCGAACCCAGGAAACCCAAACCACACCAACTTTCTTATCTTTTTCAAAAATTGAGAAAAAGAATTTTAAAACACACCCCCCCCACACACACACACACATATATATATATATATATATATATACTTGGGATCATGTAAGACCAAAGGTTTTTAATGAGACTCGTAAGACCAATTCTCAACTCTTGGATTAGATCTACAATCTGAACATTCATAATCACAAAATTGCCACGAGACTTCTCAATAATCACAAAAT
>NC_037529.1:10473792-10479806 GCF_001531365.2 Cynara cardunculus var. scolymus | reverse complement strand
AACAACTTCATCAAAAAAAGTATTATATGAAACAATTTCACAAGATTAAACAATTTCATGAAAAAATTTCATAAGATTAAACAATGAAATTGACGAATGAGAGTAGTTTTTACGGTTTTTACAAATTGGAGTGGTTTTTATTTGATCGCTCCTATATATATATATATATATATGGGACCGATCAAATGAAAACCATTCAATTTGTAAAAACCGTAAAAACCTTATTCAACCAATCATAATTTTTTATTTTTTTATTTTTTTGTAATTATGAGAGGTTGATTAATCATTTTTATTGTGGAGGATGTTAATAATGGATATTATCATTTTCCTTATTTTAATTTTAGAGAAATACATGAAACAGTTTCATTAAAATTTCATTAAGTAGTATATGAAACAATTTCATAACCATATATGAAACAAATTCATCAAAAAAAGTATTATATGAAACAATTTCACAAGATTAAACAATTTCTTAAATTTTTTTCATAAGATTAAACAATGAAATCGACGAATGAGGATGGTTTGCACGGTTTTTACAAATTAGAGTGATTTTCATTTGATCGCTTCTCTCTCTCTCTCTCTCTCTCTCTCTCTATATATATATATATATATATATATAAGTATAAGGCGGTGAAGGCTTATGATATTTTAAACCCGTTTTTAGAATTCACCTCTCAACTTTCACAACTTAACAAAAACGACCCAAACTTTTCAAATTAAACCGGTTATCACATTAGGGTCTCATCAGATCAATTGAGGTACGCACAAGTTGACTTAAACACCCATAATTAACAAATTAAGATAGTATCCTCTAACCTTTATCGATCTCAATGATGCATTCCCCTTAGTATTTTGGTTTCTCACAAGTCATAACTACACCATTTACTCCCATAATAAGTCTATAACAATTGGTTCTCATCATAATCATATTATTCCAAAAACGAAAATAATAATAACGAGTTTAATGATAATATCCCTACATATATTCGTTGTAATTATTCTTTTGCCAAATAGGAAATGTATTAACATTTAATTATACAAGGAAAATAGCATATCTTTTCTGCTATAGAGTATGAGAGTGTATGCCATAAAGTGGTTATAGAAACAAGAAATCATATTAGTAAATTTAAAATGCTTAATGCAAACTTAAGAAGTAATAACCTTAAAAAACAAATTAGGTATCATCTCAGTCAGGAAGTAAGTTATGGTATATTTTTAATTTTATTATCAAATTGAAAAAATAATTAACTACTACATTTAAAAACAAACTAAATCTTATGAGAATATAAAGAAAAAATGTTCATATATGAATCATTAAAAAAATATATTTGAAAATCTATATCTGACCTTATATGAACATTTTGTCACATAGGGTCACATATGTATTTTCAAATAGATTTTTTTAACATTCCTTTCTATTTTCTCATGATATTTAGTCTTCTTATTTGAATCTCCCATTACAAAAATATGTACACGAATTTTTAGCGTATAAAAACAAATAAACACATACATAGGTATCTGTTTAAATACGGATCTATTTAAATAAAAATACTGTAAAAAAATGTGACATTTTAAGTTGGACAAAATACAGTTTCTGTTTGATGAGACAAAAAACTTGAAAGAAAACTAAAAAATTAATGTGACAGGTGTAACAGAAAATCCTTAATAATATATTAATTTCCAATTAAAAATCTGTAATTATATATGCTAGCTACCAAAAACATTGTGAATGCCTTTCCATTGCAGCTAATAAATCCTTCTTATTTTAATGAATTATTAATTAATTGCAGCTAATAAATCAAAATTATTTAGAGTATCTAACTCATCTTTTACTGCTCATGTCAAACATAATAAACAACAAAACTGTGCATGAAAACAAATACATGGAATGTGACCGTGACCGGTGCCGGTGCTCGACGGCTGAAAGCACCCTTTTAGTTCGCCGGCTGCCACCCGTACTCTCTCTCCTCCTCCTCCTCCTTTATAAACACCTTCCTATTCATGACTTAGTCAAAATTATATACATCTCTACTTGACATTTGTGTTTATCTTAATGACTAAGTTACTCAAACAACGTTTGAAGATCGATGAAGGGACAAAGATGAACACGAACTCTGTAGTCGTAACAAAGGCGAAACGGACACGGAAGACAGTGCCGCGGGACTCACCTCCTCGACGTAGCTCAATTTACCGTGGTGTTACCAGGTCCAATATCTTTTTTCATGGTTTAATTTTCGGTTTTCTTTAGTTTAACACTTGGATGTTTTGATCGATATTCGTTAAATAAATGACTTTCTGCCGTTTTGTTTCAGGCATCGATGGACGGGTAGATATGAAGCTCATTTATGGGATAAAAACTGTTGGAACGAGTCTCAGAACAAGAAAGGCCGGCAAGGTTGTTCCTTTTTCCATCTCAGTGATTGGAACCCTATTTGATTATCCTTCAAGAAATAGCCAAATCTAATGGAACTCCAATTAACACGGCCCTCCCGCATAGGCTAGATAAGCACAGATTGCCTTACAGTATCGAGATCCTAGAATACTGTAGAACTCGGTTATGATACCATGTGAATATATCAAACCGCAATCAATTACCCTCCAAAACATTTTTTAAGAAGCAGATGGAGGTTCGAACATATGTTAAGAACAATTGGTTCAAATCTAGCCGATACAAGACCGCCATTTTTATTTTATTTATTAATTTTTACCATAAATTAACATATTTCTTCTTCTTCTTCTTCTCCTTGATGCTGTTGACAATGGTGGCTGACTTGGTGAAACACTTGTGTAATTTCAGTTTATCTGGGTAGGTTTACAAATTACATTTTTAGCAAATTAATTAATAATATATATATATATATATATATATATATATCTTTTTTATTTACATTTCATTATTTAAATTCTGTAGGTGCTTATGATGAGGAAGACGCAGCTGCTCATGCTTATGACTTGGCTGCACTTAAGTACTGGGGACCTGATACTATTCTAAACTTTCCGGTAATTATTTTATTTCTTGAATTAATAATTAATTTTAATTATGATTTCTTTAAATCTATTTCTTGGAATTATTATATTATGTTGTGTTTTTAATTTGTAGTTAATGACGTATCATAAGGAACTGAAGCAAATGGAAGGTCAATCAAGAGAGGAATATATTGGATCGCTAAGAAGGTTTTCTTGTCTACTTATAATTAATTAATTCCAATCTATTTAATTATATATTGTTTTTAAATTATTAAATATTTTGGTGACGTCAATTAAATGTAGAAAAAGCAGCGGATTTTCTCGTGGAGTTTCGAAATATAGAGGAGTTGCAAGGTAAGTAGAATTTTATTTGATTCACTTCAATATCTATACTATATATACACAGTAATTTAGATAAATAAATAAAAACACAATTAATATACGTTTAAAATACAAAATGTAGATGTATTGATTATAAAAATTACTATTTTTATAACATACAACAACTAGTTTTATTATCAACTTTACAGATTTTTTAAATACTGGTTTTGATTAAACTTTTTATCATTTATACATTGATATATAAGCAGACATCATCACAATGGAAGATGGGAAGCTCGAATCGGGAGAGTTTTTGGTAACAAATATCTATATTTGGGAACATATGGTAAGATTTCTGGATCTTAATCAAATATTTCATTTTTTTAGTTTTATAGAATGAGATCATATAAATCATTTATAGCACAAGGACAAGCACAAGTTTGAATTTTGATTTTTTTAAATAAATTTTCATGATATAAATAATCCTTTTTTTGCCATTGGTTTTTGTTTGTTGGTTTGGTTGAACTCTACATGTTCCCTCTTTAATAAAAACAACGTTCGACTTGTATGTGTTAAGCATATAGCCAACGTTCCTTCTGGGTCAGGATCAAACCTTTCTTTTGACTATGATTTGGCCCCGTAGTCAAATATGAGAATGATAGATACGAAATCCGGATAAAAAAGATAGAGATATCAGAAAATGTTCCTTGTATATTTCTTTAGTGGGATTATCATCTTATGCTTTTTTTTTTTATTGTTATATTATTTTTCCAGAAAAAATTATCTATAGTTAATGATGTTTAATTGCCAACCTATATACACCATTTAACTTGATTGTGTGTTATAAACTTGTTTAAATGATTAATATGTTTTATTACAACTTAAACATCATGAGTTTAAAACTCATTTGACATGTATAATGAATTGTCTAAATATGTGTAAGTGGATGAATGATAAAAGTGTGTAAGAGCTAATTTTTATCAAACTTGATTGGTTCATCAGTTAACTTAACATTTTAACAACCAACTGAATCAACAACTAGTTTTATGCTAACAACTAACTTATCAGCTAGTTTGTTAAACATAACCTGGGAATCGTAAGGATCTCTTCTTAAAATAATTTGTTTTTGTTTGGTTTTTCCAGCTACGCAAGAGGAAGCAGCTGTAGCGTATGACATGGCAGCAATAGAGTATCGTGGACTCAATGCCGTTACAAATTTTGACCTAAGTCGTTACATCAAATGGTTAAGGCCTGACAACAATAACACTGTTGAAGTTCCTCCAAACCCTAATATCAACATTATTGATGCTAGTGTAACCCCAAGTGCCAATGACGACATAGGATTGAACTTTCTCCATAACCAACCACCACAACCAGTGGTGGAGATGGTGTCACCCACCGTGACGGCCACCATGCCATACCCCTCACGGTCAACTACAGCTACATCAGCCCTAGGACTCTTGCTACAGTCTTCCAAGTTCAAAGAAATGATGGAGATGACCACTGCAGCTGAGTACACTTCAACACCATCCAATTCAACCATCGTACCACCATGTAACAAGTTTCCAGAGGAAATTCAGGTGCATTTTGAGAGCCAAGATTTTGCTGGTTACAACGGTGGAGATGATTTTATTTTCGGTGACTTGAATTTCATGCATAACATGTTGCACTCTGACTTCGACAAGTGATTGTCTCAACTACCGACTACCAACAATGACCACCATCCTAGTTCGAAAATGGTTTGGGCTTTAGCAAACTAATGCAATTTCAATTTAATATTAAAATTTGTGTTCGCATGTTAAATCATGAATATGATGCGAATTAATAAGAGCGGAATATGTAGTACCCCATATGAAAGACTATGAGGAGGGAAATTTCCATTTAGGTCATTGACTTGTGTAAGATTGATTTTAGTTGCCATTTTTTGTAGATAAAATCAAATTAGCCATAAGATGTTGTAATTTATCATTTATATCTATTCATAATAAAACTCATATTTATTTATTTACCAATTTATTATTATTTTTCACTTTTTTATAGACTAATTGCATATCATTGAATATATTACAAGAAATATAGAATTGGATATAAAAAATCAATTTCTTATATTTGAGTTAAAAGGTTGACTAACACCTTGAATGGTGATAAGGTGTATGGAAACAATGATACATACATATATATATATATATATATATATATATATATTGGTGAAGGTTCAAACGAGAACTCCTGTGATTTACGAGAACGCAAGAACAACTTAATAACCTCAAACTTTTTTAATTAATAAATTAGCTTATATTAAATACTAGTTGTGTACCCGCACAATGCAGCGGGAGCTATGAATTTTAACGATTTTGAAGTTCCACTGATTTTATAAGATAAAATTTAACGATGATATATGTTACACTTGGTCTTTACATATTAATACAATTTGAATAAATAGGAGTTATGGTTCCAATTACAGACTATCGATGAAAGAAATTGTATGACAGTTTAAAATCCAATATATTTAAAATCCAATATATTTAAACGACTCCACAAATGTATTCGATTTACACCAAGAGCAAAGAACCAAGAAACTTGAGTTTTAAGATAAACACTCAGAACCAATAAAGAAAACTACAAATTTGACAGATCATAAGCCATGAAAAGACAAAAAAAGATGGGGTTTAGAATGAAATTTCAACTGTTTACCCTCTTTCTTGTCCAGAAACTCAGATTAAGGT
>NC_037529.1:10467772-10469398 GCF_001531365.2 Cynara cardunculus var. scolymus | reverse complement strand
GTCAAATACGAACAAAAAAATTGACATATATATGAACTTGGACTTCATAGCATTTATGAACACAATAAGAATAGCTGCTACACAAAAGAATATAAATAAAAAAACAGGTATGAACACAATAAGAACAATTTGTGAATAATAGTTCCTTCATTATGAACACATTCAAGAGCGATCCTCCGTCAAATGGAGTTTTATACATGCGTTGAATCCACACCATTTAAGGTTCGTATTACGGTATCTCCTCTCGCCGGACTGAAGAGCCATAAAATCAAAATACATTTTATTTGGTATTCCCTCCCTACTATATACAAATCATCTTGTTTGTATTTCTCCGTTCTTGTTTGTTTTTTTGGTATGAAGACGAATATCAAACCCGACATTGTCCGCGTACGTCCTGTACATCTTTTCCGCTTCATTTATAGATACGAATTGTGCGTTGATCTTTGGTCTAAGTTCGTCATCAACATTGGGGATAAAATATATGAACAAATTGTGAACATGATCAAGCCACATAGGAAGAGAACATCGTTTGTTCATATATGACCACATAACCCTCATACTATGAATGTCGGGTGCAATCACTTACACAATTTGACATATATGAACACCAGGTGCAAGAACTGTGCTTATATAAAGATTTAGGAGCAAATTTTTAACCAACGACTTGGTAAGTTGACATGAACATATATAAACAGCAAATGAGATCACTAACGTATACAACTGTGAACATGATGAAGCCACATAGGAAGAGAATATCGTAGAAAATATATGAACACATAACTCCCATCATATGAACACCAGGTCAATCACTTACACAAATTGACATATATGAACACCAGGTGCAAACACTTAGACAAATATAAAGATTTGGGATCAGGGTTCAAAAATGACACTTGTGTTCATATGACACAAAATTTCGTTCATGAGGTGTTATATATACTCAAATGAGAGTAATAACATGAATACAATGGTTCATTATTCATAAAAGTCGGTTATATGACCATATAAAAATGAGTCATGCATGGAATTCCATTTGAATATGTGAATTAGGTACGTATTAATAATTAAAGAAAAAGTTACCAACACAATATGAACTACAAAAAACACAACACATCATAATGTACATAATTTCGATTAAAACGAGTACAATAAAATATTAATCCATTACCAAGACATTCGCTTTATTTTCTTCACTTCCCGAACTCGAACCCCGATTGTCACCATAAACCATTTTAATGTTGTTGAGTTCTTTCCAATGCGTTTATCCATAATAGCTTGAACTATGCTGAAGATTTTACTACCGTATTTCCTCCTCGAATCGCAAACTCATAAAACAATAAAAAATGGAAGATCAATATTAAAATATGTATATATATATATATATATATATATATATATATATCAATATTAAAAATGAACATTTTTAGGGATTTTATGATTTTGTAACTTCTAATTAATGATATGAGAGTTACATAAAAAATGAAATTACTCAATTATCCTTGATATTAAATTGTAAGCTAGATAAAACCTAATAATTGTGATTGGTTGAAATAATTTGTAAAGTTAACACAAAAACTTTGGTTAACATTTGATCTTACCTCTCTCTCTCTCTCTCTCTCTCTCTCT
>NC_037529.1:10443829-10466927 GCF_001531365.2 Cynara cardunculus var. scolymus | reverse complement strand
ATTACTTAACGTATTAATATTATTAGAAATTTGTTTTAATTATATTATTAGAAATTTATTTGAACTATATTATAAAATAATTGTAATTGACTGTTTTTCAAGATGTTTTTTTATTGTCATTTTACATGTTTATAGTTAGTTTTTGTCAAACATAATTTGTTAATCAACTAGTTTATCATCTAATTTGCCAAACATAATCCTTAATAATCTGTATATTTTTTTATAATGTACAAACAACACACATATCTTGTCAACATTTATTAGATTTAAATATTTGCATACATACATGATGGTAGAGATGGTTAAAAATAATTGATTTCACCGGAGGGATTTAGACCACCCCGAAACTAGATTTGTTAAGGTCCAGTCGTCAGGCCCAGTTATAAGAAGTTCTTGAGAACTAGCTAAGGGCATGTCTTTGGACCGGTTATCAGGTCTGGTTAGAAAATCCCGCCAAGTTAGAAATGACCGATTGGATGAACAAAATTATAAAACTGTAAAAATAAATAAAGTGTATTTATTTTAATGTATATATATATATATATATATATATATATATATATATAAGACCGGTTACATCAAGCCCTACCAGTTATAGATGTTTAGTAAACGACGGGTATCAAGACCATTACTATTTCAAGATCCTTAACCTGGGCCAGTTACGACCCGAATTTTTACCATATCTATATGTTGGGTCACAATGAAAGTCATTTGTTAATAAACTTTTATACTGTATATCAATAGTCCTTTAAAAATATAAAAATCAATATCAAACACTTCAACATCAACATAGTAAATTAAACCATCACAAAAGACTTCAACATCATTCCAGTAAATTAAATCGTCACATCCGCTCTTATGACAAACTTGCATATTAAAACACCATCATAGTCATCGATTATATATGAAAGGATTACTCATTATCTTAAGAGATAACTTGTATATCTTTTTTTCTAAGACGATCAAGATAATATTAACGATTTAATTAATATAATTTTGGTGCGAAACTGCGAATCCATCCAATCTCATATATAATTATTTAAGATAATATTTGTTAAAAGTCATATAAAATGAGGAAAATGTATTACCTAAAGTTTTTTTTTGGTTGATTAACCTGGATATCCAATCCGCTATGCGAGCCGACTAATCCCAGGACGACCACTTGCTTTGCAGATAGCCCAAAGTCACCGCATTTGAAACTCCGTGACCATAAGGGGATTTTTATTCCTTCTTAGATTTGAACCTGTGATCTCCTGATACTTTTGACTTTTGGAGTCAAGCTCAAATCAATCAGACACTACACTTGTAGTTAATATTACCTAAAGTTGAGTTGTATATAATTATTTAAAGTTATCTATGATTAATTTGGTTCAAATTATTGTATCAACTTTTGGCATTTGTTATTGCATGATGATTTGAAGTCAACGATTTGACTTTCACAATAAGCTAGCATTCGGATGGCAAAATAGATTTCGTGTTTAACAAGGAATTTGAGATGTGGACGTCATATGTACTTCTATGGAAGTATGGAACCTGAAGTCAAGATACAAATTGGATAAACAAAATGTTTAGACAAATCAACGATTTTTTTCAATGATTAATTAGTCTCTTAAGTTTCTTTTGAATGAATAAATTATTGACGTTTCTCATTATTATTGATTTTAGTGTTATCAATTATTTTAATGTGATTGTGATTTACGTGAGATACATCTGATAATAAGACATACATAAGTGAGTTAAGAGGTGCGGAATGCACACTCACAAATGTTGCCTCTATCACCTTAGATCATTATACAATGGGGGTCAAGGTGGTTGCGCCCCTTGTGGGGTCCAAGGGACAGAGCCCCAAGGTCTACGGATTTTAAGAATAGTATTACTTAGGAATTTTATGTCTCGAACTAATCCGGATGAATTTCCTTCTTGAAATTGTTCCTGAATTTGGTTAAATTGTGGCCAAGTGTAGTTCAGAGGCAGCGGAATCAAAGACTCTGAGTCTTCTCTCAAGTTCGTAAAGGTCGAGGACCAGAGCGACCGGCCCTTTAGACCTTAAGAGCCTCTGATTCGTATGATTAGAGTCTCTCATCCTTATGATCAGAGCTCTAAACTTCTTCTTACGTGATGCTTCTGACTTAAAGCTTCTGAGTCAGTTGTAACTACTTTCAAATCTTATCCATTCACCATTTTAACTGTCGTGCAGTTATGTCTTAATGGTTCATAACCGTCGACCTCTCATATAAATATGTAAAAGAGAATCTTGGTGTTTATAAGGACTTGATCTTACTGCCTTTAAGATTAGGGTTTTCAATTGGATTATCCGAATACGAAATTCGTGACACTCAAAGCAATAAGGGTTAAATTATCATATTCAGAAAATGTACTATCCGCTATCCAATATTGATTATGTATCATCTCAATCTCCAATTCCTAACACTCATTTTAAATAAGTTCCTACTTTTTTTAATAAATAAACAATTAAACTATCATAATTTGGTTACCTATATACTTTTAACCTAAAAAAACTACGTGTAACCATTTAGGAAGGTTTTAAAGTAAAAAAAATCTAAATCTAAAAAAACCACGAGTAATCATTAGCCCCTACCATTGATGTCCTTTTTGATCAGTTGTTTTGAATTTTGATATTCTCTCTTTTTTACCTAACTATATGTACTCCATTAAATTGTTGTAAAAGAGGGAGAATCGAGAGACAAAAAAAAAACATATCAAAAAAGAGATTGATGGCAGGAGCCAATAATGATGATGAATAGTATGAAGAACAACTGACAATGGGAGGCGAGGGGGAGCAATGTCGTTGGGTGTGAGTGCTTTGAAAGGCGTAGAGCTTTGATAGTGGTAAAACCAATTTAGGTTTTTCTTTCTTTTTACGTTAAAATATTTCTAGCTATTGGCAGGTAGCTTTTTTAGGTAAAAAATTAAAGATGTGACTAATTTTGAAAAATTCTATAATTTTTTTTAAATGTTTAATAACTCAATCATTCAAAATGAGAAAGTTCAATAGTTTCTCCGTTCAAACAAAATTCACATTGCGTAAAATGTCAGTTTGGTTTGATACTCTCTATTTCTGAAAGTAATGTCCACAATAATGACTACTTACGGTTTTAGTTCTATATAATTAATTACTACACCTTTTAGTTAATTAAATAATAATTTTACCTTAATTCATATTTTAAAAAGTATATGTTATGGTCTAAAAACATACATGAAAATGTAATACTTTGCCTTAACTTTCTTTTTTTCTTATTATGAAAATTTTAATAAAAAATATATTTAGAAGTTATTCTCTATAGAAAAAGTTCACATCATCAGTCACATCAGAAACAATATTGAGTTGTATGTTATATCGTTTCTTTCTGACTATATGTAATAGAATATCAACCCTTGATATTCAATTACATACTTGATATTCTATTACATATAGTCAAGAAAATAAAGAACGAATCACATAATCTTTTATATATGTATAAAATCAAGAGTCGCATACACACACTAACACACACACAAATAGAGCTTGGAAATTTTGTAAGATATTATATATTACATATTTTCATGTTATCAAACACATTGTCGCTGGACCTTTTGATGTCCATCTTAGGTTATTAGTCTTTGTTACAAGCAAAACACACAAGAAAAAGGGGGAAGTTGAAATAATATGTACAGATTTTCTTGACCTTTTAAAACATCAAGAAAATATTATATCTTCATATTTTAATTCTGGGGTATGCATTCCATAACCCTTGAGAAATGCTTTGCAAATTTGTTGCCAACACTTCCTATCTGGTTCTGCAATTTCCAGCTTTAACCTTGCGTCTTCAGCAAGTCCAGTCTGTATTTCATGATCCATGGATCAATCTCAATTAGTTTTCTTAATTAAACAAGAGAACGATAATACAGTTCAAGAAGCAATCCAAGGTCTGAAACTTTTTACATGCCCGAAGTGTAAGATCCTTATTCGAAACCATTAGAATATCAAGAACAAGATCTTAACCGGTTGAGACCAATAAGCTTATGATCAATTGCATACCTCAATGGAATCTTGAGTCAGAAGGCGGTCGATGAGGTTATTCAGAATGTCTTTGGTGTACTCTGGATGGCCTTGAATCCCAAGAATATGAGTTCCGATTGTGAACATTTCGACTCCTGTCTTGTCTGAGAATGCTATGACTTCTGCTCCTGTCGGCACCTCCCACACCTGTGCGCGTTCATATATAATGTCATATAAGTACAAAAACAAACTTGCCAGATCGGGTTTGTTCAGATATGCTTCGATTTCTTCTTAAGTGGTTGAGACTTGCTCATGATAACTTAGATGCTGTATCTCTAAAACCCTTGTATTGCATAGTTATTTATCATAAATACATCAATCAAATGACAAGTTTCAATATTCCTTAGATATTCTCTCCAAGGTGCATTGAGGTAGAAAGAAAAAGGAAATTAAAGAAAAGAGAGGTACCTCATCTTGGTGGCACTCAATGATGGAGAGGGATGGAGGCATCTCATGCAAGCTTTCAAGAAAACTGCAAGGGGAGAAATCTTTGACAATCTTCACTTTCCTAAGCCCTATGTCCCAACCACTGTGTGATTTCCCTACCTTTCCCCCTAATGCTCTGCACAAAACCTATTTAACACCAAAACAGAAACAAGTTATGTTGGATTAAGAAAAAAGTAAGCTGGATTATGGAACCCAACAATCCAATAATTTATATAAAGACATCCATGATGCAAAATTTGAATCTATGATGCGAAAATACTAGTTGCCAAGACATATATGCCGCATTGTTTGGTGATAGGACCACTGTCGAATCTACATCATGAATATCTTTAAGATGATATATACTGAGGAGGAAAAGTTGAATATGTGGCCGAAAATTAAAGATATAAGTGGGGTCTTTTTGCTTCATTTGATCAGAGAATTAAGTATAAATGGAGAAGAAAAGATACCTGGTGACCAAAGCAAATGCCAAGGACTTTCTTTTGCATGCAATCTAGGGTTTGCAAAAGAAAGCAAAGCTCAAGAATCCAGGTGTCATCTCCATAAGCATCATAAGGGCTTCCACTCACAACAAACCCATCATAGGCTTGAAGCTCATTCGTATCAGGAAACTCCCCATCAACAACCCTATATAAATCCCACCTTTCTTCTTCTTCTTCTTCACCAAAAGCTGCCAGAAACACATTAAAATACCCTCCGTACACCTTCATCACATACTCTGAGTCTCTTGCTGCTAACAGCAATGCATACCTTTTCTTGCGTTCACTTTCTATCCCCATTTCGATGTGTGTTTTTGTGAAGAATCTAGAGAGAGAGAGAGAGAGAGAGAGAATTATGCTTTGTGTTGGTGTTTGAAGAGGGATATGATGCTTTTTATATATAAAGGATAGAGAATCAAAAGAATAAATTAAGACCAAGGAGTGCCAAATAAGTCGGTAGGGAATTCGATTAAAGAAAGTGGGGAATCGAAGATGACTTGGGAAAGCTTTCGTAAGTCTCCTTAGTCAAAAATTTAATAAACATTTCATTTTTCTTTCAAGTTTGGAATCAGGTGAAGACAAACATGACTGATTTTTTTGTAGATATTTGGTGTCCTGAAACAATAAGAACTGTACTACAACCTCCTCCACTTCAGTTGAAAGAGATATATAAAATATATATGGGTGAAGAAATTAATGGGTCGTTTTGGTTACCGGGTAAGTGCTTACCAGATTAATTACCTTACCGGTGAGCATAGGAAGAACGGAGAATCTTACACGCCGGTCAAAAGAAAGGTAAGTATTGAGAGTTCTACCCGTTAAGTACGGCTGGTAAGCATTTATCACCTGATAAATGCTTACCGGGTGAATAAAACCTTACCATCAATCTATTGATAACAGAGATGTTACATGATAAGGTAATACGAATTCTGACTCGTGCCAGCAAACACTTACCTGTTAAACGTATCAATAATTCACATATGAACTTTTCTTTAACCTTATTCTTATGTTCTCACGATAATTAGTGTTTTTATTTGAATATTCCACTATTAAATACTCTATAATTTATTGCCTCAATATTTCTTTAAATAAAAAATTAGATAAAATAATAACACATTCAATTTTATTGGTCAAGAAGAATTAAAAAATTCAAACGTTATTGTGGGGGTGAGTATATTATTTGTATGCTATTTTAGGGATGATGAAGTTGCTATGATTATATATAAATACAAAACCATATTATCATTCTCAATTATTTATTTATTATCTTTTAATTTTAATTATGGGTTAAATAATTAGGAGAGCTAGAAAGGTTCTCGTATTTTCGTAAAACATGGTGTTATCGTTTGAACCATTCCCTCTATATATGTATAGGTGTGAGTTTGTCTGTGTAATACATTGGTTCATCGTTTAACTAGTCTTCTTGGAAATAATCTCTCAGTTTCTGAGATAAATGTAAAGTATGTGTATATCTTACATGATTATATACTCGGGTAAAATATATTCACTACAAAAATGAAGAGTATTAGCGAGGGAATTTCGTCACTAAAAGGGTCTTGCGTCGTTGATCTGTCGCTGATAGTCCGTCGGTCAAAAGCTCGTAGGTAATGCTATCAGCAACGGAAATCAACAACATATTTGCGAGGGTTACTTTCAGCGATGAATCAGCGAGAGAACTTTTAGCAGCGGATCAACGAGGGAACTGGTTTTTGACATTATTTTCGTCGTTGATACCTTGTTTTCTAGTAGTGACTGGCTTTCATTTGATTTGATTTTCAACCCGAAACAAGTTTACATGCAAAAACCTTAAACATCCACAGTTATAAAATACTTATCTATTTTTATAAAACTTTCATATTATTGTTTCTCATACCATGCCATTCTATAAATTACTCTCTTTTTCTTTATAATCCCATTTCATAATCATGAAACTCTTACCAAGTTTAATAGAGTTTCATATATGGATCTCATTTAATTCTTTTTTTTTTCTTCTTTATTTAAATATAAATTCCGATTAAACCAAATTAATTTATATCAAATCTATTTTTGAATTTGTAATCAAAATAAAGTTACATTAACATAAGTCAACATGACAGCAACAAAAATGTAAGTTAATTTTCAGTATTATTGACTCTAAAACGTTTAATGACAACGACGATATATTAAAATAAAATAATTTTTAATATTTAATTTATTAGTTTTTTTACATATATATGGAGCCCGCTTCCAAACCAACAAAACGCTGAATATTTGAGGTCGTGTTTTGATTCGTTAGAAAATGAAAATATTTGAACAATTATTTCATTCATACATTTTTTTATTTTGATTTTGGATTTCTTATTACACCCATGTAAAATTTTAAATTCTTGTAGTGTCTATTTGGTTTGACCGACTATTTTCGAGAGACTTGTATTTCGTGGATTGATTTGGAATTGGATATATCTGAAATCTTTGGTATATTTGGTTTGTAAGATTTACAATGAATCGAATTCTATTCTTTATAAAAACAATTAAATTATCTTTTTGTTATTTGATTATTGCAAAAAAAAAAGTGTTATTAATAACATTATTACAAAGAAATCGTATTAAATACAAGGAAATACAAATACGCCGTGGGATCTCTAAATCTTATGTTTCTGGATTTTCTTTGAAATTTCGGGATTTCAATTCCGTACTTTCCTTTAAATCAGATGTGGGATCAACTCCAAACCACACCAAATCTTATCAAATCCCAGGCCCGTTGGTTTTGATATAATGTTTTTTTTAGAGATTTAGATTTTGTGGAGAGATTTAAAATTGGAATAATTTAAAATCTTGGTTGTGTTGGTTTGCAGGATTTAATTTGGGATGAAATTAATTCTATACTTCATTTAATTTGGGATGAAGTTAATTCTATACTTTATTGATAATTTATAAAAACAAATTATAAATAATAATACAAATAATCAAATTATATTTATTAATTGATTATTACAAAAACAAATGTTTTTAATATATTTTAAAACACTAATATAAACAATTCACATCCGTGAAATACCAACTATCCCATGGGATTTCTAGATCCAATGTTTGAGAGACATACTTTCCTGTATACCAAACAGAAATTTCACTAAATCCCTTCAAATCCAACAAACCAAACAACCATTAGTTTTATTAATGAATTCCAACTTTGTTTCATCCCATCATTTGAAGAACAAAGCTATATATTCAACCCTTATATGTACTCTAATCCAATCTATCTCACCATGACGATTGTTGACCACCACCATCACTGTCTTCATCACCACCGCCAACACCACCATCACAACCATAACCACAAACCCAACTACAACCAAAAACAACGCCATCGCCACTTCATCATTTCCACTACCCCTACCACCATTGTTTCTACCACCACCACTATCGTCATTGTCACCGCCACCATAACAACCCCCTTCTTCGCCACTGTAACCACATCATCATCACCGCCATCACCTCTACCCATTAATATTATTATAAATATTATCATTATATGGTACTTATAATTTAAGAAATAACAGGATATTGCAAGAACCGATTGAGTTGGAGAGGTGGCTTATAAATTGGATCTTCCAGGGGAGCTTTGGGGAATCCATAACACCTTCTACATGTCCAACTTAAGGAAGTGCTTGGCGGATGCGATCATGTATGTACCTTTGCAAGATGTGCAAGTGAATAAAAGGTTGAACTATGTTGTAGAGTTGGAGTAAATTATGAATAAAAAATTCAGAAAGTTAAGGAACAAATAAAACATGCTAGTGAAGGTGCAGTAAAGGTTCCTTAAAGGGCAAGATGCCATGTGGGAGCCCGAGTTGGAGATAAGGCCAAATACCCCCATTTGTTTGCTCAGAGGAAATTTTGAGAGAAAATTCTTTTAAGGGGGAGAGTTGTAATAAACCAATGTCCAGTTTTAGGTAAATAACTGAAACTAAGGTTGGATTTGAAAAAGAAGTCCTATCTACAAGGACTAGTGTTGTAGATTCAAGATTTAAAAATTGGGTCTTTATTCTTTATCTCATTTACATTCGGCTGAGAAGTAGTATATGTGTGTGAAATTAGCTGTGGGAGGAAGAGTTGGTGTAGAGAAGAGGGTTATTGAAGATCTAAGAAGAGAAAGAGATTTCGACTCCATTTTTGGTAAGATTATCCTCTTATGCACACCTTCCTTTCTTGTTGAAGTCTTACCAAGAAGAATGCCAAGTTTTAGTGGACCGATACCCAAGAGGTTGTATTTAGCACTTTCAAGGGGAAGTTGAATAGTGCACCGATTTTATCACTACCGGATGGGTCATAAGGATTTGTGATTTACAACGATATTTCCAAGTTAGGATTACGGAGTGTGTTAATGCAACATGGAAAGCTCATCGCTTAAGCTTCTTGATAATTGAAGGATTGTGAGAAAATTACCCCACTTATGATATGGAGTTGGCGATAGTTTCTACATTAAAGATTTGGACACATTATTTTTACAATGGCAGATGCGATATCTACACTAACCGTAGGAATCTCAAACACTTGTTTGATCAAAAAGAGTTGAAACATGAGACAAAGGTGGTAGATGAAATTGTTGAACAACTATGATTGTGAGATTATTTATCACCCAGGAAAGCAAATATGGTAGTCGATGCCTTAATCCGGAAAGAGAAAGAAGAATTCACCAAAGTGATAGCATTTTAAGTCGAAGTGTCATCCAAAACACTATAAAAGATTAAGAATTGTCAAACTGAAGCGATGATGGATTTGAATCATAAGAGTGGAAGAATTGTAGGGATTGTGACATTGTTGGTGGCTAAAAATAATGGATTGAGATGTTTGGAGAACCATGTGTGGGTTCCTAAGGTGGGTGGAATATGTGGGAAGGTGTTAGAAGAAGCACACAAATCTCAGTATTTTGTGCATCCGGGTATCAACAAGATGCATAGAGATCGTAGACAGTTTTACTGGTGGCCCAGAAATAAAAAAAGGATATAGCCCATTTTGTTGAAAGATGTGTGACATGTATACAAGTGAAACCGGAACATCAAAGACCTTATGGGAAACTACAAACATTGGATATCCCTATGTGGAAATAGGATGACATAATCATGGATTTTCTCATAAAGTTAATGAGAACACCTAAGGGCTTTGATGCGATATGAGTGATACTAGATCACCTTACGAAATAGACTCATTTTTTATCGACTAAAGAGACGTATCCGATGAAGAGGTTGGCAAGGTTATATATTGATGAGATTGCATCGAAATGCGGTGTACCTTTGCCAATAGTTTCTAATAGGGATAGTTGCTTTACATCCTCATTTTGTGGGAGTTTCCAAAGAGAGTTGGGTTCGTAGATAAAGCTAAGCATCGTTCACCACCCACAGATGGACGGTCAGAGTGAAAGGACAATTTAGGTTCTTTAGGATATGATCAAGACATGGGCCATCGATTTTAGTGGTTCGTGCGAAACACATTTACATTGATTGAATTTATGTACAAGAACATATATAAAGCAAGCATATAAGTGGCACTATATGAAACATTGTACAATCGTAAATGTAGATTACCGCTATGCTGAAATGAGGTGGTAGAAAAACAGTTAGTAGGTCTAGAATTTATGCAATTGACCAATGAGAAGATTGGTCAGATTTAGGAAAATTTGAAAGTGGCTCAAGATAATTAGAAAATATATACTAATAAACGAAGAAAATCGATTGAATACTAGGTGGGAGATAGGGTAATGTTAAAGATCTCACCATTAAAAGGAGTGGTGCATTTTGGCAAGAACGGAAAGCCAGGACCTATATATATCCGACCATTGGTAATAAATGATCGAGTTGGAGAGGTGGCTTATAAACTGGATCTACCCGAGGAGCTTTAGGCATCCACAATACCTTTCACGTTTCCAACTTGAGGAAGTGCTTGGAGAACGTGATCATGTATGTATCTTTGCAGATGAAAGGTTGAACTTTGCTGAAGAGCTAGAACAAATTTTGGATCAAAAAGTCAAAAAATTAAGGAACAAATAGTAAAGGGGCATTGGAGGTTCCTTAAAGGGTAAGATGCGATGTGGGAGCCCAAGTTGGAGATAAAGGCCAAGTACCCCCATTTGTTTACTTAGAGGAATTATGGCGACAAAATTCTCTTAAGGAAGGAGAGTTGTAATCACCCAAGGTCCATTTTGGGTAAATAAATGAAGTTAAGGGTGGAGATGAAAGAAGTCTTATAGGCAAGAACTAGTGTTGTAAATTCAAGATTTAAGAAGTTGGTCTCTATTCTTTCTCTCATTTGCAATTGGCTGAGAAGTAGTGTACATGTGTGAAATTGGTTTTGGGAGGAAGAGTTGTTGTGGGTAAGAGAATTATTGAATATTTAAGAAAAGAAAGAGATTTGTACCACCATTCCTTATAAGATTATCCTCTTATGCATACCTTTCATTCTTGTTAAAGTCTTATTGCGGTTTAGCTTCTAAAAGGTATTCAAATGGTTTTTGAGTGGGAAAATGGCTTTGATCGTGTGAAATCCATGTGTGGATCAATTTTATTTATGGTCTTTGTCAAATTATCATGGTGGATAGGTAGATTTAGTCTAGTCTTATGGATTTGAGTATCTCTTTCAATGGATGGAGTGACCATTAAATCTTATTGTTGATTGGATTAGAATCTGTATGGAGATGATTTTATGTTGATCCTAGTGTGAGTTTTGATCCCAATTCTTGTGGAAATCATTTGGATTTGATAATGGATCTATTGTTTTCAAAAAGAAGTTGTGCAAGCAGAATAGTGGTTCTCACAGATGGCGTCACGACTTGGGTCGCGTGTCAAGTTGCGCAAGCTATTGTTTTCTCATCTTCGATTTTCATGTGAAGGGTAGTTTGGGGATGTGTTTAGGGTCTTTGGCTAACGGGTTTTATAGTGTTCTAATTGAGGGTTTCTCATGGGAATTAGCTTGTCAATATCTTGATCTAAACTCAAGTTTCGGTCGATGCAATCCTAGTCTAAGAGGGTGTGATTAGGCTCGGACCTCAGTTGAGTTCTCTCTTACCTTTTGGGGGAAACGATTACTTATTTATGCATTTTTCAATCCACTAGAATGTTGAATACATGTCATCGATTATTTACATTCAAAAGTTGATTATTGCTAGGTGTGAATTCTTAATGTGTGTGATGATGTCTTGAACAACGTGAAGTGTGTATCCAAGTAAATCACATGAACTTGTTTCATGTTGCTTATGAGAAAAAGGAAATGTGTAGCCGATTGGGTATGCTCACAGGTGTATGGCCTCAAGTGTGTGCATCATTGTCAAAGTGTTTTCAAGTGTTCTTGGTTTGATTTTCATAATATCCTATTGTTGTCAAGCGTGTTTTGATTTATTGTCTTTCAAATTTCAATTACTATGTTTGTGGGAATTCACTAAGCTTTTGGTCTAACCCTCACTTTGCAAAAACTGAAAAAACCTTTCCAGGAAGGTACCACATAGAGAGTGTTGATAAAAGGAAAGGGGATGTGTGATTTCTATGGTAAGAGGTGTGGGCGTTATCACCTTAGTTTGATAGTCGCCATAGACTTGAATTCTGAATTTTATAATAAATCTCAATAGTGGTACTTTTAACTTTTCTGTAACTCATAGAATAAATTTGAGAATATTGTCCTTTAATTCAGTATTGTAATGCCTGTTTGGGCAAATGAAATTTTCATTTGATTATTCTTAACGAAGGTTGTTACAATATTTGAAGTTATATTCAACGGACCATAAAGGCAGATTCTAAATCCTTTGACATATTTTGTTATATCGTTTATCAATCAAACTAGTGGTCAATTCTGACTTAATTTCATTCCTATTCATTTAGATTTCAATTATTTAATAAATTCATATTCCAATATGTTAGAGTTCCAATAGATTTTATTAAATAAACCAAATTACACCAAAGAAGCGGTTCTTCATTACCACCTCATCCAAGAAACAGAAGAAAACCCTCTCCCCAGTGGGTTTTTCCTTTCTAGAACCGCTTCTTCCCTCAAGATCACAAACTCGGCCTTCTCATTACAAAAAGATAGGTTTTATAGGTCACCTAATATATCTAAACATCCTAATAAAATATTTTATATAACTCAAGTTTATGAAACCAAACTACAAAGCGTCTAATCTGAAACTATTATAATAGATTTATGGGACGTTTTTAAGCGTTTCAACAAGTTTTTAGGATGTTCTTCAAATAAAATGTCATATTAGTTATTTTATAACACAATTATGAAAAAAGTTCTATAAACTTATCTTTTACACAGGGCCGTCCCTGGGAGAGGGCGGCACGGGCGCACGGCCAGGGCCCAAAAATATTAGGGGCCCAAATTTTTTCTTTAAAAAATATAATAGTAGTCTAAAAGAATTTAATGATATAAAGAAACCCAAAAAGTTGTAACATATAATAAGAAGCAAAAAAATTAGTACATAATAAGGGTCTAAATATATATCAACTAATTATATTAAAGAAAAAAGAATTGGTCATTCATTATATGCTATTGTTTATTGCCCCTCTAATTTTTTTTATCTTCAACAATGTCCAATGATATTGGTTATTGTTATCTCTATATGTTTGACTGTTTTCATGCTTCAACAATTCAACATTAAGATCAAGTGCTTGTTATTGCTATATATTTTTGTTGGATATTTTTATCAATTTATGCTTCTATTGACTATTGCTATTTGATTATGTTGTTCTAATTGTTTTTGTTGACTATTGTTATCTATTTTGTTTCTACATAAAATATTTTACTATTGTTTGACAATCAATCTATTGTTCTTATAATTTATGACATGTTTCATAGTTTTGTGATTTTAATCAATAAATTTTTTTACTAGATGTATTTAGTAATGTCTCTTACATGTCATGTTCCATAAACTTTTAATCTTAACATCTTATTTTAGTTGAGAAAAAAAGAAGGAAAATAAAATTTAAATATTTTCATCAATTGTTTGACTTATATATCTTCCATTGGGATTCCACCGCACAACAAGATTCTATTCGATCAAGTACCCAAACAATCATTTGTTGAACTTGCATATTATATGTTTAATTCATTATTTATTCTTATTAGATCTCAATGAATCATCTTTTCTTTCATATTCTTATTAGATATCAATGAATCATCTTTTCTTTCATATTCTTATTAGATCTTCATTTGTCTACTTGTTTAGAAAACCTTGATAATCTTCTTTATTATTGATCTTTCATTGACCCTCATGTGACTTCATTCACACGAATTCTCTTTTTGTATCAAAATAACACATATTTCTTGTTATGAACTAAAAAAATTCTTACTTTTTATAAAAAAATTATCAACCATAATTTTTATACTCTTGGTTTCAAATTACCTAATAAGAAGTACATAAATTTAAGTAACCACAAGGGTGGTACCTGATTGGTTTGAGCTTGGCTCCAAAGGTCAAAAGTGTCTGGAGGTCTCAGGTTCAAATCCAATAAGGAACAAAAATCCCCTTGTGGCCATGGAGGTTCAAATGCGGTGACTCCGGGCTACCTGCAAAGCATGTGGTTGCCCTGGGATTAGTCGCCTCGCATAGCGGGTTGGATATCCAGGTTAATCAAAAAAAAAATACTACTCTCTTATATATCTATAATAAGATAAATAAGATTTCTTTTCTCAAGTAAATTACTAGCATTTCTTGTACTCAATTTTATATTAATGAAACACATTTATTAAAAAAAAATTCGTACCTACCGAGAGTCACCACAAGAAAAATGAGTTTTGACGATGCGCATTTTAATGATAACATGTTTCCACCATAAGTTATAACGACGACATGTTTAGTATATACTCTTTCCGATGAGAAATTGACTTTTAGCGACGACAAAAGTCGTTGATACAATTCTTGTTTCTTGCAGTGGGCCTTGTTTTAACGTTCGTCCAGGACCCATAAAATGTCAGGAACGGGCCTGCTTTTACAAGACACTTTTTCAACTAGTGTCGTATGGAATAGCTAATGCGACACTTTATATTAAGAGTGTTCTAAAACATTTGTTAAAACACCCAAAAATATCTTATAAACCTATTATGACACGTTTAGATATGACATTTTATAAGTTAGTTCTATAAACTTGAGTCCTATAAAACATTCTATTAAGACATTTTAGATATCCTATAAAGTCAAATTTCTTGTTATGTCTTGTGATAATAACAATGATAATAATAGGAAAAAAAGAATGTAAAATTATGATTGAAAACTTCAATGATTTGTTTAAATATATATGATTGAAAAATTTGATCAAGTGTGAACAAAGAAAAAGGGAACAAAGATGAAGTTGGTCCAATATTTTTATCACATTTGGTGTAACAACCAACAAATTATTACTCTTATCTCCAACAACAAATAAAAAATTTGAAAATTCATAGACTTTGGATAATTCCATGTTACAAAATATTACAACGACAATAACAAATTATTGGTCCTATGAATTAATAATTCCATGTTACAAAAAGTAAATTACATAATAGTGAAGTCTCCCTTAAATTAGTTTAAAATGTTCTAAAATAATATCAATCGACTACGACATTTATTTTATGATAAATTTGTGTCTTACTTGATCTCTAAATCAACCAATCTTGAATCGTACCATAAAAAGGAACATGGATATGGATTGCTTAGTTTTAAATAGTATTGGGTAAGCGTAGAATACTCTAACGTATTCGGTTAAACTGTTTTACACATATTAATGTCAAACGTAATTCAATTAAACTGTTTTATGCATTCACTTAAAATATCACAAACTATTCGATATTACGCATTCGCACGTGTATAGTTCATTGTTCATTTGGATGTTGTTGACTACACACATTGATTTGAATTACTAGGCACAATACACTTTGTTGTACTCTTACCTCTTACTTCTAGCAACTCGGTAGACTATGGCCCTGTTTGTTTTTACCTAAAAATCACTTAATACCCTCTTATGTCTGAATCGGTCAGACCTTAGGGTATTAAGTGTGTTTGTTTTTTTTTTCAATTAAGAGCTTAAAAGCTCTGATTATGTCTGAATTATTTAGAGGTAACATTTTCACTTAAAACCTCTTAATTGTTTTTAGAGCTTCCAATGCTTGCAAAGAAAGCCTAGATTTCAATGATTCAGATTTCAGACGTAAAAATAACAGTTTGACTGATTCAGATTTCAGACTTCAGCACCACCTCTTAAAATTCAGAAGTGAATTCAGATTTCAGACTTAAACACCTCTTAAAAAACAAACGCCACCTATGTCTTACTCTTACGGTTAGATCTAAAAACCTGGAAAACCCTTTTGTCGTTCTTTGAATAAATTTAACTTCAAGTGCATACTATCAATCAAGTAAATATGTGGCAAGCACAAGTATTGAATCATGAGGAATTATACACATACGGTATAACACACTACTATTGAAGGTTTTCACCAACGAAAAATTCTTTCGATATAATCCGTCACCGAGGACAACACTTTGTGGATAAAGAAACTCTGATATTTGAAGCTTTAATTTATAAGATCTATATTTGTCATTTTTAGCACGCTTCGTTGGTCAATATATAGCATTGTGCACTTTTTAAGTAAATGATTGTTTTCCCAATAAAAAGATGCTAAAAAGAAAACATTTTGGGCCATGCCAACCTCCCATAAGGGTGGAGCTTAAGAAGACTGGATACTATGTTTAAAAAACATTTAAATAATATTAGATTCAAATAAAAATGTTAAATATTGTGAGAAAGTTAATAAAATGTTAAAGGGTGTTCATATATATATATATATATATATATATATATATATATATATGGATCATTGAAAAAATCAGGAAAATCTATTTGAAGATGTATACGAAACCGACATTACATATCATTCATATTAGTTCACATATGCACCTTCAAATAGATTTTCTCAACAATTCCAATATGAATTTTCTCTTAACCTTCATTTCTTACATTTTCACGATATTTAGTATTCTTATTTGAGCTGGCCCCTACAAATATAATTTTAGAAGTTAAAATTTCTAAGTGATATTGAGTGATTTCTACCCTTTGATTGTGCTAACTAGGGTATGTTGAGTGAGAATATTGATCATAGATGACAGTAAGGATTCTACATTTTACACCTAGAAGCCATTATGCCTTTAGTTATTTGTTTGGAGTGTGAAAGGACATTAAGGTATAGGATTCATATTCATTCTTTTGATGATATGGATTGGGGTCATTATAATACATACACATATATATATATACATATACATATACATATATATACATATACATATATATATATATATATATATATGATGATGATGATGATAAGAGCTGAAGAAAAAGAAGTAATCTAAATCAGAAGAAATAGTATTTAAATTGAAGAATAGATTCTAACACATACAATTTTATTCATTCTAATGAACATCTTGCCAAATTGAATACTAGCATTTTTTTTCATCTCATGTATCAACTCTTTCAATGACTCATCTTTCTTCAAGATGGGATTCCTTCTATCTTGGACTTCTTAATTGGGATTTTAATCCAATTAATGGGTCTTTCAATATGTCTTATGTTCTAAGCATTATCCACTATGGTGGCCCCTTATTTGGTTATTTAATTAGTTTTTTTAATTGCTTTTGACTCCTTAAACTTCAAGAATTTATGTAAGCAGTTTTTTTCGTTAATATATATGATTAAAGTTATAAATTGGTCAAAGCCGAGCTCCTGTTAAAGTCGGCTAGACCTCGGCTCCACGGAACCGTTATCCTAATCTCAAACTTGATTAATGATTTGCTAGTTTGACGACTTCTCTTGAAGCAGACTCACCACAACAAAATGGGTCTTTAACTAGGACGTCTAAGAACTACTACTTAACGAGACTTTAAGTTTATAAAACCAATAATTGAATGTGTTTATATACAATGATGTTACAATAAATTGTTAGAATAAAACTAACGACCTATCAAGTTCTATCGGAGAATTTAGACAACTTAATAGATTACAAGAAGTAAATCGTCTTGTTAGCCTTTTTATAAAACACTACTGATCAAAAAAATTATGTACAAGTTTTATATAAAGAGTAATAACATGATTTACTTCTTGCTTAACTTCATCCAAACAACCTAATGTAATGCCATTCTATAGGACGCCCAATTCTTGGTTTTATAAGCATAAAGTTTTATTAAGTACTCTATTAAGCCATCCAAAAATGACTGAGCATCCTAAAAAACCCATTTTGTTGTAGTGACTCTTCAAGGGTTTCAAAGGATATCTCTTATCTTTATCCTGAATTCTACAACCAGAATTATTCTCTTCTTGGTTGAATGAAAGGCTTGACAACAATCCCATTTATTACGATAAGAATTGATGCTCGAAACACAAGTCTTGTCACATTATGAACTCTAAGAATGAGTTAGATGGTATGTGAATTATATAAGAGAAGAGTGCACAACTCTATATTTTTGTATGGATTTTTTTTTATTAACCTGGATATCCAACTCATTATGCGAGCCGATTAATCTCAGGACGACTACCTGCTTTGCAGATAGCCTGGAATCACCGCATTTGAACCTCCATGGCCACAAAGGGATTTTTATTCCTCCTTGGATTTGAACCTGGAACCTCCTAGTACTTTTGACCTTTAGAGCCAAGCTCAAACCAATCAGTCACCACCCTTGTGGTTAATTTTTGTATGGATCTATATATCAATTATAATTACTATATAACTTAATTATTATAAGACTCTCTTAGAAACCGAAAAAATTTAGGCTTAAATCTCATATAATTCAAACATACGTTCAAATTCTTTCATTAAACAAGATTTTTGCAAATTTTCCTTGGTAAGTCCGCTAATCTTTCATAGCATTAAATTAAAATGTGATGTTTAACAAAGGATTTTAGGGAATTCAAAGATCATATAAAGGATAGAAAACTTAAAATACGCACACAAGTCCAACAATTGGTTGGTGATTACATATTCAAAGAGGGACCTACTATTAAGGGTATTGTTTCCCGCAAAACCACAAAGTTCAGTATGGAAATAAATCAATTATATTATATAAAATCAAACAATTTCTTTTATTTTTTGGATGGAATCATAAGTATAGGTTTATATGAAAAGTAATGAAATAAAAACTCCAAATGTATTTTGTGATACAACTTCAAGAACTTCTTGAACCCTCCTTTTGTTTCTATGTTATGGTTTATGTAGAAACTGATGATATAAATTAATAACCCGTTTAAGGGAAGACAGGTCATCCTCAAGACATACGTACTTGAAGAAACCCTTGGTTCTCGAAAAAAGAACACCACAAAGTCACTTACGTGGTGTTTGGTTCGTTGGAATCCGACGAAATTTGAACGAATTGGAATGGCCAATTTCATTGACCAAGTTTGAGTTTTGCGAAGGAATTCGAATTCCATATATGGTGGAATGTTTATTTCTTGGGTTCTACCAAGAAATTCCAATTCTTTCTTCTCATCTTTTATGGAAAACAATAATGCTCTTATATTTACTTCCTTTAATTCCATCTCACCATGAATCCATGATGGTTGTCATCACTCCCACCATCACCACCACCACTGCCACTGTTGTCACCACTGTTACCTTCACCCCGTCACCATTGTCGCCTTCATCACAACCACCACTATTGTCATCGCTACTACCATCACCAATTGATCACCACCGTCACCACTACCAACAACACCACTACCACCTCCACCTCACCACCACCATTATATTCAAAGAACTAAACAAACGAATTCAAATTCTTTTGACAGGTTTCATATCAATTCGGCAATTCCTGTCAACCAAATATTTTTATTCAAACCCGATTAAACTTCATTCCAATTTCTTCATTTTTCATTTTTTTTTTTAAAAATTCCAATTTCGACGAATTTCATTATGTGAACCAAACGCCACCTTATGAGAAATAACACTTATGTTAACCTATAAATATAAGGTAAACATATCTTAAATCTGACTTCTAAATTTGTCATATTTTAAACACTTTGCATTTACATTTGTCATATTTTAAACACATCTTGTCATATTTCATCCTTATCTTTTGGTGTTTTTAACAAATCTTGTCTATATTATTAAAAACTAATAAGTTGAGTCAATGTGGTTGCATTTTTTAAATGCCTAAATCACCGGTATCTGCCAGCTCGCTAGAAAAATACAACCATAAGGGCTCAGCTAGTTAGAAAATGCAACCATAAGAACACATTTAGTTTATTTTTCAAAATAGGGACGAGATTCATTGAAACCATCAAACTATAGGTATGTAAAAGGAAATTAATTTTTTTTAAATGAACTAATTTCTAAAATTAAAATAAATAAATAATAAAATTCCAAAAGAGGAAGTAATAAACAAATATGATCCATGTACTTAAGTAGACAAAGATCTAAAAATATTTGGATGTTAGGTTTTTGGTACCCAAAGTAGCATCTTTAAAAATGTAAAAAGATGGAGCATAACATATAAATATTGGAATAGATGCCAAAAATATCAAATATTAATTTGCAACTATCTTGGAAGAAAACAGTCACTTCAACCTTGACATGAAACTTCAATAGATTCTTTAACACGTGTACCTCCTTCTATTTAAGCTCACAAAAAATTGGATTAGGATTGGTAAAATTAAATATGAAAAGTTTGGATGATTTCTGTAAAGTGAAAAGTTGAGAGATGTGTTTTAAAATTTTCTTTGAAATATATCTCATTTTCAGACCGCTTCTAGTTTATATATAAAGAGAGAGAGAGAGAGGATGTTTACTTTGTAAACCATCTAGTTTATATAAACCTTACAAACTAATCATATCCATCTATTTTTTTTTTTTTTTTGATGAAGGGTCAAGATTGAAACAAACTAAATAAGTAAAAAAAATTCATATTGGAGACACAGAAAGGCAAAACGAGGAAAAACATGTTCTATCAACTTGTTTCTTTACAGCTGTTATACATATGAACCTGATGCAATCATATATGACTTATGAATATGTTTCATTACAGTTGTTATACATATGAACATGTTTCATTACAAACTGTTATACATACCTATGAATATAAACATGTTTCATTACAGTTGTTATACATATGAACTTGATGCAATCATATATGACCATGTTTCATTGGAAATTATCATGTTTCGTTGAACAGTTTGAGTCTGTTTCATTGAAAATTAGTGGCAATTTTTTTAAACAAAATTATTCTACATTTTAAAAATGTGACGGTTTTTTTTTTCAAAAAAAATTAATGGGTACCTTAATTAAATCTTTGTTAATATTGTGCTAATCAATATTTTATCCATATTTATATAAATATTATGTTGTTACCAAACTTATCTATTAATATTAAATAATTACCAATAACTATTGTAAATTCAAATGATCTTAATATCCTTATAAATTAAAAAAAACAAATGAATTTATGTGATTGGTTGTAATTAGTTGGTAAGGTTTGTACAAATTTGGGCGGTTTGTATTTGATCGCACATATATATATATATATGGGCTCATTCAAGGAAGAACTGAGTTGTTTGTGGTAACCGTGACATACAATCTCAACCACACAAATTAATAATCAATGGTTAAAAATAAAAGAAAGACTAATTACTGAAATTTCAAAAATAACTCTCCAATATTTAATGTGAGTATGTAAATAAGGGCAAAAGGGTCAAAAAAATTTAATTTAATGAGACTATTTTGAGCGCGCTAGAAATCCGTTAATCTTCTAAAATTACATTTCATCAAATCAAAACATAAAAGATCATGTTGGTTTGTGCGAGAAGAGGTGGAAAACAATTTGTAGGCTTTGGTTGATCATGTTGTGTTACATTATGGTAAAAAAAAAAGATTGTGGTTTCATGTGCTACCCAAAAGATTATGGTTTCATGTGGTAATTTTGACATCCTTCAACACACTGTCAATAGAGATTTATATGATATTAGCTTAGATTTATTTCCATTTTCTTTCATGCATTTGTGTCGGCTTTGAATGGGCATATTACTTCTAAGATGATATACTCTCTTCATTAAAATTAATAGTAAGAAAAAACATGGATGCAACATTAGAGGTGAGGGATGCCTTGATGAGATGTTCTAAATTTGGGGTAGTAGAATAATAATAATAATAGTTATAAGTTTATAACAACTCTATGATGCAATCTAGCATTTACCAAGAAAGTATAGAATGAAAGAAAAACTTTGGTCCAAAATGAAGTGGCTGTTCGAAAATAGAACTTCTTGCTAGACTCCATAACATGAAGATATTTTATAGTCACGGTATCTATATATAAGATTTCAACAGAGATATGAAGTTGCTGCATAAACACAAGAAAATAATCCAGTCAATGAGCATTCAACTACAGTTTGTGTAATATCTCAATCACATAGTAGCAAACCATACAAGAAAACCTCCAAAGCACTAAATCGATGGTGAGAATTCTTTAGTAGCTTACAACCAAGAACTCATAAGTCATAAGGGGCTACAAATTCCAATAGTTCCTGATGTGGGACAAGGTGTTACAATACCAATAGTGTATTAGGTAACACAAGATGTAGTGTTACATTGTGGTAAAAAAGATTTTGGTTTCATGTGCTACCCAAAAGATTATGGTTTCATGTGGTAATTTAGGAATGTAAAATCAAAATTAATTGGAAGTTTGAAACGTATGGAATTAAAAAATAAATATTTAATCTAAATTTAGTAATTTACTAACATGCCCTTTTACATTATTTTAAAAAGAATAATTAATATATTAAAATGATTGGTTGAGATTGGATCTCACGGTTACCACAAACAAAACAGTTCTCATTTGATTAAGCCTATATATATAGGGGCTTAATCAAATGAGAACTGAGTTGTTTGTGGTAACTGTGAGAACCAATCTCAACCACACATCTTAAATATCAATGGTTAAAATTGAAAATAATCTTAATTAATGTGATTCCAAAATTAGATTAATGACATTTAATGAGATAATAAAAAAAGGGCAAAATGGTCAAATTAGATTAATGATATTTAATGAGATAATAAAAAAGGGAAAAATTAGATTAGCTTTCCATAATAGCTCAAAGTATTTCCTGCTTGTTTAAATAATGAATCAATTTAAAAT
>NC_037529.1:10437162-10443174 GCF_001531365.2 Cynara cardunculus var. scolymus | reverse complement strand
TTAAAAATTAAAATTTAATTTTAAATTAAGAATTGACTAACATACCCTTTTAATTTGATTTTAATTGTATAATTAATATATTAAAATGATTGGTTGAGATTGGTTCTCACAGTTACCACAAACAACTCAGTTCTCCCTTGAATAGGCCCATATATATATATATATATATATATATATTCCATTATTCTTTTAATTCTTTTGGGAGAAGTTAAAAACTAAAAAGGGAAAGTTGGTGAAAGTTTCTTAGTTACTGGGTTCCGAAAAAACATAAATCGAAGAGAGGAAGAAGAATTTGACTACTTGCTCTTAACTATTGTTGCTACTGAATTTATCATCTTCATCTACTGTATCTACAGGGTGAGTTTTATTTTTAAAGCATCATTTAATTTGTTTTCGGTGAAGAAGCAGTAGGGTTTCATACATGGTGTTCTGAATGTGATATATGGTATCATCAGCAAATTTTGGGTTTTGATTATATTGTCAACTGATTATAATAAGGGTGACATAATCAGGAGTTGGGTTATTTGATAATAAGGTTGGCATAATCAGGAGATGGGTATTATTTGGTAATAATTGTGGCATAATCAGGAGCTGGGTATATGTTTGTAATAAGGGTGATATAATCAGGAACTTAGTATACTGGGATAAGGGTGACATAATCAAATTCTAGAAATGATGATCTTTTGATCATGGAATTCTGTTATCGCATCAATGTGATGCGATGAGTGTGATTTTATCGCATCCTTGTGATGCACAAAAGGGAAGTTATAGCATATGTTTGATGCGATGAGTTGTAATTATCGCATCTATATGGTGTAACAAATGTGCTTATCGCATCTTTGAATGCGATAAGTTGCGATGATTGCATCTGTAGGATGCGACAAATGGGGGTTATCGTATCAGTGTGATGCTACAAATTTGGGTTATTGCATCAATGAGTTGTGATAAGATTGGTGTATTATATGTTGGTTGCGATAAATTGGTGTACTATGAGTATAATGTGACAAATTGATTATTTGGTTATTTAATCCGATAAGTTTGATACTTCAATGGGTCATGATGCGATAAAATAAGATTGTCTTATCTATATGATGCGACAAAGAGGTTTGTTTCAATGAATTGAAACATTGTTTATTTGTCATCAATACAAATATGGGGTTTTTTTATATGGGGTTTTTTAATTATGTTTTGGTGATTTTCACTCTGTAATAACAATCAGAATAGAAATCTCACTAGACCTTATGGTCTAACCCTCATTTTGTTTTAAAAATGTGCATTACAGGTCAGACACATATGGAAAGTAAGGGAAAAGGAAAGATGTGAAGAAGTTATGATTGCTTTACACATGTGAATTTTTGGGAAGCTGTTATATTATATGTATTTGAGAACTAGTTATGTATGCATTTAATGTACTTGATGTAAATGAAAATTTTGTGGCTACTTTTATATATAGCAGTTGTACATTTGGGACCAATGTATATTTGTATTTCATGTTAAATTGAATATGTGGTTTTATGCAAATATGGATTTGGAATGTTACAAAATAAGTTGTTGGAGAATTTACCATGGTTCTAAATAACTCATTATGGTGTGTTATGGTATTAAGGCTTGGCTTCGTCATTATGTTAACTTACATGGCTCCACTCTAAGACTTGGCTTCCGTTGTAACGTATTATAGCATGTCATGGCGTGTTATAACATAGTATTTTGTAAGGCATGCTTTTTTATACTTTTTGAACTTACAACTTGGCGGATGAATGATAATTATGTACGACATCTAAGACTTGCATAAACATTAAAATGAAATATAAAAAGTAAACCCTAAATAGGTAAATTCTTACTCTCATTCCCGTATAGGTGAGTCGAACCTAAATTCTTTGAAGATCGAAGTAAGTAGTGAGGAGAGACTCAAGATATGTAATCTCTATCTTATACTCTTGATATCATTTTCATATAAGCTCGATATATTTGATATAAATGGTTTTTCTTCCCTTTTCAACTTTATAATTTTGTATGAATTTACATTGTTCTACGGGATTATTCCAACACTAACACACACAAGTATATATATACATACACACACACATATATGCACACCATATATATATATATATATATATATATGGTGTGGTTATGTGTGTGTGTGTGTGTGTATATACGTATGCCGCCATAGGGCACACATTAAAAAATGTCATGGCCTCGTCATAACTCGTAAGATTTGAGATTTTTGGCATAGCATCCACGCCAAGCCTCACGTTATTTGGAACCTTGAATTTTAGTGTAAGAAGGCGTTTCGTGTAATTGGAATTTAACATGAAAATGATGGGGTTTTGATTTAGTTATAATACATGTTTAGAGCTAACTTGGACTCGAAATCGTCGGATGTTGCCATATGACGGGGGTCAAGGAGGTGCACCCCTTGCGGTATGCACGGGTAGTAGACATTGAAGTTAAGTGTGTTAAGGTTTATTGTCAATACTCGGTGTCTGAGAGTTCAACGTATGGAATTAGTGCCTAGCTTCAACGAGCTGATAATAGTCACTCATAATGATTTTAAGAATTTTGATTAATTCAAAGGCTCTATTAAACTAAGGGTCCACTTGGTTTGCAGAATTTTATGAAATTTGGAATTTGATTACGTTCCAATCTTGCATTTGGTTTGAAGTCCGAAATTGAAACATCAGGATTTCAACAAAATCCCACAAACATTGGATTTAAAAATCACATTGGGATAGTTGGTATTTCACAGGATTTCATATGATTTGTTTATAATAATGCTTTAAATATATTAAAAGCATTCTTTTTCTAATATATTAAATGATAAAAGGTAAATTATATTTTTTATAATTTGTTTTGATAAATTATCTATAAGAAATAGAATTCAATTTATTTTTAAATCCTACGAACCAAATACCATTGATTTCAAATCCTTTCAATTCCAATCCTTCCACCAAATTCAATTACTCAAAAACATTCCATCAAACCACAAACCTCATAAATATTGTTTAATGTTGAATATGTTTATGACATCAATGGATATTTGGCAAATTAAAAACAGTCTGACTAAAAAAAGTCGTCAAGAAAAAAGTTCAAAAAGATATTGGTATACGTAGTGTTAGGGATGTTAATTGGATTTAGGTGGATATTATCCAATTCAATCATCCAACAGATGTTGGATTTTGTCATCCGATCCAATCTAATCCAGTCCATTGTATGATTGGATCAAATCGATTTCATTTGTTGGATGTTATTGGTTATCTATTGGATCAGATTGGACCCATTCAATATTTTGATACAATTTTCAACCAATTATTCATATATTTTTCTTAAATTTACTGAAAAAACAATAAATATAAAATTATCAACTAAAAAGTATTATGAATATGTTAATAATTGTATATAGTTATTAATTGGATGAGAGCAAAATGACAATTGGTTATGTGATTGGATAGTTACTGGATTGAATCGGTTCCGTTTTATTGAATTCTAGACTTATTTTAGAGAAGAAATACAAAGCTTCAAATAAGGAGGTCCATTTATAGTCTTTAATCTCTATCTTGATTTATATGTTTATCTTATTTAGTCTTTTAGCCGTGCTCAAAAACCCGACCAACCGATCAACTTAACCCAACCCAACGCGAAATAACTTAACCCGGTGTCTAATCGAGTTGTAAAATTTTCAAACCATAGGTATTGGGTTACTATTATTTGAACCCAACCTGACCCAATGAACCCGATATCATTTTATTTCTTGGATTTAATATGATTGTTAAGTTTATATTAATATATACATTAGACAATTACACTATCACATACGCTTTTTTTTTAAGTATATAATATTTATATAGGGCAAATGCAACAAATAAACTCACACACCCTCCTCATCTATGATGAGGTTTGAACCCCTGACCTCCTAGAAGGCCAAGGGCTACGATACCGCTATACCAAAGGCCCTTTATCACATACGCTCTTCATATATACATATTTTCAATCTATTCTCCATTCTATATAACTCATTCGTATATATGTTCAGTAACTGTGAACATATATATGTAAATTGATAAAATTAATTAAGTGTTACATACGTAAGAAGTATGGATACGTTGTATCAAATAGTTGATGATGAAAATGAAATTACGAGTGAGAAATAACATATTCATGGTTAGAAGATTATTTTAATGTACCAAAGTATCAACCCGTACGATTTGGGTTGGGTTGCGTTGCACTTTGGTTTGAGTTGGGTTGAGTTAAGATTTTTCAAACCGTAAACATTGAATTGGGTTCTTCAAATGTCTTCAACTCGATCAACCAAACCCATAATCACCTCTATAGTCTTTATTTTTATCTCTAGTTATTAGATAGCGTAGTAAGTTGAGTATTTAAGGAGAAGGGTGTATCAAGATATTTTATATAATAAAATTAGAGAGATGATATAATAAAAAATGAAAATGAAGATGTTAATCGGTTTGTTATTTAAAAAGTTTTAAAATTTTAGATATTTTAGAAAAAAAAACAAATTAAATAAGTGTATCATCTCGTAGTATTGTTTTAATATATTTTTTTATGTTTATTTACAGTTAGTTATACAAATTCAGATATAAAACTTTAATAAGTTATACATATATTTAATCAACTTGTAAAATTAAATTTTAAATAATATGTATTTAATAAATAATATTTTAATATATAAAAAATAGTTTTTAAAAATTTTAGTGAATAATCAATCAGAATCAAATAAGTATCATCTTTATATATTTAAAGTTGGCATTTTTGTAGTGGTATGAGAATTAAATCCAAAACGTGTTTTCGGAGAATTCTTTTATTATATTTAAAGTTGGCATTTTTGTAGTGGTATGAGAATTAAATCCAAAACGTGTTTTCGGAGAATTCTTTTATTATATTTAAAGTTGGCATTTTTGTAGTGGTATGAGAATTAAATCCAAAACGTGTTTTCGGAGAATTCTTTTATTATATTTAAAGTTGGCATTTTTGTAGTGGTATGAGAATTAAATGCAAAAACGTGTTTTGGGAGAATTCTTTTAATTATGAGGAAAATTTAGCGTCACGTCTTGGTCGATTAATTATTCCTAGTGTTCTCTTTTCTTTTCTTTTTCTTTTTTGTTAACCTGGATATCCAACCCGTTATACAAGTCGACTGATCCCAGAACAACCACTTGCTTTACAGATAGCCCGGAGTCACAACATTTGAACCTCCGTGGCCACAATGGGATTTTTATTTCTTCTTGAATTTGAATCTGAGACCTCCAGGTACTTTTGACCATTGGAATCAAGCTCAAACTATTCAGACATCACCCTTGTGGTTTGTTCTTATTTTTATTCCAGCACTAAACCCTACTCTTTCATGTCCAATTGAATATCCAAAAAATTTGTAATTACCAATTTTTCTATAATGATTTTCCATACACTATTATCAAATTAAGAAGGGAAAAGTCTAAAAAAAACCCAATGGACTTTAGTGTTTAGAATGATTAAATCTTTGTACAATTTTTTGAAACAAATAAGTCCTTGAACATTCCAAAACATATTAAATGACTCCTTAAACAATTTTTTGAAACAAATAAGTCCTTGGACAATTTAAAACATGTTAAATAACTCATTGGACAATTTTTTGGAACAAATAAGTTATTGGACAATTTAAAACATGTTAAATAACTCATTGGACAATTTTTTGGAACAAATAAGTCATTGGACAATCCAAAACATGTTAAATAACTCCTTGGACTTTTCTAAAACATGTTGGATACATTTTCATGACTTGTACAACTAGTTAATGTGGTAAAGTATTGAAAAAGGTCCGAAAGAAAACCCAATGAACATTCATATTTTGAACGATTAAGTCTCTAAACATTTTTTGAACCAAAAAGTATTTAGATCTATAAAATTAAACAAATATAACAAAAAAAATACTTACATTTACAAAAAAAAAATTACATTTAAAAAATATTTTTGATAAAATTTATTTTAATTAAAATTAAAATATATTTAGTCTGT
>NC_037529.1:10434660-10435857 GCF_001531365.2 Cynara cardunculus var. scolymus | reverse complement strand
TCAGATTATTTAATGTATTTTTATTACCTATGAGACAAACTAGGTATAATTTTAATTTTGTGTTACATAAACATTGTTAAAATTGTTATATTTGTGTTTTCATAACTAAATATATTGAATAACTAGTAAAAAAATAACTTGTTGTGACGGTTTAAAAAATCTGGTTTGTAAGGGTTACAAAAATTCACAGGAAATTTTAACGAAATCTTTTAGTAACGGTTTTTATAAAAAAGAGTTACCATTACCAAAACCATAGAACCATAAAATAATGGTCTAGACAAAAATGTTACTAAAAGTTCCCCTATGGTAACGGTTTTGGACGGTTTTGAAAAACCGATACTTTATATTGTTATCTCCAAATTGATACTTCTTAACATTGAGGACAATGCAAATCTCTAAGTTGGAGAGGTGGAAATTTAGAAAATTTAGATTTATTAGTTTGGGATTTTCGTGTTGCTATTGAGTTTTGTGCAAATTTTTAGAGCATCTCACACAGATTCTTGGTAATTTTTTAAAAATAAAGATCAAATGTTATAATCTCTAAAAAACTAACGTCTAAGGGGTCGTTTACTAAACACTTACTCGGTAAGTGTTTATCGGGTAACTTTCCTAACTTGATACACATGACAAGGGCTGAAAATCTTACCCGGTAAGAGCGATGATAAGGATAGAGATTCTTACCTGATAAGTGATGGTGAGAACTCTTACCCGGGTAAGCGTTTACCAGGTAAATTATTGCATAAGATATTGTTTTAATATACTATAATCTTATTTGGTAAAATAGATTATAGTATTGACTCCTATCGGGTAAGTATTTGGATAAACGGCCCCTAAGTCTAACATAAATCTAAGGTTTACATTTGAAATTTGAAATGATAAGCGAGTTTTTGATGGTAAAGTGAAAATCTTGGGAACATAAAGGGTCAACATTTGAAAGGGGTAGATAGTTTAAATTTTCAATGTCTAGTGAGAAACAAAAGTAAATATGGTAAAAATAAAACTTAAAAGTATGAGTTATAAAAGGTGAATATTTTTGAGTTGTACTATATGCATAAACGACTTGTAATTAAGACTTTATACATAAAGAAACAGTATCTTATATATTTGAGGTTGATTTTAAGACTTTTATTAAATTTGTTTTATAAGGTAGTATAGATAATTAAAAAATAATATGAAAATAATTTATATAATTAATAA
>NC_037529.1:10359610-10433888 GCF_001531365.2 Cynara cardunculus var. scolymus | reverse complement strand
CTTATCAGCTAGTTTTTGCTAAATATGATTTGTTCATCTGTTAGCTTATAAACTAACAGCTAGCTTATCAGCTAGTTTTTGCTAAATATGATTTGTTCATCTGTTAGCTTATAAACTAACAGCTAGCTTATCAGCTAGTTTGCCAAACATAACCTTAACACTAATGAGGGTTGTAACTGAAATAAGTGACAATAAGCTACAAAAATTCATGTAACCAAAAAAGCTACATTATAAAAGTAATTATAATGTAGCATTTCGATAAGCTAGCTTATGTGCATATAACCAAGTATTCCATATATCAAGAAATACAGATATACATATTCGGTCTTAAATATACAAAAGCTGCATTATAAAAGTAGCTAACAATTTCACAATATCCATATACATAACTTGTATACATAACTTGTATACATAACAAGTATTTCATAAAGATCACAAATAAGCATGATGTCCTCCACATCTCATGTAAGCATATAAGACATCTCACAATTTCACATTTCCCTTATCCTTTGATTTTCCCGACTTGTAATGCACATTTTTTAAACAGAAAATGAAGGTTAGAACTTGAGGTCTAGGGGAAATCACTTTGATGAAATTACAGCTTGAAAATCATCAAATCAAGTTAAAAATCCATATTGTAATACCAACTCTTAAGACCAAAATTGTCCTAAATATCATGAAAGTATTATTTAAAGCAATTTAGGCACAGTATGGAAATATGGAAGTCCAGAATTCAGAGTTCGAGTGAACTATGTCTAAAAAAAGACCTCGGACTTTGGGTGAGCTAAGTCTGAAAAAGAAGACTTCAGACTTCGAGTTAACTAAGTCTGAAAAAGATGATTTCAGACTTCGGGTAGGCTAAGTATAAAAAAGATGACTTCAGACTTCGGGTAGGCTAAGTCTGAAAAAAAAAAAAGACTTCAGAAATCTGGAAAAAAAGACTTCAGACTAATCTTCAAAGATCTGAGAAACAAGTCTGGAGTCATTCTTTAGAGTTATACTTTAGAGTTATAAGTCCGAATAGTCATTCTTTAGAGTTATACTTCAAAGTAACAAGTCTAAAGAGTCATTGTACTTCAGAGTTAAAACTTCAGAATTATAAGTCTGAAGAGTCATTATTCAGTTATACTCCATAGTTAAAACTTTAGAGTTATAAGTCTGAAGAGTTATACTTTAGAGTTAAAACTTGCATTATATAGAGCAAGACTAACCAGAGCTCCTCTCTAGTCCTTAAGGACCAGACCCCCTCTGGTCCTACCAACCAGAGCAAGGTCAAAAAGAAGCAAGGGCAACCAAAGCCCCTCTGGCCAACCAGAGCCTCTGGTTCGTCTATGCAGAGCCTCTACGTCAAGAAACGTTAAATACATAAAAAAATTTGGGTTCCAATTACAACCAAAGACCCTCTGGTTAAACATGAAGATCAACCAAAGCCTCTCTGATTCTTTTAACATGGATTGGAATATTTTTCCAAGGTTCAAATAAACAACAGAAGTAAAGTCATCCAGAAGCCAGGCCAACCAGAGCTCCTCTGGTTATAAAACAATTTATTTCATCACATCAGTAGGATGTGATAACCCAAGTTCTCGCATCACACAGATGCGATAACTCATGATCATCGCATCATAAGGATGCGATGCGATAACTCATGATCATCGCATCATAAGGATGCAATAACAAAACCCCATGATAAAAAAGATCATTATTTTCAGAAATTGATTATGCGACTTTTATCACAAATTTACCCAGCTTCTTATTATGCCACCTTTATTTCAAATTTACCCAGCTCCTGATTATGACACCTTTATTTCAAATTTACCCAGCTCCTCATTATGTCACCCTTATTTCAAATTTACCCAACTCCTGATTATGTCACCCTTATTTCAAGTTTACCAGCTTATTGATATGTTATCTTTATTTCAACACATGATATGGTCATGATAAAAACCATTATTTTGTCAATAAAAGTATCAAAAACAGTTTCATAATAGTAACTCATATAAAAAACTACACGGTTCTATTCCAGTGTCACCATCATGCTCAAATAGCATCCAAAAATAGTTTTATCATCATCCTCGTGTAAGAAGCATATGGTTCAAATTTCAAATACCAAATAAGAAAAGTTAACAAATTAAACTCACCTTCTTTTCACGTAGATGAAAATGAATTAACACAGCAACAAGATTTCAAATAGAAATCACAGAATCAACTTTTTTTTCTCTCCATTACAGGTCTGTTTTCTTTTTCACACAAGCGCACACACATAGTAAAGCTCACTTTTCTTTTCCTCCACCAAAATCAATGATATAAGATATACTTTACTTTATATTATAAGAGGCGATGAAGGTTTTTTAGAATAATTAATCATACTCACCCATGAGATAAAGCAAATATCTCATATATAATAACATTTGGGTAGTAAGGATTATTTTAAACATTTAATCACATACACAAATTAAACCCCTCCACTTACCATCACCTTTCAAAAATCATTCCGAATTTTTATATCCGAATACCCAGTTTTCACATTATTTTTAGATACAAGCACTCAAAACTTTCTCAAAGCTTATATTTAGATACACTTTTAAAAAGTCGTTTCCTTCTCTAAAGGGTTAATACTATATATTAAATTCATTCATATTTCATCGATAGATTTATATAATTATATATATTATAATAAATGAAATAAATAAAATATAATATTAATCAAGTTTATAAAAATCCGAAACAATAAAATTTCATATATTTTTTATTTTCATATAAAATACAAGAATTTTTCAAAACAAACCTTACGTTTTATCCCAATTCATGCATCCATCCAAATATATGCAAAAAAATCCAAAATCATTATAGAATTTTTAACGATCTCGAGTCTCGAAACCATAATCTTGAACATTTTGTGAAGCGGAAATACTCAAAAGTGGTTGACCAGATACAATCGACCTCGCCACTTGACGCAACTCAGCCATTTCATCCTTCATATGAACGGGCTCATATTTGGTTGAAGTAAGCTCGAATTATGTTGAGGTAAGTCTAGCAGACATCTCAATGTGGCTTAATCGGCCTGAGGAGTTGTTGCTATGTTGCAAATTCGTAAAGTCACTCCTAATGCACGGACTCTAGACCATCCCCGATTGACCAACATACTAGGAACGTATACCATTTGACTTCATATACTAAATAGAACAAAAACATATTTTATTACCTCGCGTATTTTGATGAGTACAAAGCAAAGCACACCAAGGAAAGTTGATCTCCTTTGCTGACAAAACCCATTGCGTCACCATTGTAGAATAAACCAGATAAAATGTAATCCGGTGAATATTTACTTCAAGAACTTAGAAAATGAAACTTAGCAAAAAGATAAGAGAGAGAATAATCAATTAATATATATATATATATATATATATATATATATATATAAGGAACTGGTCACAAGTCATACAAATATACAAAGATCAAGGCGTTTCTCATAAATTTCAAACATGAGATTAATCAAACAAGAAAGGCAGAGAGTTAGAGTTTATGCATGAGATTAATCAAATAAGCATCAAGACTAACTACCCACCCTATATATGTCATTCACCATTGTAAATTGCATAAACAACTTGCTTTTGGTGGCAGGGGAGAGAGTTACCTTTCTTGTCATCACAAGGTGAGGGCTCAGCTGAATTACAAGTACCATGACCAGTGCCTCATTTCTCTAGCCTAAACCCTTGTGGCAATCTGTTACGAGCTTCCACATACAGCAGGAGATTTATGTCATCGAGCTACAAAAGAAAAACTTTCAGGTTGTTTTTACTACATTGTGATGTGCACTGATGACTACCTATTGTCAGTGGCAAGAGAAAAGCTAGCAAGCTGTTTTTCCAAGTTATAGTCTAAAGATCCAAGTCCTCGAACAGATTAAGTTTTAGCAAAGATCAATTAGTTTGTGGGGCTCTCAAGGAGGTGTTGTATAATCAAAGATCAATAAACCAAATGAAACGAACCCAATATATCCCACAAAGAGGTAAGGTCTAGGGTCAGTAAGATTTATGCGGAACTTGCTTTAACCCGGAAGTTGGAATAAATAAATATAGGTCTGTCAAAATCCCAAAATTTTCATGTTTAACATCCACAAAATATAGCAAAAACATGTGTAGGACTTGGAATAAATAAACATACCATGAACTAAATTGAACTAAAAAATCTCCACTTCTAAGGTTCTTAGAATTGTTGAGCGAGAGATTGAGAGAGAGTAACAGAAATTGATATTCTCTAAAGAATATCGTAAACGAAAATCAATATCCCTTTAAAATGCTTACCTGTTTGAGCAATTGATGCAGAGAGAAATATGACGATGATTGATTTGAGCAACGACGAGGAGTGAATCGAGCAATGATGATTCAGACATTCAACTCATAATTTGTATCTTTTAGATTAAAAAATAGGTAACTAAATTTTTTTAGTTAATTTATTTTTTTTATCTTTAGAGAAGTTTAACAAGACGTCACTAAAACTTGATGTAACTTTCTAGATAGGTTTTTAGTAAAAAGCTTCTTAAAAGCTTTTTGTGACATATGCCAAATCGTATAATTAGTATGTAAATCCTTCCTAAACATTGTCCAATCTTTACTTACACTTTTCATTTTTGTCATTTAAATCCTTCTCTATAATATATCTTTAGATACACTTAAAGCTTTTCTGAAAATTCCTTCTCTAAAAGCCCTTTTCCTTGTAGTGATGCATGAATCTCGAACATTCGAATGTTAAAAAGAAAAATGATTTGGGAATATATAATTTTAACTTGATGGAGATTCTTAAAGCATTTAAATCTTAAGAATAAGAATCAATTCTATAATGATTGATCTAAATTTTCAACATATATTAATTAATCTCGGTCCAATGTGGATCGATTCCAACTAATCACGATCCTAGGAGCATCACCAATTGGTATATGGTTTGTCAAGAAATGATGAATGTTAACATAAGATAAAACAACAAATAGAAGTATTAAAACAGATCAACAACCTATACATATTGATATGTTTGTTTCAAAGAATTCTACGTAAAATATATACAAATAAAAGCAATTTTCAGTTAAATCAAACATAGCAGGTTGAGATTAATTAACTACAACTAGCATTTTTATTATTCGTATTTGATACTATTGACTTTAATTGACCGTAATCACTTATCAAAATTGATTTTAGGACTTAAGATATGTGTCACCACTACATGAGCTATATTAGGCTTATGAGAACAATAACAAAAATAGATATATACACATACGTATATAAACAAAACACTTATAACACACTAAACCATAAACCCTAATTGAACATAATTGGCACTAACTAGCCCTAAATTTGTTATTATTAATCGTAATTGTCAATAAAAATATTAATATCTTGTGATTAACCCTAATCAATATGAATTTACAAAGACTGATAGGATCTAGCCTTCGGAGAGGGATACATTTAAACAACTCTAACAAGTTGAATGTTGAAGTTGTATCAGTTTTTGCTTATATAGTTGATCAACATTCTAGCAGATCTCATAAGTGGATCTCAACTCACAAATACATTCAGACAGAACATATTATAACGCAACAACAATGACACAGTTGTAGATGACAACGAACAACTTATAATTTTTTTATATTAAGAGTATTCTTTGTATTTTATTCCTATGACACAAAATAATTTCTTTATTTTATAGGTTTTAAGAATTACAAACTGGCTTTTAGAATAGCTAAAGGATGATATATATATATATATATATATATATATATATATATATATATATATATAATAGATTCTCAAGTATGAAGAAAGTAAAGATTTTTTTTGCATTTTGGGTAAGTGTTCTGCTCCAAGAGATTCTATAGAACCTTTTTTAAATGGAGAAAGTATTGTAAAAGAGAGTCTGAAATTCTTCCAATTTATAAAAATTCATAACAGTAATTACCATGATAAAGAAATTATTTTTTTATGGAACCTAGAAATTAAATATTTAAAAGAGAAAAATAATATTTTACTAAATGTATATAGTAATCTTTAAAATGAATAAGTCATTTAAATCGAGTATAATTGTTTTCAAATATTTTAAATTTTGTTTCTTCATTTTAGAGAATCTCGAAAGAATATCAAGTATAGAGGTTTTTTGTAATGCATCAAGGTGTATTCACGTGTGTCATAGAGATGGGATCATCCTTTTGAGTTAAATATTTAAGAGTGACTATTTTGAGTTTTAAGCAGTAACTAATAAGAATGAAAATAAAAAAAAATCTTTTTAATTTTATATAATGTAATAGATTTATTTATTTATAATGCATATTTTTATTTCAGATTAGACAACTACATTTTCATTTTTATTGTTCTATCTGAACGAAACAAACCCCTTAATAATCTTATACCCATAATATATTAAATGTATAATACATATTGTTTTTCTTTAATCATTCTTTCTCTTATTCACGATTTATCCTTTTCATACTTCAAATTAAATAGAAAAATATATTAATAGTCGTTCATACTTCAATACAAACGGGATATGAAACGTTAATATCAAAAGAAATTGTTTGTTTTTCATCCTAGACAATAGAACTTAATTTGAAGCATTTGAATACAGTTGAGTCGCAATCTGATCCTGCACATTAACTATATATCCATTGTCTTGAGAAGCCCCCCATTGTACTTCAACGACTTTTTCTTCAATACCTCCTCCATGTTGCTCTTCTGCAGTAAACATGGCGTTCTCATCATATTGCATAAATAGTTGATCTTGAATATTACATCTTCTTACAAAATTATGGATTGCAAAACAAGCAACTACTACCTCCATTTGTTTTGGATAAGGATAACAAGTCATTTGCTTCAGAATTTGGAATCTTGCTTTCAAGACGCCATATACACATTCAATAACGTTCCTAAGTTATTCATGTGCATGGTTGAAATTTTCTTCTTTAGTTACCGCACGTCGGCGTCGAAAATCAGCTAACCAATATCGTGTATTGTGATATGGAGTAAAAAATCCACGGGTATTGGGGTATGCAGCATCACAGAGATAATACTTATCTGCATTTACAAATATAATTAAAAAAAAGACAAAAATAATAATATTTCACTATTAGAAAAATGATGATACATACTTGGTGGAGGAAATGGAAATCTCGAATTTGGGTCAAATGCAACTTCTCATAAAACTCTAGCATCATGTGCAATGTCTTCCCATCCAGCCCAAACATATGTGAATATCATATTAAAATCACACATTGCCAAAACATTTTGAAAACAATCACCTCTTCCTCTTCCTCTTCCTCTTCCTCTTCCTCTATATTTTGCATGTATCAAAGTTCCATCTAGTGCGTCTGTAGCCCCCTGTAAGAAAATCATAATTAAATTATATGTAACAATATTATAAGAACTTATCATGTTTTACAATTTATCAAAACAAATAACATACCGAAAATATTTTTTTGAGGTTTTTGACTTTCTTTGACATGCTCAAAGTTCCATCAAATGATGTTGGTCTTACGACTTCTCTTGCGAATTCCATCATTCCATTTAGCACTTCATGAAAACATATATGAATAGTTCGTGTGAAATGTTGAAATCTTCGTTTAATCATTCTAAAACGTTCATTATGATCAATAATAGTTAAAAACATTGTCATCTTCTCTTCAACACTTGTACGAATACTAGATTGCAACCAACTGTTTTGTTTAAAATGGTTACACAAGAGTATATAAGCATCACGAGATAGACGCGTCAATTCATGACATTGTGTATTAGACCCACGTAATAATTCTTGTGTATACGCATGTCCGGTCAAATTTGAATTGTTATCTTTTATTATTTCTCTCCTTTCTATTATTGTTTCAACTCTTCTTATCAAATACCAATATGCAATCACCACAATCATCATTAATTGATTACGATCCATATAACCTTGCAAATACGAAATACAAAAAACATCGTATTATGTTTCATACATGACATAGATCTTTAACATACAACTAGAACAACAAAAACATCAAGTTAAGCAATCAACACTAAAGAGTGACATAATATCAAACTGAACATATTAAAGTTCAAAACTCGTCCATATAGAAAACACCAAAAAGTGATAAAGTTCCATACCCGTCTATACAAAACATCAAAAATCATTCATACAGAACATGTCGGTCTAAATACCACATCAATATCAAACATCATGTGCTTATTTTAAGTTGGTGTTCCGTAAAGTTAACCCATGACTCACACCTCTCATCCTTCAAATGTAGCCAAATTCTCCTATGATCTATGTTTTGGCTAAAAAGAAAAAGTGTGATGTCATATAACAGGCTATCTTCCCAACCAACTTTCTCCAATTTTGACAAGCAAGCGTCAATATCTCCATCCTCCGATGGTTTGTCAAAAATGGTTTTCACATGTATCACCACATGAGCCAACTCTTCTCCCTTACCAATGGAGAAAGTTTTAGGGAATCTGTTGGAGCAAAAATTTGTCTAAATCTTAATTTTCTCCATTTTAGAGAATTTGTTGGAAATTTTCTAATGTTTTTAAACGTTCTTAGTGTTCTTAAATTGTTATTGAAAAACAAATGAGTGCAATGACGTGCAAAAGTAGAAATCACTATATTTAGAGGTATGATTCTAATGCTAAACTTGTTAGTTTTGTGATGAGTCAAAAGTATAATGTTCTAAGAGTGTTTAGACTCAATGTTACATTAATTTGGAAGCCATAAGACTGAGAAAGTGAAAGACAATGGTGTATAGGTGTTGTTGCAAAACAGAGAAGAAACAAAGAAAATTGTGTTCTTTGTAAAATTCATAGCAATAGCCCGTTCAATGGCATAAGTCATGAAATACATATTTGAAAAGCCTAGGATGCATAATACACATCTCTATGAGATAGATACAACCTGATTTTACATTTAAGTAGGTCAAAATCGAGAGCCTTTTAAACTATTCGGATATTAGACAACAACATGTTGATTTTATGAAATCCATACAAAATATATTGTAACTCTCATTGAGATGATTATTGAATTTTGTGGAATTAGAAGGCATTTTTTTTTCTAATACTCTAGTTTTAGTTATTTTTTTCTAAAACCACCTAGAGGTATAAGAAATCATTGGTTTTTGTAAAATGTTCAGTATTGAAATAATTTTGTTTATGTTCAATCAACTTGGTACATGTTACGATGTGTGTTTAAGAGTGAAAGAATGCATATAAATATTACAGATTAGTAATTGACCTAGTGGGTTTGACATGCTATATAGGTGTTCAATAGCATGCATGGTTCAAACCAGTCTCATTAGCAAGCTCTTCAGGTGAGTTTCATATGATTTAAATGAGATTTATAAATGAGATATGCATGCTATGTGTTTTTAATTGTTTTAACTTTTAAATCATTTATCATTACATAAAGAATCATTATTTATGTTACCATTAACTGATTTTTGGTATAAGTGTGGTTTCATCAACTGGGACGTCGGTTATTACTAGCATACGAGTGCATTTTGCAAGGATCATGTCTGGAAGGGTTGGGTAGCTTTCATCCGAACGAACAAGGCAAAATGCTGAACCAAATTCCATGGCATAAATGATATCTCAACATTACCTTTTTGAGTAACCTACAATTTTAGTCCCTATGGTTTACACACAACTATAAAAGTTGTCCCCTAGACTTCAATAAGTACAGTTTAGCGTCCATGTGATTTACATTTTGCTTTGGAAAAATCGTCCCTTATCACTAACTTTGTTAAACTTCTCCGTTAAGAACCAAAATTGTAGTCACTTATATCTTTTTACCCTTTTTTGTTATATTTGTTTTGTCTTTACTCAAATCAGAGAACCAAAATTGTAGTTTACCTTTTTATATATAATCACATATACACAATATGGCTTAGGTTCTGGTGAGAAGGTGAGTTACGGTGAGAAGTGTAATAAGGGATCTTCACCCTTGAATGCATATTAGGATAAGAAGCACCGAGATGAGATGCACCTGAACAATCCATGTATCAAACGTGATTCATGGTGGGTTTGAGATTAAAGGTGATCAAGGATCTAGATCCCTTCTTACGCTTCTCATCTTAACTCTCCTTCTCATACGATCCTCCGCCTATACAAGATATATATAGGGTGCATGAAACCATGAACTAACTGAACTTATTAGCTAACTAGTCGCATAAACCTCAAGGGAATGAGTATTGGGAGTAGACAAAGGCAAGGGGAAAGAGAAAGAGAGGTCTAGGTCAGCTAGACTTTATTTCTTTTCAGCATTTAATGTTTGTTCAAGTATTTATTTATGCAATGTCTAAGTTCACTATAAGACGAACTAGAAGTGATACACATTGGTTTTAATGGTAAAAACTCTTGTTATGATAAATGCTTTCTATTTTGGTGTTTTCATTATCTTTTGATGATGTTTACATTGAATCTTAGTTTTATGTCTAGTAAGATATAACATCTTTAGGGTGAAAATGAAGGTGTTACAATTTTCCAGCAACAGATAAATCATGTGATAGCATAAATTATCATGACAACTTTACCCCCCCCCCCCAAATCGACAACTGATCTTGCGATGAGTATAACATTAGCCAAAAAAACAATGGTTACACCAGCTTCAAATCCAATTTCAACAATTGAACCATGGATACAAATAATCACTTCATGTGCAAAAGAATGACTTTGCTTTAAAGTTTACCTAACAATGGAACAAATAAACTAAAATTCGGGAAAAAACACTTAGTTTAAAAAACCATAGTGTTTTATGCAAATGATTTATCTATGCCACTTTAACACATAAGCATCAACAATCGGTCCATACATAACGTAGCAAATGATGGATTTGTACGAAGCGAGATAATAAAGACGAAGACAGAGTTGAGCACATGACAATAGAGACTTAGACACAACGATGGAGATGTAAATGAATAAGCAAAAACACATCAATAAGGAGATAAGCATCAATATAGGCAACAATGATTTAAGGGGAAAAGCATAAAGTGGTTGACTATGAGAGAAGTAGCGACTTACAGGAGAAAGGGAAAAAAAGACTAAGGTTTAAATTTTCATTTCCCCATTTTTGTAGGGAATGAGTATTACCTAAAATGCAATGGATCCATTGCATTATATCAAAACAATCACATCTTTTCATTTGTCGTTCTCATCCCCCACCACCTTATAACCTCCAAACAAACTCCTCCAAATTCGCAAAATCCTAAAATCATTATCAAATACAGTTAAATCAAAGAGTTCTTTGTTAATAAAATACTGAGAGGGATTCATAACATTAGACAAATTAAAGTGCAAGACAGCTTTCTCTTCATTGTAGCCACATAATTGACCTGTATAGTACAATAATCATATCAAATGACAATTCACGGTATGATTATTATTAGTCAAAACATATAAGGTCACTGTTATCGTATAACTACTTTCAAAAATGAAAGAGGATCTACAAACTGAAGTGTCAAATTTTCATAACCTTGTCAATTATATCGTTTTTTTAATTGTTATGTAAATTAACAAATTAAAATCAATATTTAAAATATTAATATTAAAAAAAGTATTATTATTGTTTAGTTATTATACTTGATTCAAGGGATGTTGATGTTCTTAACAAATTATAACTCGAGAAAATAAGAACATATGTTCATAAAATCTATGAAAAAGGTTAATATGTCATCAGTGGAACCGATTAGTGCTTCTCACATTAAACGACGTATGGTTACTACACACATATATAAACCCATATAAAAAAAAACAAAGATCGGTGTATTTCCACTAAAAGAAAAAAGCTAAAGAGGAAGAACATGTATGGGGAATTGGTGGAGAGAGCAACGTCGATTTCACAATCATGGTGTCGCGGTAATGCTAACAAAGCTGTTGCGAATTTATTTTTTTTAAAAATTAACGACAAAAATACATACTTCTAAAAATTATCAAACACCAATTTATTACAGATTTTTATCGATATATATATATATATGGTATTACATATAAAAAGTCCCTAAACATAATAGTTTAAAATATTTTTTATTAAATACAATAATATCATATGCATATATCATGGACTCCAAAGAAGTTAAGAATACCATAGATGGTGCACCATATAAGAACAAACATTGGCCATGTGACTAAAGAAAAAAAAGGGGGAGATAATAACATGGTGGTCATCACCCTACTACACCCCCACTCAACCCACCCTCCTTTTCTTTTTATTTTTTGTTGCAAAACTATAAAGAAATTGTGACCACTTTGTAAGTTACTGTCACCACCTAATTAAACCAACTAAAGTATAGTTATTTTTTATTTTTATTTTTATTTTATTAACTTGAATATTCAACTCGTTATGTAAGCTGATTAATCTTAAGACAATCACATGCTTTGCGGGTAGCTAGTAGCCACCGCATTTGAACCTCCGTGACCACAAGTGGATTTTTTTATTTCTTCTTAGATTCGAATATGGGACCTCTAGATACTTTTAACGTTTAGAGCCCAAACATAAACCAATCGGACATCACCCTTGTGATTACTAAAGTATAGTTATTTACGTAACATCAATGGAATAAACTATATACATTATCGGTGTATGATAATGAACCTACAAATGAGTTGATGTAAGAAAGAGTTGATTAAAAATGCATCAAAGAAAATTTAATATTAACATAGACAAGAAAGAGTTGATAAAACATGTTTATTTAATTGTTAAAAGTTTTTTTTTTATTTTAATTTAAAACATATATGATTTAATAATATAAAAAATTGTTTATTCAGTAAGTTTCTATATAGAACTTTATGTAGAAAGTCAAGTTTTTCTTTTTCCAAACTTGCTCCTCACAATTAAAAAACATGTCTCGTTCATCTATAAATTGTAAAAAAAATTGTTTAGAGGATTTTTCTAATATATGGAAGGAAAATATTTTTTAAATGGTAGGGGGAAGTTTATAAAAGAAAATTTTATGCATAAAACTCCAATACACTATGACAAAATCAGGTTTATAGAACACTACCAATTTTTAAGCGTCCTAATAGAGGACTTTATAAGACTGAGACAAATGTATGCATTTTGATTTGGGTTGTATTCTATGGTTACGGTTTTACCATGGAAAACCCTTTTCGCTCCGCTTAGCCTTATTCCTCTCTACAGCAATTTTAATAAAATGCCTTATCTAAAGGTGTTATAACAAGTTGATAGGAGGTTTTAAAGCGTCCTAATAAGTTTTTTTAGGACATTTTTAATATGAAGCGTCACATTAGCAATCCTAAGGACACTTGGGAAAATAATCTATAAATTCATCTTTTTATAGAACATTTTTTTTCAAATAGTGCTCTATAAAATTGTTAATGAGACGTTTTGTATTAAATATGTCATGAAAACTTATTAAAAAGCGTCTTATAAACTTATTACAACGTTTTTAGATAGTACACTTTATTTTTTGATCCTATAAGATAGTCTATTAGGACGCTTAAGATTTTTTCGAATCCTATAAATCCTATTTTGTCGTAATACTAAAAGCTTACTACATAAACTATTTTATATATCATTAAACCACTATCAATTAGTCATGTTTAACTGACCAAATAAGTTATAAGTCTAATTAAAATTCATTAAAATGCTAATAGATATTACTTTAATAAAAAAACAACTAAAAATCTTAGATTTAAAAAAAAAATTGTATATATATATATATATATATATATATATATATATATATTTGCGTTTATTTAGAATAACCCAATTTAATTGGATGGATGGACAAAGACACGTTATATCTGTGTGAGGAGCACACACCTCCGTAAAAAAGATTTGTCAGTGAAAACGGCTGACTTTTTCGTCAATTGACCATTCAGGAAACCACCTTCCCAATTAAATATGCCTAAAGTATCTCATATTTCCTTTTCTCGTCCTCTATTTTATCACTTTTTCTCTTTTTAGCCCCCATTCTTTTTCTTTTTCTTTTTCCACCTTTCTCTCTTTCCAAGATGCATTATATTATCATATTTTCTGCCCTTCATCTATTATTTTATTCAAATCTTACCCCATATTTCTCATTTCTTTAATCACTCCTAGATCTAATACATTATATTTACTTTTTATTATTAATTAACATAATCTCTTTTCTATTTTCAAGGAGCTGATAGGTTGTAACGATTTGATTCCATCTATGTCTCCCGTCTGAGACCGAATGATATCCAACATTTTCTATTTTTTAATTAACATGGATATCGAACCTGTTATGCGAGTCGACTAATCATAGGAGGAATACCTACTTTACGCTCACCAATTAATCCTTCGGATGACCACGAATTGCCTGAAGTTATTGCAGGTGAACCTCTATTGCCACAAGGGTTTTAGCTGTGCCCGGATTCGAATCTAGGGTAGATAAAATTTTCTACTACATCCTCCTAAGTCATAGCAATTTTTTCCTTGTATTCTACCTGTGTAACATGGTTTTCAAAATGTTTATTTTTTTCTATTAACTAAATGTGCAAGTAATTTAGTTTTGATGATTATCTAAAGCCTTTATAGAGTTCACAATCAAAATTTATATTTGTCGTTGAAAAGATGGTGGTGTTGCCGATATCAATGTCATGAGTGGTGGAGGATTGCAGTTGGGAACTGGTAATCATTATTCTAAAAGGCGCGTTATGACTGCATCAAGGCAACCCCCACATATGTTGTGTAACGCAAGGTGTGTGCCATGGAGTCTTGAAGCACGTTATGGCACGAGTATTTTTGAAGGCATTATTTGGCTCTCTCTTTTCTTAAGTTATATATATATAGGGGTCTAATCAAATGAGAACTGAATAGTTTGTGGTAATTATGAGGTTCAATCTCAACCACAAATCAACGGATAAATTAGAAAATTAATAATTATAGTAGTTTTAGTTAAAATTATAATTAAAGGGCATATTAGATATTTTTAAAACACTCCTCTCTCCACTCTCATCTCTCTGACCTCCAATCTCCGGCTTCCGGTGAAATCGATATCACAGTATATCACAATGGGTATCACATTGTGTATCTTTGTTTTTAAGGTTTGAATTGGTATCATAGTTGGTATCACAGTATATCACAATGGGTATCACATTRTGTATCTTTGTGATTACTTGGTACCTGCTGGATTAATGTTCACCGGAGGCCGGAGATTGGAGGTCAGAGAGATGAGAGAGGAGAAAGGAGAGAGAAGTTTTTTAAAAATACCTAAAATGCCCTCTAATTATAATTTTAACTCAAACTAACATAATTATTGATTTTCTAATTTATCCGTTGATTTGTGGTTGAGATTGGATCTCACGGTTACCACAAACTAATCAGTTCTCCCTTGAATGGACATAAATATATATGTGTGTGTGTATCTACTATCTATATGACTATGTGTGTGTATGTGAGAAAGATCGAGTGTCTACACACATGTATGTATGTGTGTGTGTGTCTTAAGAGAGAAATTTCTTCTTTTTACATGAATTTAAAATTTTCAATGTTATTAGATAATAATGATATAATATATATGGGTTTAATTATTTGAAAACCCCAATAAATTATAATAACCTTAAAAATTGGTCCATCATGTGTTATTTCACGTGATAATTTTTCATCTATGACTTGAATTTAATGTATTGATTAACATATATTTATTTTACATTATGTTTGTTTTATATATATTCGTTTCATAATGTGAAACTTTGTAGTTGTTGTTCTGTACAAAAAAGTGTTTATATTGTGAAATAAATATATATATTAATCAATACACTAAATTAGGAAAAAAAAATGTGAAATAACACACAATGCATCAGTTTTCAAGATTGTCATAATTTATAGGTTCTAAAAAGAAGGTCTCCTCTCTCTCTCTCTCTCTCTCTCTCTCTCTCTATATATATATATATATCACAAGTCTTTGATGCTGAGAGAGAGATTTGTCATAGTTTGAAAATCGTTGAGGCTCTTAAGTCATTGATGTTTGACTTTGTGGTCGCATAACTTAGAACCTTGATGATGATGGATTGATGGCAGTTGAAGGTGATGTTCAATTTTAATAACTATCATATATGATATTTGGATTTGAGATTATGTAAAGACTAGTTTGTTTTTATGAAACTCGTTACACCATATTTTTACACTTGAAATTTAACAACAAAACATCGTAAAGATAAAAAAAATCTGAACTTTCACAACAAAAACATTGTGAATTTTACTTCCACAATGTTTTACCGTAAAATTTCAAGTGTAAAAAGATAGTCTCATGAAAACAAACTAGTCTCATGTGAACCCAACCAATGATACTTGAATTTAAACTAACTAATATAATTGTACAAATCTTAAAAGGAAAGACTAATTACATTCTTATAAATTACTAAATACACTTCTATTTTCCTCCTCACACACATCAAATGTTACTTAATACTCACTTTAACAAATAACAACGTCTCTATACGATCGTTATCTCATAGAACCAAAACTGCAAAAAGAAAAAGGCATTTTAGGGACGAAAATCAGAATTTTGGTATACCACATGGACCATAATTGTAACTTACTCTTTTTTTTATTTTTTTCTCTTTTTTCTTTTTTTTTAATTTCTTCATATGGCCGAATGCGATTGCAGGGAAGAGAAAGATCAAAGAGTAAAAAGACGAAAAAGTACAAAAAAGACCAGAAGTTTGCTGGCGCAAATCTAGCTACTTCAGCACGAAGGAGCTGAAAGTAATATCACCAAAAGTTATTTATTTTTCATTAAATTCTAATATATTTTGTATTATTTATTATTTTTTGCTTTATTAACCTGGATATTCAATCTGTTATGTGAGTCGACTGATTTTAGAGCGACCATCTGTTTTGCAAATAGTCAGAAGTCACCGTATTTGAACCTCCGTAACCACAAGAGAATTTTTATTTCTCTTTGGATTTAAAACTGAGACTTTATGATACTTTTGACCTTTGAAGTCAAGTTCAAACCAATCAAACACCATGCTTGCAATTGTATTGGTTATTTTATTTCCACCTTCTCCTAAATTTTTGCTCTTATTCTTTATTTACCTCTCCTCCATAAAATAATAAAATACACTAAAATTTAACTTTTTTATTTTAACTCTTTGATATTTTTAACTTTGATCCTTTAACTTTTTTTTATATTTTTATATTATATCCCTTATGTTTCTAATCCTTAATTTATATTATAATTATATAAATTAATTAATTTTATATTAATTAATTATTAAGAATACGTTTTTTTTAATTATACATTTATATATAAATTTAATACGTTAAATTCCTAATTTTAATCTATACTATAATTATATAAATTAATTAACTTTATACTAATAACGATGAATTACAATATTTTAAAAACTTTGATCATTTATATAAAATTAATTATATTTTTCATGTTAAATCAATATATCCACGAGTACAAGTACGCTTTATATGTTTTTGGTACACATTTAGTTTATGTTGATATGAGACAATCCATGTACTTGCATCTTGAAGTCGACAACGTGTCTAGTGGTACGTAAGTGTGGGCATTGGGAATTCTCCGGTTAATACCAAATTTATATAATGATTATCATTAACATGCATTATTGCAATCGTCACGTATTTCTTAACGTATTTTAGTTAATATGCGATTACGTATGTTGATGTGATATAGATGTAAAACAAAAAATGAAAGCAAGGGACGTGCCATAAATTAAATAATTAACTAGAATGGTATAAAGTGTAAGTATTAAAAATATTTTTTCGTAGTATATGAAATAATAATATAATTAAATCAAAAAAATTCAATATTGTGCTCATTTATAAGATATTGACGAAACGATTATAATAGTGTAACTAGTTAAAATTAAAAACGTATTTTTTAACATATTTGAGTTAATATGGAATTATGTATATTGATGTGACAAGAGTGTAAAATAAAAAATAAAAAAGCAAGGGACGTAAAATAAATTAATTAAATAACTATAAGAGTATAAAATGTAATTTTAAAATTAAAAAATATGTTAAAATGATTCCATATTAATGTGAGAGGAAGAGAATGATAAGAGGTATGAAAAATAAGAGGTGAAAATAACAACCTTTAAATTTGAGGAGGAATAAAAATCCTTTTGTGGTCATGGAGGTTTAAATGCAATGACTTCGGGCTATCTGTAAAATAAGTGGTCGTCTTGGGATTAATCGGCTCGCATAGCGGGTTGGATATCCAGGCTAATAAAAAAAATTATAATTGATATCATCAAAATAAAAAAGAAGCAAGAGTTAATTTAATAATTGTCTAAAACAAAATGTGGTGTTGAAGTTTAAAAACAAAATCAATGAAATTGTTTGTTTTTATAAATTGGTAAATATTTTAAATTGTTTAAATTGTCTATTTTACTCATTAAAAAATTATAGTGTTGACTTTATAGATAAATTTATACAGTTTTACATATTTATTCATCATCATTACAAATTTTTGCATCTAAAATATATAATAAATATTTATTTAAACGAAAATATGTCATTGACGGGATTTAACACATTTAAATCCAAATAAAGTACATCAATTAAGAGAAGTGAGGATCGGTTTGGTAAGGATCGATCGAGAGAAAGTATCGATTAAGGTTAATCGGTTGAGAAACGTCGTTCTTGAGGATCTAGAGAAGAATAAGAAGCAAATAAGATACTTTTTTAGCTCTTACCATATAAAAGAACGATAGAACATAAATGATTGAATTTCTCTACCTTTTAACGAATCAAATATAAGAGATAATAATTATTGTTATAAAAAACGAACAAGGCCTAACTATGATAAAAGGAAAGTGTTTTCTTTCATTATTTTAATTTTATAATCAAGTACATGTGTGTGTACATATATATGTATATATACATATATATGGTTGGGTTTACGTGAGACCAAGGGTTATTCGTGAGACCCGTAAGACCAATTTATATTCATTGATCAACTTTCTAAGCTAATGATCTAATGGTCTAAAGTTGCACGGTGTCAATTTTGTGATTATTGAGAAGTCTCATGACAATTCTGTGATTATGAATGTTCAGATTGTAGATTTAATCAAAGGGTTGAGAATTGGTCTTATTGGTCTCACGAAAAACCCTTGGTCTCACATGATCCCAAATATATATATATATATATATATATATATGTGTGTGTGTGTGTGTGTGTGTGTGTTCAAACACTCATTTGTTTTAGAGTAAATTGTTATTCTTATTTTATACTTTTGAAATTACAGTTTTTGTTCTTATAGTTTGTAATATATTATTGTTTTCGTTGTTATGATTTTAACTTGTTTATTGTTTTTGTGTCTATGACTTACAATCTATTTCTCTTTTTAGTCGTTTATACTGAAAAGCAGAAGTTAACCTTAGGAACGGAAAAATCAATAACTAAAAGTAATTGTAACATAATAAAATTAAGAGTAAATTACATTTTTATTACTTTGGTTGTCGCTCACTATCAATTCTAGTTCATTTTTAAAATTAGTTATAGTTTGGTTATTGTGATTATCATTTTGCTTCAAGTTTGGTCCTTCTAGTAACCATTTTGTTTCCAGTTTAATCCATCATATTAACTCAGTAAAAAATATTATGTTAACTTGAGGGCATTTTTGTCTTTACTCTTTCTTTCATCATATTTTTCATTTTTTTATCTTTTTTTTAAATCAATGTAAGTCCATATATGTTTAAGGGGTTGTTTGATAGTTATTGAATGGTTTGGTGCAAGATGATTAAATGGTCAGAATGATTAAGAGGTTTTATGATATAGTGTAAAATGAAATATGATTGTTTGGTAATTGTCTAGAATGAAATTAGGGATCAGAATTATTAAGGGAGACATAAGATACAAGATCATTAAGAGACATATTTTTTTTGCCAAACAAGATTCACCTCTTAGCGATTCAGATGTTGTCTCTTAATGAATGGTTGTTGGGTTTTGTTTTGGTGGGTGCTCTTGGTCTCGACTGTTGGTTTGGTTTTCAGATTCTTTCTGCTTCTTACAGTTCGTCGTATATTTTGCTTTTCTGCTTTTTAATAAAGTTGTTGGCCTTTCAAAAAATAAGAGTGTACTTTTTAAGAAGGAAAAACCAGTGTCATTAATGTCATTAAGCAAGTGGGTATTTTGGTCTTCAAACCACATGGACCAAGAATATAATTCACAATTAACAAAAACAATTAGTGAATTACATTTATGGTCCCTGTATTTTGGTACATAAAATTCATTACGCACACTAGTGGTCCTTCGTGTTTCACATAACAAAAATGTCTATACACTTAACATCGTTACTCTAGGCTCCAGAGGCAAATCGGTCCTTGTACCTTTTCTTTCATTTTCTTTTAAAAGTCATATGATATATTGATTAATATATAAATATACAATATGTATGTATGCACGTTGACGGTGACACCCCCACCCTATTTCCTTGCCTCCTTTCCTGACCCCTTTTCTCTAGCGTCTCCCCTCCAGAGAACCTCACCCTCCCCCTTCTATGTTCCATTCCCCCATAAAAACCCCAATGGTGAAAATCTCAACTATGAAAACCCGAACCCTCTATTCCCTTCTCGATTGGAATGGTGAACCCTGATAGCTATGAATAGTATGTGTTCATACAGTGGGCACGAAGTCCCGACAGTGGCGGTGCAAGTGCACGCCGACACTATGATCATTACACATAATAAAGTGGTATACTACCAAGATCTTTTCCACAAAAAATGGATTACTGAGAATCAGAGAGTTTAATGAACTTCTTGAGCACGTTTCGGTTGTGAATAAAAATCAAGTTTTTGTTGCTTGAAAAATGAATTAAAGTTATGATTAAAGGATATGGGTGTGTGTTTTTCTTAAGGAAAACGTAGTAGCAAAATGGTCAAATACTTTGTGTATCACAGAATTGTCTATAAAGTTTTCGATCTCTTAAAAGTGAATCTTCTTAGACTGTGTCCATAAAGTGCCCAAAATTGTTGATTCATAATCTTTTCGATTTAACTAAGTTTGATATATAAAAATCAAGTTCGATTAGTATGAAGATTTATACCCAAATTTCTTTATGATATAAAATTCAACTAAAGCTTGAACCTTAGTAAATCATACAAAACCCTTATCTCTACGTGATTACCAAAGACTCTTTCAAATATTTGTACATCACTTCAGCTATATTTCGAATTCATCATCTCTAGGTCTAAGATTTAATATTAACACTTCAAAGTGATCGACTTATCCGCGTTGAATTACTTCCCGACTCAAGTGACCAAGCTTAAGAATTAGCAACAATGACAACACCCAAATGTTGCCTACTAGCCTTAAGTTTGAATCACACTCACACCCAAAAGGTGATTAGCTCATGCTAGAAATGGAAAACATGATAAATAAATACTTGAAAAACACTTGCATTAGAATAAAAGTTACATTTTGGCAACATAGGGCAAGTTGTGGATAAAGAATTAAAATACAAAAATTAAATATTGAAAGTTAAATTCTGCACTAAATCTCCAAACACAGAGTAAATGAAACTCATATTGTAGCTCTTGGTTGAAGATGTGATGATCTTTAATGCTTCCTCCATCCTTCCTTATTAGAGATGTTCATGGGCGGGACGACCCGTCAGACCCGGCTCATCCGTCCCGCTAGAAATACGGGCTTGGACAACCATTATCGACAAATGGACGGGCCCGAGTTTATTCGTTAAAGTTAACGGGCAGACATGAACAATGTAAAAATAAATATGGACAGACTCGCCGGCCCGTATATGTTTTATAATTAATATTTTTTTTACCATTAATTAGAATTATACTAGTATATTTTAGAATTAAATTATTAAAGTTATAGTATGAGAGTTGAGATTCTTTGGTTTTTCTTGAGAACCCAAAAGACTCTACATTATCTTTGATAGCAAAGATCAACAATGGATAAAGTCAATAGTTGCTTAAAGTTTTAATTACAACAATATTTTTGCTTTACTTTTTAGTTCCACATTTGTTAATTAAGAGTTACACTTTTCAGGTTCATTAGCTCGTGGGCAAGCCCGGCCCATTTATAGGACGGGTAATGACAAGTTGTAAAGCCCAAAAAAGAGCTTGAGTTTACAATATTAGACCCGTCGGACAAAAAAAAAACAAGTAAGACCCGGTCGAGACCCGTAAATGATCACCTCTATTCCTTATATATGAAAAAGCTGAAGTCTTTGTCCAATGGATGAAACATTTTTTGATCATTAAGTACAATAGGTGACACTATTTATCTCATCTTCCAGAGATCTTCAAATCACTTTAAATCTTCAAAATATTGCTCACATAGACCAAATAATAGCAAAACATTTCATTGTCTAAAAGTAACACCGAACATTTCACAACAGACAAATAATGCCCATTGTCACACAGTAATTTAGTACAAAAATTAATCAATGGTAATTCATCACCTCTTAAGAACAAGTTAGATAAAATAAAAGAGACAGAAGCAAATTGGGTAAATAAAATGCTACAAAAAACCTAGAAAAAAGTAATAAATAACTCTAAAAAATAAGAGTTATCAAACCCCAAGCCCTATTACACTTCATCACCTTCTTGATTGGAATGGCGAACCCTAACCCCAACCCCTATCACATTCCATCCCCTCCTCGATCGAATTGTCCTTGTGCGTCGTCCATGGGTTTCAACAGATCCAACAAAGACAACAAATCATCTCTTTCCATTCCCTTCTCGACCGAACAACCCCAATTGCTCTGGTCTAAGATGAAGTCAAAGGTGAAATATTAGAGATCGAAGAAATTGTTCTTCTTTGTAAAGCTTGAAGAAGATGAAATCTTGTGGTAGATTGAATAAGATGATGTTGTTTTTTCTCTAGATTTAGGTTGAGTTTATCTTTTTATTTAGATTTAATTTTCATTTTTTAGTGTTCTTATATGTATTTGTATAATATATGATTCACATCTGATTTGAGTTTTATTTATTTATTTGGATTTAGGTTCTGATTTTTACAGAGAAATCAACATATGGGTTATGTTATTTGTATGGTTTTAATTTGTAGAAAGAAATATGGATTATGTTATTCTTAGATCTTGTGCATGTTCATCTTCTGGTGGTGATCAGTAGTGGTGAAAGATGATGATCGGTAGTGGTGTGAGTTATTAACGACAGGCCTGTTCCTGACATTTTTTAGGCCATGGGCGAACGTAAAAGCAGGGCCCACGGCAAGAAACAAGGCTTTTAGCAACGACTTTTGTCGTCGCTAAAAGTCCATTTATCATTAGAAAAAATATATAACAACATGTCTCGCTATAACTTGTGGCAGAAACATGTCGCTAAAAAGTGAATCGTCAATGCTTACTTTTTTTGTAGTGACCCTCGGTAAGTACGAAAAAAATTTCAATAAATGTTTTCCATTAGTATAAAATTGAGTACAAGAAATGTTAATAATTTACCGATGAAAGAAATCTTATTTATCTTTATCATATATATATATATATATATATATATATATATATATATATAAGAGTACTTAAATTTACATACTTCTTATTAGGTAATTTGAAACCAAAAGTATAGAAACTATGTTGATAATTTTTTATAAAAAGTAAGAATTTTTTAGTTTATAACAAGAAATATGTGTTATTTTGATTCAAAAAGAGAATTCGTGTGAATGAGGTAATCGTGAGGGTCAATGAGAAATCAATAATAAAGAAGATTATCAAGATTTTCTAGACAAGTAGGCAAATGAGGATCAATAAGAATATGAAAGAAAAATGATTCATTGAGATTCAATAAGAATAAATAATTAATTAAACATATAATATGTAAGCTCAACAAAAGATTGTTTGAGCACTTAAATACAAGCTTGTTGTGTGGTGGAATCTCAATGAAAGATACATAAGTCAAACAGTTGATGAAAATATTTAAATTTTATTTTCCTTCTTTTTTTGCTCAACCAAAATAAGATGTTAAGATTAAAAGTTTATGAAACATGACATTATAAGAGATATTAATAGAAAAAATTTATTTATTAATCATAAAACCATGAAACATATCATAAATTATAAGAACAATAAATTGATTGTCAAACAATAATAAAATATTATGTAGAAGCAAAAATAGATAACAATAATCAACAAAAACAATTAGAACAACATAACCAAATAGCAATAGTCAATAGAAACAGAAATTGATAAAAATATATAGCAATAACAAGCACATGATCTTAATGTTGAATAGTTGAAGTACGAAAACAGTCAAGCATATAGAGATAGTAATAGCCAATATCATTAGACCTTTTTGAAGATAAAAAAAAAATTGAGAGTCAATAATAAACAATAACATATAATGAATGACAATTAAATTTTTTTTTTATTTTCTTCTCCAATGTAATTAATTGATATATTTTTGGGCACTTATTATCTACTAATTCTTTTTGCCCCTTATTGTATACTACAATTTTTTGGGTTTTTTTGATTTATTATATTATTTTAGACTACCATTGTATTTAAAAGAAAATTTTTGGGCCCCTGATATTTTTGGGCTCTGGCGTGCGCTCGTGTCGCCCTCCCCCAGGGATGACCCTGATTAACGATGTAGGTGGTTATTGTTGATCGAGTTGAGGAAAGATAAACGAAGAGGAAGAAGAGGACTAAAAAGACCAAATTACCCATCACGTGAGAGGCACATGAATGACTTAATATCTCTCTAGTTAAGAGTACTAACTCATGGTACACATCAATCTGTGACGTGAAACACGAGATAAACATCATTGATTTACTTAAAACAAATTTTGAAGGACCAAAGGCAGAAATTAGTGAAAACACATGGACCATGAATGTAATTTAATTCTAAAATAAAATTTAAATACATTAAATACTCTTTAAAAAAATGGGTACCTTGAAATGTGGCCTGCTTATTTTACTGTATTTGTAGGAAACAGTTTTCTTTCATGTGTAGGGTTTCCCAAGATAAGACAAGAATACCCAGCACACCCTTTTGAAATACCCACCCACCCTCTCTCTTGTTTTCACTTCTTCTGATCCTCCCCTCCCCTTCATTTTTAACCGCATTTCTTTGATAGCTTAGTCTTGAAACCTGTTTTTTTCTGCCAAATAAACCAGACAAATTCATTCAAAATGTACAGAAAAGCCTTCTTTGACCAGCCCAGAAGAAGAAAATGGAGGAACCCCTTGATATCTGATATGGTTGTGTCTCTTTTTCTCGAGATATAGGGTGGTGGTGTCATGAGTTTCACGGCGGCCCGCGGCGGCGGTTGTGTTGTTCTCAGAAAAATGGTGATGGTGTGGTGGTGTTGGCATTCTGAAGCTCAGTTTCTTGTGATGATGCTTGGCTTCATTGACTGCTAGGTGGGTGGGTGGGTGGTTGCTGCTCCGGCGGCGGCGGTGATGGTGGTGATATTGGCGGGGACGGCTCAATCTAGATTAATGCTAGAAACTACATGATGTTTAGTTATTTTTATCAGCTTTCATATGCAAGCAAAGCTTTTTCTTATGACAGGTTTGTCCTTTCGATTTATTTATTTATTTTTCTTTTTAATTGCAATGAGATCCCTAGAAATTTTATGATTCCAATTTTGTGGTTCAATGTCATGAAAATTTACATTTTAGTTCCTCAATATTATTTTTTTAATTTTAATTTCTTTTTAAATTAAATAAAAAAGTTGCAGATTTTAAAAAATCAAAATACCCATTTTAGGACTTCATATTTATTTCATGAATGTTATTATCAAATTGGGTTTTTAGAAATCAATTTATTTCATGTTTTTAACTTGATTTTGATATTCTAAGATCTACAAAAATGATGTTTTGAGAAAACACAATAATTAATAGCTCGTTTCATCGGTTTTTATACCGTAAATTTAAGACCGAACGCTTTAACAGATCTTTAGATACCCGGGTTGTTGATTTTATAATCCGTAGACTTGATGTCTAAAAGTCGAATACCATCCTTTGGTGCGACCAAATGTCACGGAGATAAGAACGTGAGGGTCGTAGGCGAAAGAGAATCCCAAGATTCTTGATTTCCGACAATAATCGGGTTGTGTGTCGTCTTACAAGAAATAGGTATTGGGTTCGAGTTTGATCAATTTATATATTTAAAAAAATGGTAGTTTATGTGATTTAAATAGGTAAAATAGTAGTAGTAATAAAGTGAATAATGGAGGAAGAGGGTCTGGGTGGGGGACTGGTTGTGGTTAAGAGGTTTAAGTCTGATGGTTACTTGCTTTAATCACCCCATGCCTTCTGCCCATACAACTGTCTTGTCATTGTAATACACACTTCTCCATGCATTTTTTTAACATCTTGTGTTTGCATCATCCTACTCTACTCACCAAAATACCACTATTCTTTCATTTATTATTATTATTATTATTATTTTTAAATCATACAATTTTTAAGTAGGATAAGGTCTGATCTCGTTAGTCCTTCGATTCAACCTGCAAGCTAATAGATGTGAATGTTGTGTCCTTTTGATCCGAATTGGTCGCTGCCAAGAGGTGTAAAGCTTCCTGAGGAGGATATATATATATATAGGAAATTTATAATTTTGATAATTTTAAATTAAAATTTTGATGAAAGGATATTTTAGGTGTTTTAAAACTTTAATCTCTCCTCTCTTCGTCCCACCATCCTCCGGTGATATCACAGTAGTATCAGAATGCATCTTATATGTGCTTGAATATCACACTGAGGTGTTTGTGTGGTCGATTGGAGATGTAACACAATGGTATCACAGTACATCTTATATGTGTTTGGGTATCATCTTGTGTCTTTTGTTTAACAGAGTCAATATTTTTAGGTATCACAGTGATATCACTTTAAGACGGTGGCCGTAAGACGGGGGACGGAGAGAGAAGAGAGGAAAAAGGAAAGAGGAGAGAAAATACCTAAATGTTCTTGCATTAAAATTTTAATTCAAAATTACCAAAATTATAAATTTCCTTGATTTATGGTTGAGATTGGATCTCACGGTTACCACAAACTAGTCAGTTCTTCCTTAAATGAGCCTATATATATACACGCACACACACATACATTAGAAGGGTACTCGTACAATGCAGCGAGATACATCTTGATTTTAATGTTTTGTTTTATATTTTGACTCTATTGATGTTATAATGCGATTTTATGTGATTTAGAGAAAAATGAAAATATTTTTATTTTTAAATGAAATATAAATTTAAATTTAAAAATATTATAAAATTTTGAAAAAGAAAAGGATATATCAAATTAAGAGGCCGTTTACCAAATACTTATTTGAGTAAGCGTTTACCAAGTTATATTACCTTACCAGATTAATATGGTAAGGACAAAAAATCTTACACGGTAAGAACGAGGCAAAGACTGAGAGTCTTACCCGGTAAGTGAGGGCAATGACTCTTACCACGATCAGCTCTTACCGGGTAAATTGTCGTATAAAAAGTCGTTTTTGTTGACTAAAATCTTACCCGACAAGTAAATAATAGTATTGAATTTTACCGGTAAGTACTTACTGGATAAATGTTTGGTAAACGGTTCCTAACTATTTAAAAGTTAATTTTTGTGTAATTTCTTTAATTCATTTTTTTATTATAAATTTAATTGAAATTTTAAGATGAACTAATTTATTTTTGGTTTAATAAAATAATTTTTTAAGATAATAATTAAGTGTTTTGTTAAACTCATTAATTATCTTAATTATATTTTAGATTTTTTATATTTAAAATGATGTTTATCGTGTATTTGATTATGTTTATCTGCAGTTAGTTATACGAATTTAAACATGGATCTTTAATAAGATGTACTCATGCACATTCTATTTGTAATCTTGAATTTCAAGTAATATGCATTAATAAACAGTATTTTATACATAAAAAATTGTTTTTAAGAGTTTTTGTCAAATGCTTTATAATATAGTATATATATATATATATATAAAGAGAGAGAGAGATATTTATATTATATGTTAGGAATGTAATAGAAGTATATTCTTTTATCGTTGAGATTCCTTCCTTTTTATAAGCAATGGACTAGAAATAACATGTCTCTGCGTTATCTATAAAACATTGTGAGTGAGTAGGTGTTGTATCAGGTCGCTCTCGTCTTAAATGTCTATATAGAACGGTTTTAATTTCTTTTATGGTTGGTAAGATATGAGCCATTGTAAAGTAGGGCATATGGATGCTTTCTATCAGCTATAATTCCGACTTGTGTTTCACATTCCTAGTAGTACAAGTGTACAGCCGAGTCAAATTTGGGTTGATTCAAAACTCTAGGCTTCAAGTATTATTGAGCATGCCTAAGTTGACATAAACATACAAATAAGTTTAAAATAACCACAACGATGACAAAACAACACAAAACAAAGTAAGACGGACTAACGATGAATTTCCCAACAAGTTGATACGACGTGAGTGAGTGATTGTCACGCGGCCGAGTCGAGGTTTGTCCATCAAATTATGTTTGATTGAATCAAACTAACTTGATCAATATTTTTATCGTGGGGTATGGAATCCTTTGGGTCATCTTGGGTATCCTATCATAATGTACGGTTCAAACACTGGTTTATTATTTTATTTGTTAGTACGCTTTTTGTGGTACTTTTGGTCCAAAATCCAAATAGTTCTTTTGTGTTATCTATGTTTTCATATGTACATTTGCAAGTTTAGAGTCGTCTAGTTGAAGTTAGAATTTACAAATCAAATGAAGTAGGTAATAAGTGGTTTCTTATACATCAGTTTTTTTAAAAAGACGACGACACCTCTGGCAAATAAAAAACACAGCCCAAGGTGAAGCACCTAAAAGGCGCAGAACAACCGCCCGAGTGCACAATCGCTAACAACTAGGACAAGACACAATTGTATAAATGGAGTGCACTAGCCAAAAGTCTAAAGAAAAGTTGTATGAACATCCCCTAATACCACAAAGACCGATTACCAAAATAGAGTCAAAGCAATACAGAAATAACAGTGTAAGCTAAACCAAAATAATATATCCACATCAAACGAACCCAATCACCTACTAACACAATAAGAACCGATTCTCTTCAAAATCTGCCACATCCTGCCCTTCATAAGTTTATAGCAATTACATTTTGGCAATGTTCTCCCTATAAATAGTCATGATCCCTCGTCATGCTCTTGAAATGCTGATTGTTTCGTTCTTGATGTAAGTCATAAAGAGCAAGCTCAAAGATTGTATTACGAACAATAATCCAAGGATTGTTGTTTGCATGGTTCTGCAGGAAATGATGAGCCCCCCTCCCAATCATTTCAAATATGGTTGGTACTAAACATGGTTTTCAGCGTGTTCCATAACCTACTAAAGTACCCGCAAAAAAATATGGTTACGAGAATCAAGCACTTCCATGAGAATTGCAAAGTTAGTGGGGACTGATGGTAACAAAACTCAAAATGTAATCGTTCCAGAAATAAAGATACCCATTTCTTTATCTTATAATTCGAAAGATATTGGTAATTTTCTTGTTGTTGAACCAATATGAGATTGTCGTCAATGAAAATACTAATGAAGCCTGCAAGAACTAACACTAAAAGATTCAAAAGACAAAGGTGTCAACTATTTCTGATGATTACATGTTTTACTAATTAGAATCTAAGAAAGAATAACCAAAATTTCTTTATTCATAAGCCATTAAAAATCAATTCTATTAAATGTTTAGATGACATGAAAGCTAAGCTAGAATTATGGACCAAAATTAAGGGGCCGTTTACCTAAACACTTACCTGGTAAGCACTTACCGGTAAAATTTAACACTATCGCTTACTTACCGGACAAGATTTTATTCCCTAAAATGCATCGTATGCAAGAATTTATCCCGGTAAGCGCTAACCATGGTAAGAGTCCCCGTCCTCACTTACCGGGTAAGACTTTCAATTTTTGCTTTCACTCTTACCGAGTAAGATTCTTAGTCTTTGCTATATTCATCCGGTAAAGTAATGTGACTTGATAAGCGCTTACACAGGTAAGCGTTTGGTAAACAACACCTAAGTATAAGTAGTTTTGTTACCTCCATGACACAAGGTAGTTGCTTGTAAATGGGTCTTTTAAGACCAAGCATGACTATAAATGCAATATCAACTACATAAAGCCAAACTTTTCACAACTTTTTAAGTAAAAATATTTTCTTTTTAAGTAAAAATATTTTCTTTTTAAAGAAAGAACAAATTTTATTCTAGATTATCCACCTTTAATATGGGAACAATGTTTTGAGGAAAAGGAAGTTCTCCATCGTTACAATCAGAATAGAAGCACGTCTCCCTTGCAATATTATGAGCAACTGTATGTGCCAAAATGACTAAAACGTTTTGTAAACTCCGCAAAGTATCCTTACAGTCTTCAATAATCGCCCCAAAAGGAGATATCATAGCCAAATCACGCCGTAGAGCTTGAATCACGCTTAAACGACATGTCTCAACCACAACTTCAATCGATCGGTTTTCGTTTGATCCAACTTAACACTTCCTTGACTGCAATTGCCTATGCTATCACCAGTTCGACCTTTTCTTGACGACCCTTTTTACAGTAATTACTCTTCCTTCATAGTAGCAGACCACACAGGAGAAAGTGAACCTCTCGTTGCTTGAAAAAATAACGACATCTACATTCTACAATACTCCTCCAAATGTAGCTTGGGCTGTTGCCCAATTAAGAAGTTTCCTCTCGGGAAATACCTTGCCTTGAAAACCTGTCCAACCAGAGTATCTTCACTCGCCAACAATCTCCACCCTTGTTTTCCTAGCACATACCGATTAGTAATAAGAATACACTTATCGTATAAGTAGGCAGCGTTTGCACCACAATTGAGTCGAATTTCCTTCCTGCCTTTAGAGAGCAACTTTCCTCCCAAACTTTGAATCTTCAGTTCTCATATGGTCTTTTAAGAAACCTAGAATTACATTTTTATTCCTCCCCATGGTGTTCGGGAGACCCAAGTATTTGCAATATTCACTAGCCTCAGGTGTGTTAAGGCATTGACAAATCTCCTCCCTACATAAAGCTTTCATGTTTGTATTGAAAAGATAGAAGATTTTGTAAAGTTCTCCCTCTAACTTGAAGAGCGTTCAAAGTCGTCTAACATCTTCCTAACTCTCGTTGCTTAGCCACAATTGCTTTACAATATACATAACTGTTGTCGACAAACTGTATGTGGGAGATAATTGGGTCTCCTCGTGTCATATGATACCCATGTATTAATTGTCTTTTCTCATACCCGATAATGAGGGGTAAGAGGCCTTCAGTTCCTATTATAAACAAATAAGGTGAGAGTGGATCACCTTGCCTAATACAACAAACTGGTATGATCAATCCTAGACAAGCCTTAAACAACCGAATCCATTTCTCCTAAAAACCCATACTCTGTAGAACCGCATATAAATAACTCCATTCGAGGTGATCATATGATTTACTCATGTCAAGCTTTAACGCCATGTAGCCTTTTTTTTAACTTGCCATTTACGTTTAAGATAGTGAATCACTTCATGGGACACCATAATGTTATTCGTAATTAAGCGCTCAAGGGTAAAAGCACTTTGAGTAGGTGATATAACCAGATGTAACAGCTTCTTCAACCGATTCACCATTACCTTTGATATTATCTTGTAGATCATATTACACAGGGATATGGGTCGCAAATCTTCCATTGTTTCTAGGTTCTTCTTCTTAGGGTTCAAAATGGTTTGAGTTTCGTTTATCCCCTCGGGAAGCTTCTCGGTGCTGAAGAATTCCCATACCACCCGGACAACATCCTTTCCCATAATAGTGCAATATTTTTGGAAAAAGACTAGGTTCATTCCATCTGGTCCAGGTGACTTATCTGGGTACATCTTAAAGAGGGCACTTTTTACCTCCTTTTTAGTGACACCTTCAACCAAAGACTTGTTTCATTTGTCCAAAATTGAGGGCTGAATTTCTTCCACCACTTCTTGCCAGCCTGCACCTGTTTCCTTAAAGATCTTAGTGAAGTATTCAGAAACCACCTCTTTTATCCCCTTCCCCACTCATTCCAAATTCCTTCCTCATCAAGCAACTTATGAATCATGTTTATCCTTTTCCTTTTGCTTGCGCAAGCATGAAAAACTTGTAGTTTTGATCACCGTTTTGAAGCCAATATTGTTTAGTTCGTTGTTTCCAGTAATCGTCTTGAGATTTAACGTACTAAACAACCCCTTTTACGGGTCCTTGTACTATTTGCATTCCTATTCATTTCGGTTTCTTTTGATTCTTCTCATAACACCTTTATACATATCCAATTTCTTCTTAAAACCTCCTGTTAACTCCTTTCCCCACCTTCCTAAAGACGCCCCTCATATGTCTATTGTCCATGATTGACCTCCCACTGTGTAACTCCCAACACTGTTTAACAATTTGGTAACACATGGACAAAAGGGACAATAGGCAATCATTCGAAGACGTGTCTAACATGATCAGGCAGTGGTCCGAAGACGTTATCTTTATGTTGAACAATTTAGCCATCAAGAACAAATCTAGCAAAAGTTGTGTGACAAAAAACCCTGTTGATTCTAGATTCGACCCATTATGCCGTTCCCCTAAATCATTCCCATGTAAAAGAATATCCCATAAACTCTAATTTTGAAGGCAACTCTCCGTGATAACATTCTCAAATCCCTGGATGAGCACGTTGGGGTAACTCAATCTGTCACTTATTTCTTCTTGTCTTAAAATGTTATGAAATCGCCTATGCTACACCAAGAAGTGTCGACTCTAGAGCTAAACATTTCCAGAGTGCCCATATATTCTCCCTTTGATTCTTGTTGGTTCACCATATGTACTTGCCAGTCGCCAATCCGGCACCCCTTTCATTCTTATCAAAACATCCATATGATTTGGCGATAGGCTACATAGAATAACCTCCTCCAAGTGTTGCCATAAGAGGGTCATGCCCATTACTCCTCTTGACTCTATTAAGACAACACCATTAAACCCGATTTGATTTTTCAGCCACTCAATTCTCTTCTTCTTACAAAGAGTTCCACAAAGAAAAAGAACAGTAAGTCTCTTTTGAGTAATTAACTCCTTCAAGAAATGAATTGTCCAATGGTTCCCAAGCCCTCGACAGTTCCAACTTAACACCCTCATTGTGATAGGAGGGCATGTTCAACATGTCCCGCTTATGGTCTGTGTTTTTGGCTTACTTCATTTCTTTGGTTAACACAACCCATCATACTTAGTGGGGCTTTCCTCTGTCTTGACTCCCTCTATAGTCCCAACATTATCTTTTGTATCTTCTTTTCTCCTCCTTTTCGAGTCTACGAAACACACCACCCCAGTCAGTCCCTCATTGATTCCCTCCGCATCATTCCCTTTGTTTGTTCTTTCCACGTCTAGGGAAATATTTCCTCTCTCTTGATTGTGCATGTTTCCTATCTTCTGCCTCTCAGATTTTGAAAACATGCCCTTTTCATTTGTGGTAATAATATCATTTCCATGCACCTCCCCACTTTCCTTTCTTGACTTTCCTCCCCCACTCCACTCGCGGGCACCACCGTCGGAGCTTGCACTTCCTCACCCCAACCTCTACAAAACCATTAAGTTCCTATATGGAGGTTTTTATGTCTAGGTTTGGCTCGAAGCCACACCCTGTATGGTCGTTCAACCTCTACTATTGTATCATCAAAAGGTCGTGGATAACTTTTCAAAGTGGCCTAAAACCACATATGATACAGAAAGTTGGGAGATGTTTATACTTAAATTTTACCTAGAAGGATTACATGTTAGCTTTCCTGATTTTCATCTTGCATTTGATTAGTATATCTACCTACACTGTGACCTAGACTCAGAGATACTCCCTCCAAAGTCTCCTAAAATTATTTCGGTCAGATTCTACGAACTTTCCAATACAGTTCCAATATCATGAACATCTCTCTCTGATTGAAATCCCTGCTGCACGTCGTAAAGCTAAACGCACATGTCCAGCTGTCGTATGGGGACGTGCCTTGGGTTCTCACCTTGTTTCAAATGCGTGAACACAAATTGCATATGGTTAAAAGTCCAAGGGCTACCATCCATAACTCTAGAAATATCGATATCATGATAAAATTGAAACAACTATAAGTTTTCCTCTAATTCTTTAACATAAACACTTTTACGTGGCTTCCACAAAGTTGCCATCACGTGTTTCATTGCGTTGAAATCTTCCGATCTATCTCCCAAGAATCACCTTACTATGCACCAGTATGTGCGCATACTTAGGTCAATTACTGCATCCTCTTTGTAAGGCCTTCTTCTTCTTCCTCGAGTATTACCCGTACACATTCTTTAAGTGTACCTTTTCTGCCTTTGTTAGTCGCCATACACACCAACACAAAGCACACAAAAACACTTTTACCATAAACAACGTAGCCTCCAACACAGAGTACGTTCTACCATATTTTTATTGAAGTCTATTGTTGCTTCCATATTTTAGATTTGATTAGTCTAGTTTTTTTTTTCTAGACAAGTCTAGGTCTGTACAAAAAACGGCCAACCCACTCAACTTGCTCAACCTAACTTGCAAACAACCCGATTAAACCCAACCCACCAACCTATTAAACCGATAACATGTCAAACCGTCAGCCTACTAATTAATAGTGTTGAAATTGAGTTAAGGCTAACTCAACCCAACACAACCCAACCCACAAATTAATAGGGTTAAAATTGGGTTAGACCTGACTCAATCTAACATAACCCCCAACCTGTGAGTAATATACAATTTTGATAAAATTTATTTATATTTAGCTAGTATTATCTCTCTCATTTTTGGAGCACTTTTTCTCCATTTTTTTTATTTTCGTTATTCATTTACATGTTATTGCTATTATTACAACAAAATTGGATTTATAGGATATCAACATTTTCTAGTTGTCCTATAGACCGCTTTATATAACTTAAGTTTATAGGACCAATTAATAAAACGTCATCTCTGAAAGGTGTTATAATAAGTTTATATGACACTTTTGGATGTTTCAACACGTTTTAGGACATTTTTAATACAAAACATCAAATTAGCTATTTTATAAGACATTTTTGGATGCTTTAACACGTTTTAGGACATTTTTAATACAAAACATCAAATTAGCTATTTTATAAGACACTTTTGAGAAATGTCCTACAAATACATCTTTTTATTAGATAATTATTTTTATAAAACTTCTTTTTTCAAATAAGGTCCTATAAAACAACTAATACGACATTTTTGCTTATAAAAATGTCCTAAAAACTTGTTACGATGCCAAAAAGTGTTAAAAACTTAATACAACATTTTAAGATAGAAGTTTTATTGTTTGATCCTATAAATCGAGTCTTATAAAGAGTGCATTAGAAGGCTTAGACATTTTTGACGTCTTATAAATCCAATTTTATTGTAGTATATCTATTATACATTTAATAACATCAAAAGAATTGGATTAAGTTATGCATACAAACATGTGAGACTAAACACATATAATTATATAAATATGCACACACACACATATATATATATATATATATATATCTATTGGTTGGGTAAATAGAGTAAGCATAATGTGTAAACATATTTTTAACTTTTGCCAACACAATTTGAATGTTTGTTATATGTATTCATATATGAATGATTCAATATTACCTGTTTATTATATGCATAAAATTAAATAGAGCGATGGACAATACTCATACGTCATCAAAAATCGAAGATACATACTTATTTAAAAGAATGATGGCAACCCGTCAACTCGCGCCAACCCGCATGCATGGGTTGGGTTGAGTTGAGATTTTTTTCAAACCGCTAAAGTTGGGTTGGATTATTTAAATGCCTCAAACTGCCCGACCCAACACTCGTACACTCCTAGACAGGTCATTCTTGAGTCATTGGTCTGAAAATAGGGTCCTTTCGAGCCTAACGGATCGACCTGGTCCTAACAGTCCCAATTTTGGTCCATGTCTCATTCCATAATTGGTTCTCGAATTCTTTTGGGCATCTCTATCGAGTACTTTAAGATAGGGTTCAACTCAAGTTGGCAAATCGAGGGTGTTAGACAATCAAATTTTAGAACATACTTTTAATGGTTGTAACGTATACTTTAAGGATGGTAGATGGTATTTGTTTTTGTCATTACATGATTAAGAAAGCGTATATAACTTTAAAGATGCGATATATTTGAAAAGAAAACAGACTTTATCAAAATCCTACCTTATCTTAATCTAATTGTAATAGAATCATCTAATATATAAAATCATTAATAAGTTCAAGTGTTCAATAAAAGCCTATTATTTGTCAAGAAACGTTACTTGAATGTTTGAATGCATATTTTCAGAATAAATATTATAAAACCAAAGGTATTATTTAACAAGTGTTTATCGGGTGACTTTACCTTATCGGATGAACATGACAAAGATTATGAATTTTATTTGATAAGTGCGATTATAAGGACCGAGAGTCTTACCCGGTAAGTGAGAGTGAAGACTCTTACCCGGTAAATTCTTACCGGATAAAAATGTTGCATATGATATGGTTTTAATAGGTTAAAATCTTATCCAGTAAGTTAAATGAAAGTATTGAATTTTATTAGTAAAAACTTATGGATAAGAGTTGGGTAAACGAACTCTAAAACTAACATATAAATTACAAGATGGATCTTATTGAACTTACTTTGTAGTTCGAAGATGTTATATTGCTTTGCTTTGTGATAGATGTCATATATGTTTCATTTCCTCGAAGATTTTTTCCAACCATATCAAATACACCTAACAAAAAAGATATTGGTTATATATCATATATATATATATATATATATATATATATGTGTGTGTGTGTACATATGTCTGTGTATATATGTCTGTATCTATACTACCTTATTAAGCAAATTCACTAAAAGTCTTAAAGTCTTAAAATTATAAAAATACCCTTTACTCTATCTTTACTTTTCAACCCTTCCCCTCTACCCCGAAACGTCGCTTCCCTTTACCCGGCTCCCTTCCCCCAAGACGACGATTCAGAAAATCGTCCCTCCCAAGACGATTCAGAAAATCGTCCCTCCCAAGACGATTCAGAAAATCGTCCCTCCCAAGACGATTTCAGATTCAAATCCATCTTCTCCTACAAACTTCCTCCTCAAGATTTTCTCCTACAACCTCCTACAAATAGAGGTTGCTCCCGTTCGTCTTCCACAACAACGTCTCGTTAGATGCCATAGCGGCTTTTCCCCCTCGCTTTGATGAAGATTACCCACAAACAAGTGATTAAAACTCAAATTCTTCATATTCATGTGTTCTTTTGAAGTTTTACCACTCAAGTTGGGCTTATTCTTCATCTTCAAGATTAGGTGAGCTTTACCTTTTTTTTTCAAGTTAGGGTTTTCCACATAAGAGTTTACAATGTTGATTTAGAGTTCCTCCATCTCAGGTTAGTGTTTTGTGATGATTTTAGGTTCTTTTGGGTTTATATTCACGATGAACTAGGGTTTTATTTGATTGGATTTATGTTTCCATATCTCGATCTTGCTTCCTTTTTATTTGTTTTTTTAAACTCCTTTTAGTCATATGGGGAAATAATTGATTCATGGCAACCATTTAAAACCCTCTTACTTTTTATTCCTACTTTTTTTCACAGTGACTAACAACAATCTCTTTGATTTATTGAATCATGAAGCAAACACCCACTAATCATTTGATGTTTTCTTGCAGCGTAAGAGACTAATCAATACCAAGATCTGTATTTGGTGCTGAAACTGGTCAGATTCATCGAAATGGCAGCTTAAGAGACTAATTCAATACCAAAATCAAATCACATAATTATTATATGATATGTTGATTATACATCATAAATAGCAAAACCCAGTTCCAAAATCAAAATCCCACAACAAAGACAATCGGATACCAATATTTTTGAAAACTAATAACTGGTTTAACCGATCGGCCTGATCGGTTAGGTTATAACCTGTTGTGAAGTAGGTGTCTGTTACAGTTAATTTGTGTATTGTTTACAAAAACCTGGTTACTTTTACCCATGTTTATTTGATGATAGATATAAGAGTGGCACTCTTCAAATTCAATCTTCAAATTTTTGGCTTATATATGCATTCATATGATATTTTGGGAGTTTATTTGTGTTGGTCCCGTAAGGGTCTACAAGAATAGAAACAGTTTGTAGAAGAGGGGGGGATGAATACAAACACAATATTTTTAAATTTAAAATATATATTGATAGAGAAGATCAATACAGATTTTACAAGACTGTTTGCGGAAAGATAAGGTAATGAAAATCTATCTAAACAATCTTTGGTTACACACAGAGCTTTAGCAAATACAAGAAAAGAGATTGCTAAAAAGAAAGATCCTTTACTTAAGCTAGAAGATGTTTGAAGTAAGAATAAGGTTAGAGAGAGATGCGCGCTCTCTGCATGGAGAAGAAACACTTCTATTTATACCCAGTACATTAACTGATCATTTAATGCAATATGGTAGGTTTAGAGTGTGTGTCAAACCTTAAGAGGAAGGCTTGTCCTTTGCTACAGTGAATAGTACAAAAGCACTATTCTTGAGCAGACATCCTTACCTAAAGTTGGTGGACAAAGAGTCGACTAATCGGCTCCGTACCGTACTAACTTTTGTAAGGGTATAAGTTTGTCCTTTGTGTGCATAAGGACAAAACAACAACAATCATGCTAAGCAAGCTTCCTTTGATCGCTGAATGCTGGAATGACCTGGAGGTCTCATCATCATTCACTGAAGCTAGAGCAGTCTTCACACATGTATAGACAGACTTGTAATCACTGAATACCGCTTCAGATCACGTACTCGCCAGTCTCTAATCTTCAGTTTCAGTCTTCGAAGTTTGCTGAAGGTTCTTTGGTGTGAGTGTTATCTTCTTGAAGTATTGTTGTCTCTGATAAATTTACAATGCAAGTTCTTCAGCGATCACTGAATCAGTGATGATCACTGGAACTAAAAATACAGAAACATAAATACAACGTGAAAGAGAAAATGGATTATCATCAAATCACTAAGAGAGATGATCAACAATTAACAAATTTTGTTGATAAATGTATTGTTTATCTATTTGCAGGAACTATTTGTTGTGACAAAAGCAAGTTTGCCTTTTTTTCTCAATACTATACACCTCTGATCACATCTCCGGTATGCATCATGGGTCATTGATGATTATATAGAAAGGTACTTGGATTTTCAAAGCACTTTGTGCTTTATGGTTTATGCATCCATTAAGGGGTTCACATATTGTAGTTTCTTGGATTTTCAAAGCTCTTTGAAATATTTTGTTATCTTTACTATGGTAAGCTTTTGTTTGAGCCAAATGTTGCTTCATACAACAAATATTGGACCATCGCTTTGATGTCTGTTGATATGGCTCTCTGTTCTATTAATTCTTGATCCCAAAAAGCTGGTTATATAACCATTAGGTATCTATGCGTGTGTTGGCAGGACTTATTTTATGAGTACAACTTCGATCATCCTGATAAGTTTTGTTACTCGAACATACTATTTTATTTTTGACATCTGTCGTTAATCATAATAACTTCTGGTGGATTAATTTCTTTTAACCTGCCGAATTCCACCCTCACAGCAAGCATTTGATAGCTAAGTTCAATACCAGTAGATAAAGAAACTCCATCAACCAAATATATAGCATTAGTTCTTTATCAAACATCAGTGTGCTATATGGTTTCTTGCATCTGTTTTGTTTTCGRTGATGCAGGAATAGATAACTTTGGAGATTCACATTGTGGATAACCAATTAGATCAACATATATATATATGGAGCAGAAAAATTGCCAACTTGKTATGTAATTTTTTATGGTTCACCTTTGATTTCTTCATCTCTTTACCTACAAATGTAAAACTAAGAATAAAGATACATTTTCCTTTATCTTGAATAGTTGTTAGTTGATGAATCTTAATTTACAAACCTATAATGGTGTAACCAATATATTGTAACTCCACATCCAAGAGGTCATCAGAATATATGGCTTAGGAACAAAGACCATTATATTGCTTGCATTCACTTTAATTTTGACCTATACGAAGGTTGTGTTTGTTTTTGTTTTGACTAATGAAATGAGTTTGGTTTAAAGTACTATTTTTATTAATAGAGCGGTAGCAGATGACACCCCTCTCTGTCCCGGATTCGCCTGCTCATGGTTGGGATATACGGGGGTCGTTTGGTTTGGTTTGGAAGACCTATCTTGACCAAAACATAGATGCTATTTCTCTTTTTCATATCTGTTGTGATTGCAAAATGGTCGAAACCTATCTTATCTTATAGGTACCTGATTCACTTGTTTCTAGGGCTCTTTGTATAGGGCCTCTATATTGTGCACATCCTATCTAACAAAAATGCTTGTTTGGCAGGAGAATGAGGATGGTTGGGCAATGGGATGGAAAATGATCTTGATAAACTATTACAATGGATGATTGGTGAAAGTGATCCCATTTTATCATTTGGTTACATCAAACTTGATGAGGTTCGTACTGTTATTCTTTGTCTTTCTATGTTCTATAACTTGGTAGGTGCATTTCACCATTTATTAAAACATGTTATTCTTTTATCCTATATATATATATATTTCCCCCTTTTATTCAAGATTTTGAATGATCGATTCAAACGCCTCCAAAGAGATGATGTACATGATCGAGAGCCTTTTAAGGATTAGTTGGAAACACATTTTGAAATGATCGATGGTGTCTAATATGTATAGATATGGTGTTTATATATATCCTTTTTGGTTGGAATATCCTTTGTCTACTACGCTCATTTTATRTCATTCATATACAAACATATATTTGAATTATATTCTACTTGAGGTAATTAGCTGATGAAAAAATATTTTTTTTACTTTAAAATGTGTTGGTCTGTTTGAAAACCAAACAATTTGGAGCAGTGGGTTTTGTTGCTGGAAAAATTATATCAATAAGTATTCCATCTGTCTCCATCATTTGCGGTTAGACTTGAGAGTTAGTAATATAATCCTTGTTCTCGATTGAGTTCGGTCAATCCATCTTTAAAGGATTGTGTAAGAATAAAAGTTAAGGTGAAGTTTAAGTATAAGAATGGATCCGGTGCGTTTCGTTAATGTTAATCTTCAATTATAATTGGTTTTAGGATGAAAATAATTTTTTACCATAAGTTTTATTCTTACTTAAACCTAACTCTCATCTAAAAAAAATACGATTGAACCCAATTGTTAACAACAATCAGTTACAAAACATTACCCACACCTAAGAGCGTTTCCAACCTTGCTTCAGTTTAAGTTATCAAATGCATTTTACGTTGTGTATGTTAACACTACCAGATCACTAAATGGTACTCAAAACTAAAATTGCACAGTCAATCGATATCATAAATTTGCTTGTTTTCATCCAACTATCTAAGAATATTTGAACAATCATCAAAACACTTTAACCATATTCCTGATCCAAGATGCAAAATTCAAATTAATTTTTTATATTTCAATAGATATTTATATTAGGTTGGATTGGTTTAAATATATTGAATTTTAAACTGTCATAWTTTTTTTCATCGATAGACTGAATTGGAACCATAACTCTTATTTATTCAAATTGTATTACTATGTAAAGTGTAAGTTATGTCATCGTTAAAATCTCCTCTAACAAAACCATTGAAGCTTCAAAATCGTTAAAATTTACGGCTCCCGCCGCATTGCGCGAGGACACAACTAGTATGTACGTATATATATGTGTGTGTGTGTGTGTGTGTGTATATATGTCTGTATATGTATGTATATATATGTAGGGGTCCATTCAATAGAGAACTGATTAGTTTGTAGTAATCGTGAGATCCAATAATTAAGTATATTTTCTTAAACAAGCTAAAAGTGTAACATAGTAATTCTATTTTTGACAACTAACCAAAATATTTAGTTAAATTTTTTGGAAGAAAATATTTAATTAAAATTTGTTATCTAGTATATCAATTACCTAATATACATCGTATTCTAAATATTAACTCTCGGTTTGGTCCTACTTCTGATTCATTTTGTTACTAAAAAAGGACTTTGGGTTCGACTAAAGCTTTCGGGCTCGGGCACCCCCCAAATAGATTGAATCTTGATGACTTTGATTGGAGAAAGCCTTCGGAATTTTCTTTGGCCCCTTAAAAAAAAAAAAAGAAATGCGGGCAGGGTGGAGCTCGGCAGAGGGTTCGAGAATAGGGTAGGGTCATGCTCTGTGAATCAAAGTGTATCATAATGTTTCACGTGTATCACAATGCATTTTCTTTGTTTTATGATATGTATCATAGTGTTGCATTTTCATTGCTTTACAAAAGATATTACATTGTGGATCTTACATGTATATCTGGGTATCACAATGAATATCGTTTGCAGGTATCACAGTGTGTATCTTGTGTTCATGTAAGGTTTATCGGAATAAGGTTCGTCGAATAAGATTTGCCGGAGAGAAGAAAGAAGAGAGATGGGAGAGAATATTTATAAAATCTCTAATATACCATTAATTAATATTTTAAGTTAAAATTAACAAAATCATTAATTTTCTAATTTAACCTTTGATTTGTGGTTGAGATTGAATCTCACAGTTACCACAAGCAAAACAAATTTCATTTGATTAGGCTCTATATATGTATATGTAAATGCATATATATACATATGTATTGGGTTCAATTTGGATTCATAGACCTAAGCGGGGAAAATTTACATAAATAGCCGCCATTTTAGACATGAGTTTTTAGTTTTTAGCCACTTTGTAAAGTATTTTCCTGAAATAGTCATAGTTTACACATAGACTTTACGTTGAAGGATTTTTTCTACGTAATGCCCTTTTTTACTTAAAAAGTTTGAAAAAGGTGCAAACTTTATGCAAAAAATAGAATTTATGTGTAACCTTTTTTTTTAAATATGAAAAATAACTTTACACAAAAAATATACTTTCTATGTATTTTATTTACATTTCCAGATTTAGGAAATAAATAAAATTTTAAATCTTTATAAAAAAAGTTTATAAAAATTTAACTTTTTTGCATTTGAAATTGTAAAAAAATAAAACTTTATACATCAAAAAATTCTTTTATGTAAAGTTCGTACGTAAACTATGAATATTTTAAAAAACCACTTCATAAAGTAATTAGAAGATAAAATATTATCTCTAAAATAATTATTTAAGTAATTTCTCCCCCAAGGAGTGTCACCATTTTCGATTTCTAAAATCAAGGATTTTTCAGTTAAATCAGATTCAATGTGAGGTACATGTTTTTTTACTAACTCTACCTCAAACAGTAGAAATACATAAAAATCTGATTCTTTATAAATTTTTTAAATAATAACATGATGATTTAATTATGAAAAAATGACTTAAATGACCATAGCTAAAGTAACTTTCTAATCATTTCTCTTTGAACTTTATCACAAAGTCATTGCAGACTCACTAAACAACAAAAAATATAACGTTTTTAGGCCAGGTCCATAACAATCGGTCCACAAACTATTACGGATTCGACCCAAAAACCATTTTTCTTTGAACTGGCCCACCATTATGGATTTGATAACTTATGGATCCGACTTTACGTATTCAAGGAAAATGAGATTTGGGTTGTATCCGTAATAATTATAGACCTGGACCAAAAAACTCTAAAATTTGTCGTTTAGTTGGCTCACAATAATTGCGGACCTAAGTATTATGGACCTAGCGGCTCTTAGATAAAGTTCGGGGAAAAAATAATTAGAAGGTCAATTTGATTATGAGATATATAATTTTAATAATTTAATACAAAAATAATAATGCATCCAAACAAAACCTTTGGTACCTCTCCACCCAAAGAAAACGGAAAGGGAAGAGGGTGTTTCGTGTGCTTACGTCAACCATATTCACACTCGACACCTTCTTGATTCTTGAATCGAGCGTTATGGCGGCTTGATACAAGTCACTTATACCGTGGCCAGAAAAGTCATTCAAACGGAAGTTTCCTGAAATATTGAAACCAACGAACCCTAATAACGACCATTAACAATTTTCATACGCTGATGAACAACTGAATTCTCTCTTTCATTCATGGCTTCCGTTCGCAGGCTCGTTCCGCTTCGTGCTTCATTTCTGGTATGCTTTCAGTTTCTTGGTGCAAGATTTGGAAATGTGAACTTGTATGTATGTTTTGTAGTTCATGTATGTGAAGATGTTTACGAATGTGTGTTGTATCATCGGATTTTTTGTAACACAAGCGCTTATAATTTGGTTTTAGGTTTGTTTTTGCATATTTTCTATGAAATTGTGATCCAAATCGAATTATTGTTACTTACGAATTGCATCTGTATGGTATGGATCTGGTTGCAGTGGGCTAACTTTCCTGCTTCTGGATTTCGACAAGGTACCTTCCGCTCTAGTATATTTGTGTATACACGTTTAATGTAGGAATCGGTTTCCTAGAGACGCGGCCATTTATGTTGTGATGGAACTCTGATGAATGAATTTTTCACTGCCGGAGGATCCTGCCTGTGACTAATTTTCTTACACTTGAAGTGGATAGATGATAAGTTCTTCATAGATTTAGGCGTTTTTGATGATTTGTAATGAAACTTATGGTTCTCTGTATTGGAAATTTAGGGTTTGGGGAAGGTGGTTTTAGGCAAATTGCGACTATATCTTCTGATCCAAGTGTAAGGAACCTGGTGGAAGAAGAACGTGTACCTGATGTTGGTTGGTTGGATTCTCATGATGAGGTGGCTAAAGTTCGGGAAAAGTTCAACTTGGCCAAGCAGAGGTTTCTTAATATTCCTGATGCTTTGGAGAGAATGCCTAAAATGAACCCCAAAGGTAGACATATTCTTCTATATTTAATTCGGTTGAGTTTGTAAACTTTCATGAGTTCGTGAATGTGATTACTGTTGGGTGTGTTGCTTTTGTGAATCTCAGGTATATATGTTAATAAGAACCTTAGATTGGATAGCATACAAGTTTATGGGTTTGACTATGACTATACCTTGGCACATTACTCTCCTAGCTTACAGAATTTGATCTATGATTTGGCAAAACAACACTTAGTAAATGAGGTATCTCTTGAACTATGTTCTGACATTTTCGTAGAGTTGTTTCATGGCTCATTTTAACATACTGACATTTGGTTTTCCAGCTTAGATATCCAGATGGTTGCTTGGCATCTAAATATGACCAGAGTTTTCCAATTAGAGGTCTGTATTATGACAAGTTAAAAGGGTGCCTTTTGAAGCTAGATTTCTTTGGATCAATTGAGCCAGATGGATGCTACTTTGGTCGGCGCAAGGTATGGCGATGCATTACAGTGAGATAGATCATCTATTCTGTGTTTTGATGTTGCACATTGATTTAAGTGCTGCTCTTTATCGTTTACATGTGCATTATCTTATTATTCATTAATTCTTTTTGTAATGTTGTAGTTGAGAATATCGCACTGATAAAAATCTTATATGGAGTCCATTATGGTAGCCAAATGGAGGTTATCTGTGCTATTGCCATGAGATAGATAAACAAAGTTGAAGTTGGTAATGGGCATCTCTGCTTGATAGCTGATGGTGATATAGTTTTTACTAAACTTTTGCAGTAGAAGAGCGAAGAAATAATATGGGTGCTTTTAAGCTTTGTCGGTGTTACTGTAATTCATGAACATCGTGCAAACTTGAAAACATCCTTAGTGTGTGTTTGCATAGCAGAGCTCAGGGGATATTATGGACAAAAATTCTGAAGTTCAATTAAAGATGAGTTATAATAAAACGACATCTTATTTAAGTCGAAAAATAATTATAGTTTCCATTAGTCAATAAAAGATTAACTAAGCAACTCAATTGTAAAGCAATTAGTTTAACTTGCAGTTTTGTTTACCCAACTTTAGTTTCTTATATTGATCTAGTTACTACTAGGGCTGAGAAATTAGGACAACCAAGCCCAAAATTCTGCACTTTTAGAGCCAAGAACATTAAGGACACATTTCTGTGTAATTGCTTAGGCCTTTTACCTCTCGGCATATGCACCTTGATGATGTGTGATGCAGATTTTGCAACGCAACATGCACCATTGCTGACACTTTGACTACTTGGTGTGACCTTACCTTATCATTCACTATATTAAAGATAGATTAAGCATATATCTTTGAAGTGGTATGTTCTCTATTATTCCTATGATATTTCATAGAAGAAACTGAAGAAATCAAACAATATTCATGACAAAGAAGGGGTAGTTGATCATGCATCTTATCAATTTCTTTAGTGGAGATATCTGATCTTTTTAGTTAATAAACAGAAGAATAACAGATAATACAGTAGTGGATCATGCTATACTATTATAAAAGATGCATGTCTCCCATTGCTTTAATAGTGAATCATAGTGTGAGATAGGTCATGATGTATTTGATGTACATGTATATCTTTCATGGAAGACTTCTGTTGGTACCTTATGACATACAAATCTGCTTGTTGTGTCATTAACAGCTTAGTCGGAAGGAAATCGAAGAGCTCTATGGAACACGGCATATTGGCCGTGATCAAGCACGGGGACTTGTAGGTTTGATGGACTTCTTTTGCTTTAGCGAGGTTGGTATCTGATCTTTGTGTTTGAGTGAAAATATTTTCTATTTGGGAAGTAGCACTTATTTTTTAAATTTTAGAATTTATTCTCTTGCACTTCTCTTTGGATATGTATTAGCATTTGCACAAGCATTCATGCTTATGATAGATATTTGTTAGCTCTTGACCTGCTTTAAGCACATATGCTTCTGTGTGTATTGTTAGCATGGTATGACAGAACATGGGTTACATGAGAAATATTCTGGATGTAAGGATTTGACACTAAATATTTTCTTAGGATTCGATCTCTAAAGGAGCCTAAATTGTACCGATGGGTTTGTGTTCATTGGCTCCCCTCCCGTTCCCGTACCTCTCTTTCTTGCTCTCTCTCTCCCCTCCCCTTTTGACTTGTCTGCTTTTCCCCCAAAACACAGAGAGATTGAGGACCTTTCCCCAATCCTTTAACAAAATGTAAATGGGATAATAATTGATAACATATGTCAAGGGGTGTGAAATGGCACACCATCTTTTTTCTAAAATATTTTTAAACAGCTTCAGAGGATTCATTGCAAAGAGAGGCAGAGTTAGGGAGTGAAGTACCAAGAACATCACCTACAGGAACACAGTTGGGATCTTGGGAGACTTCTTTCAAGTTTCAATACTTTGGTTATCTAACACAAATTTGAGGGTTCCATTTCTGGTTTTCTTAGTGTAGTTTAATAGAAAAGAAAAGTACATTTTCACAATGATCTTGATTGTTGAGTGCTATTCTCTTGCATTGCAATTGGCACAAAGAATGGCATTGCTAGATGTGTAGTTTTTAGCAAGAAGTAGTGATGAGAACCAATTTAGCAAGAAGTAGTGGTGAGAACCATTTTAGTGACCATTAACTAATCTCCTGAAGTAATTTTTCCGACTGTATTGTAGTAAAGTTATGTAAGGCAGGTCACTTATTAACACATCAAAGGTAATCTTAAATTACATATAACTTAACAGGTTAAACATGATGATGTGAGCACCCTGTTGATTGATCAAAACATTATGCGTCCAGGGTCATGGTTTGAAAAAAAGACGAGGTTTGACTATTATTATATACAACACATTTTAGTTCTTAAGCAATTAATTTCTCAGGGATCAAGTGCGCTATCAATAGATGTGAGCTTGAACTATTCTTAGATGATCCAGTATTTCACAAAAGCTTCTTGTGGAAGTGCGTGTTATTACTTAATCTTCCATTCACCTTCCACAGATAACACAAACTTTCTGATTTTGAGTTCACAGAACTCTGTTTAAGTGTCCGATATGTTGATTTTCCAAAATGTATTCACTTCTATAAGAGATCACTTGGACTAAAATCTAGCAGCTGGATGTTTTAATACATAGTTCGTAATATTCTTATGGATCTTTGGCCTGCCTCCAGGCCACAACTAGTTAGGGATGTGCCAAATTGAGTCCCGACTTCCCAGTTCCATTTCTGTTCTTACTGTTTATTATTTTCCTTTTCCATTTTGTAGGTATGCCTTATTGCAGATATTGTGCAATACTTTGTTGATGCTAAGTTGGAATTCGATGCTTCTTACATATATCAAGATGTACATCGTGCGATTCAGCATGTTCACCGAAGTGGCTTGGTTCATAGAGGAGTTCTTTCTGATCCCCATAGATACCTAGTTAAAAATGTGAGTTTTGCGTAGTAGTGCTATATCTTGTTTTCTTATATATTTATTAGATAAAACCAATTCTAAGTTGTCTCAACCAAATTATTTTTTGAATACCTTGGCGGCTTGGCCATTTATACTTATTCAGGCTTTGCATCTTCATATACAGGGGGAGTTTCTATCTTTTCTCAAAATGCTGAAGGAGAACGGGAAGAAACTTTTCTTAATGACCAATTCTCCATATTATTTTGTTGATGGAGGGATGCGCTACATGTTGGAGGTGAACTCTGAAACATTTTCCACAATCACCTTTTTTCTCGTACGACCAACTTCAGTTGGTTTGTGCTTTTTTGCATTTACTTCCCCTTGATATCAGTTGAACTATTGAAGACAGTTTCAGTTTTTGTTTGTTATATTGCTCAAACTTGTATATCTTTATAAGTTGATGTTCAGTTGGTGATAATTGTACCAGGCTGCATATGCATCCTCTATATCTGCCACTTATTAGCTACAAGATAGCATTGCAAATGCCAATCTTATGTTTGAGTTGCTGAATGAATTTTCTACTGATATTAGAGTTGCTTCTCTAAATTTCCTGAGTTTTATTTTTTCATTTTCTAATCATTAGTTTCCAACCTTGCATTGGTCATGAACAAAATTTACTCTCTTCAGCTACTCTTAGATATCTATTTTGATTGGGTTCTTATACCAGTTATCAGTTAGGGAAATATATGAATATGACTAAGATGAAGATGGTTGATGGTTTAAAATGCAATGACTGGCTATAAGTGCAGTAAGATCTGTTGATTTTAGTCTTATATTGGTATTACATGGATCTCACATGCTAAGATTTGAATAATGACCTGCGTGGTCTGTTAGACTACAACATTGTTGTAGTTCGAATGTGCTGATATTATGGAAGCCTGAGAAAAAAGTATGATTTATTGCAATTAGAACTTGGACAATGTGAAGCATAAACTTGTACATCGTTTGAACACGTCATTGCAAAATTTTAGTAGAGAACACCTTGTGTGCATGTTATAAAGTATATATTTGACATGGTGCAACTATTTCATGCAAGATTTGAGCGATTGTTCTGCAGTGGTTGCTTGCTCTCCTCCCCCACTCAAGCCATTATCTGTTCATAGTTTTGTTTATATATGCATCTTTTAATGAGTGCTTGCAACAGTTGATGTTAACTATCTAAATGTTATTTTTCTTTTTAATTAGGATTCTTTGGGTTGTGGAGATTCCTGGAGGGAACTTTTTGAAGTTGTGATTGCCAAAGCAAATAAGCCTGACTTCTACACATCTGAGCATCCATTCCGGTTGATCTTCTTTCTCATTTCTTTGCATGCATGATCCTAATTACAGGGTCTAATTGCATCAAAACGTTACATATGTATGGTTTTCAATATCAAGTGACAACCTATCTGTGATCTTATAAAATCTTCAATTACTTCATGTGGTGCGTTATCTAATGATGGAACCTCTCCCTATGGGATACATGGCTTCACACTTTTGTCCAGTTTCCATCTTTTATGAGTTTGGTCATAAAGACCCTTCTTACCATAGGCATTCTGCCCTAGGCTACATGGCTTGTAAGACCTTCTTACCATATGAATTCCACCATAGGCTACATGATCATAAAGACCCTTCTCATATGGTATTCCACCATAGGATACATGGCCACAAAGACATCACTATATGGTATTTCACCATAGGTTACATCGCTATAAAGACCTTTCTCCTCGCATTAGATATCACCATAGGTTACCTCTTTTTATTAATGCTTTCACTTATGCAATGCCTGTGCAAGAATAGAGTAGTGCTTACATTGTGCATGAAGAAAATAACTCAAATTTGCTTCAAATAAAAATACTATGTCTCAACTAGGTACTTTCTTTTTCATTTAATGGATTTTGATTTGAAATGAAATAAACTCATCAAATAAAACCAGTAATAGAAATAAATTTGGGTTCAATTTGTTGATGTGGATAGAGACTTGCCTTTTGTTGCCTTTCGATAGTTTTCTCATCACATCTATCCTATGTAATTTATTATGTAAGTAACCTGCTTAAACTTCTACTACAATTCCGATACCTAATTATACTACATTTAACTTTCTAAAAGCTTAATGGTTAAAACAGTACATATAATAATTTTTCTGTTTTCTGCATAAACGGTGTAAAGCTATGCTGTCAAAACTAGCCTAACCTTACACTAGCTTATACCTATAATATTACGCTTTCTGTCCAAGAACAGCTGTGTGCTTATAAGCTTTTTGTCGAGATATTTTTTAGAAAGCAAAAACTTCCTGTCTCACCAGATATTTCACTGGGTCGTATACGGTTACTCATTCTGGACAATGTGATGTTTCTGAGCTTGTTTCGCTTAGTTGGTTTATTGGAACAGATGGAAATTTTGTGTCGATGGTCTAATAAAGCCGTGAACTTATGCTTTTCTTACTTGTGTAAGTTTACAACTTTGTTTATAAAGATCACAACTTTACACTTCTAGCAGAGGTGTAAGGTTACACCTTTTTACGTTTTTTTGGACTGTATGTTAAGCTGTGTCTACTATTCTGGCATACTTTGTGAAATCCACAACATGAAAATGTTAGTATTTAGTACTTCAAAACTTTATGACATTCATTACTCATAATTTCACAAACCACATACCATTAAAAGTATTAGCTTCATTACCCTTTACTTGCTTCTATATCTTTTCGCTTCAAGATTTATGAATCCTATTTCTATCTTACTGTTCAACACACTTGACTCTCTCTCACTTTCTCTAAATCTCCTTGCATATGGTGTAGGTAATATGGAAGGGAAGCCCTATTTATAATAAAAAAATTCACCTACATTACTCTCATACATTGTGATCATAAGGCATTTAATTGGTGTGCTCTGTAATCTTTATCCTTTGCTCTTGCCACTTCTTGTACTCGCATTCAATCCAAACTCCAAAGGCCATAATAGTCATATTATTATTATTATTATTCATTTTAATCAATACTTAGTGTACAAATACCAAGAAAATACACTACTTTATCCTTAATATGACTAAGGGTGTGTTTGGTTGGGGGTATTAGAAGGTAATGAATGGAAATGATAATCATCGTTTAGGTTTGGTTCAATTAAGGAATGAAATGGAATGAAAAATGATGTTTGGTTTCAAAAAATTAATCAATCATTATAATAGATTTGGTTAAAAATCATTCCTCCTCAATTTGGGGGGAATAGAAACTTTTTCTTTTAATTCTGCCTCTCACTCCTCGTCTACCAAGATGTGCATTGGAAAGATGATATGATGTGATGAATTAGGTAGCTATCAAGTTTCCTTTTTGTTTTTTTATTATTAATTAATTTTAAGGAATCCCTAATAATATAATAGAATGGAATGAAAATAATGATTCCCATTCTACCCTATTCTAATAACCAATCCCATTTTCATTCCATAAAGCAAACCAGACATCCCCTAATTGGCTAATTCTCATTGGTTTGAAAGATTTAAGCCTTGTATCTTTTTCACGCTTATAATACTCGGAGATGTATTTTATACATCAAAATGTGAATAATAGGCAACTTCTAGGAGTCTTTGTGATGTAATTATACACTGCATGCATTAATGCATTTTACAACCTTGGTTAATGCCCTAATTAATTTATCTTTACAATTGATCTTTGTGTATGTTATTTTGCGAGTACAATTGATCTTTGTGTATGCTATTTTGGTTGAGGAGATACTTGAGATCTTCTAGATTTTAATTAGATTTCACAATATCTTAAGTCATGGATTTAATTCCTACTCAACTAATCCCATTACTTGCCATTAGCATTTTGGTAGCAACTCAACTTCCATTGTTCAGATTTTTTGCCACAGTACCACCTTTCATTCTTAAAACTTTGGCCACCATATCTCACTTTAAGATACTTCCTTTCAATATTGTATGTTAGCTGTAATGATAAAATTCTCATTATAAATTCCTAGAATTTAAATAAGGGGTATTTCTACTCGAGGGGTGTTAACATTTTTGCTATGTGACTCTGCAGTTGCTATGATGTAGAGAAGGACAACCTAGCCTTCTCGAAAGTGGATGAGTTTCTTCCAAATAAAATTTACTACCACGGATGCCTTAAAACCTTCTTACAAATTACCAAATGGAATGGTCCAGAGGTATTTAATAAGTATGATCTGCCTGTTGGTTTTTAATTTTCATAAGATTGCGCAAGGCTACCCCTGATTTATGCATACTAAAAATTTCAGTTTCAGTTCTTATGGACACTAACATTTGTGGTACCAATTGATGCAGGTGATATACTTTGGGGATCACCTATTCAGTGATCTGAGAGGCCCTTCAAAAGCTGGCTGGCGTACTGCTGCAATTATCCATGAGCTAGAAGTATGACTACTATTGCATGCTACTATCTTTGTTCAAATCTAAGAGTCCACTTTGACTTTTAAGAGTCAACCAGATTAGTTTTCAACTTCAAGATCATTAAGATTACAGAAAGAAGCAAGATTAATGTGCAACAAGAGTTTATGATAGAAAATATATTGAGCTAAAATAATCATCAGTGAATTCAGAAAGTACTTAAAAAGTGAATCCTAATAATTATGGACTAGATTACTTGTTTTGCCTAAGCCATAGCACCATTGAAATCCAGAATTTGAAGCATCTGAATTTTGAGTGTTTTCATGTGTTAATGTTGGGAACTGGTAGCTCTTATTGCATGTGTTTAATTTTGGGAACTGGTAGCTTTTAAACCGAGTTATGGGTATTACTGATCAGGTGTTTGTCCCCTATTTATTCCTTGTGACGTCTATGATTGTAACTTATCTATTTCGATTTGAATCCCCTCCATCGGTTTTGACGCAACAACTTTGCTGGATTAGTAGGCCTTACTGGCAACCGCATAGTTACTGTTTTGATTTAGATAGGCAGTGGTTTCTTCACTCTTGTCCTCCCAAGTCCCTAGGTTCGGAGAATCTGAATAAGCTGACTGGCCAAATGCTAAAACATCTAGAACCTGTTATTGCTTCACCAGATGATTTATTAAAGGAACAATTGAACAAATCTACTAATGCAAATAGCTTGTTTCAGTACCTGTAAGTCCTGGATCTCAATTTACCTCTGATACTAGTAAGATAAACTCGAGACTATGATTCCTATGAATTTTTATACAGAAGCTGGACTTTGTCCTCAGAAGTAGGTTTATCAACATTCTTTGAACGAATATCTCCAGCTAGAGTCATCGATCTTTTTTGGGAACTCTTTCAGTCTCGTATCCCTAATTTATAAGAAACCCATGTTTCTTTTTTTGTTGCTTATATTATGTAGAAATTGGGGGTAGTGGTGAAGTTTGATTTTTGACTAGTAAACTTCTAAGTAGTCAAAGACCTTCCAGCCTAGTGGTAAAGGCTTGGGCATGGCATAGTCATGAACCCGAGTTCGATCCCTGGGAGGGAAGTGTTGGCGACATTTAAGTGGGGTCATGTTTAGCCTCCAAATTTGCCGGGGATTAGTCGGGCTTTGGCCCGGACATCCTTACAAAAAAAAAAACTTCTAAGTAACTTCTATTAATCCTTTCTGATCGATATCGTGGAATTTCAATAGATTTAACTACTTTTTTTTTTCTGATCAGAATAAATATACATCAATACATGTGTGCACGGGTATCAAACTAACAAATTTATTCATCTTAATGTTGTTGATTGATTTATTTATGCAGCATGAGATAAAGATACAGAATGAAGATGGTTACCGTTTTGCACAGGTATACATGAAATATTTACTTTTATCATGCTGTAACATGTCTTGTTTCCCATTTGTCATTTTTCCATCACCAAAAATCCACAGGCCAAAACGAAGACCCTTGACCTTGTTCCTAGCATGAAGTCCTCATTTTGTCTGCTTATACTGTTATACATGGATGTTTTGACCTCATAAATTCTAGACGGACTTCTGACATCTTAACTCAGCCTTTCTCTCCATCATCTCAAAAGTAGTTCTATTCCCCCCCTCCCACAGTACATACACTCCTGCAGTTTAGATTTAATTGCTTCCACTTTTTTCTTTTCCCATTCATTTAAAAAAATATTCCCATTCTGTTTTTTAGCTTGTACTGGTGATTGTTTCACGTTATTACCAGATCTCTGGGCTCAATGCGCATCACCATTTATTATGTTTCTTAGCATTTCTTTTTCCAAATACAGGCGAAGTTCCATATCATACAAGAACTTTTGGGCAAATTACATTCAACTGTATCTAGTAGTTATTCATGTGATGCTTTCAAGTCCCTGTTGGGTGAACTAAACGACGAGAGACAGAATGCACGGCGCACGATGAGAAATATGTTCAATGAATCTTTTGGGGCTACGTTCCTGACGGACACTGGCCAAGAATCAGCTTTTGCTTATCACATACATCAGTATGCAGATGTGTACACCAGTAAGCCGGAGAACTTTATGTTCTATCAACCTGAGGCATGGCTTCATGTACCATATGATATTAAGATCATGCCACACCATTTGAAGGTATATATGTTAATTAAATAGCATTTGATGGATCAGTTGAGGTATGATAATTAATTAATGATTGTGGGTGCAGGTTTCGTCAGGCTTGTTCGAGAGTTGATGTATGGCTGGGTGTAGTGAGGGAATATAAAGAAGAAAACACAAATGGTGGGTGTAAAGCTGTAGGTGGGGGTGACAAATTTTGGGAGGTTTGGATCTGTATAGCTATTAATTCATTTAATGATTCATTGATTTTGTGAAAGTAGCATAATATGGCAAACAACATATCCCGTCCTTCCATTTTCTCACTATTTTTTCTTCCTCAAGGATATGTCAAATAATTCGACATGTTCCCAAATAGTAAAACATGTCTTCTCACAAACACGTATTACTGATTTACTGTTAACATCAATAAAGATTTAGAAGACAATGATGCCATCATCTTTCTTTCTCTTTTTCTGTTTTGATCTCTTTGTGTTGGTTGTTTCTAGATTTGGTTCGTTATTAGTTTATTTATGTTTGGATATATATATATATATATATATATATATATATATATATATATATATATATATATATATATATATATGTATGTAGTTGGGTGTCCGAGCATATGAGCCTCGGTTTGGTCATCTTCTTCATACGCCAGTTCTATTCTTCTCATGAGAAATTTGCCTTTTAAGCTTGTGGCAGCAGTCATCACATAGCTCTGACCCATCAAGTGAAAGGTGTTTATCGTTGAATGGTAGTTGTCAAAATATGTAGAACCACCAGATTTACTCTTAAAAAGAGCTCTTTAGGTAGAGAAGAGGGTTCTAACGTATAGAGAGATGAAATGGTTTAAGTCTAGTTTCAACAATGGCATGAATGCTTAATTACTTTTGATCAAGGAGCGGAGCGGCCAGCTCCTCTACTTCTATCGCTGCAATTACCACTATCATGTATATCCTGCCTTTAGAGTTTCTGTCATCAAAACTTAATGCTCCATGCAGAACATTTGTTGGCCCAGGTTCATGATTCAGCTTCACTCTCCATTAAGCTTTTATTTTTTGATGAACATAGAAAATGATGTGCTGTGATTAAACATCCAACACAGATTGGTTCTTGGTGATTTTAGGGTCGTCAATTATTTTAGCATAGTTGTGATTTAAAGATTGATGGTTTCATTTGTTAAGCGATAATATGAGTTAGAAGGTGTGGAATGCATGCTTATATAAGTTACTGTAGATTTAAGACTTCCATAAAACAGGGGTCAACAGGGCCACACTTCCTTGTGGGTTATATTCAGAATTCTGTTATTCAGAAGGCATGAGGCCTTCAATTTCTATTTAGAAGGTATGTTGCGTTTTGAACTTTCACTTCAGATTGTGCTAGAATTAAGAAGGCAAGTTGTCTGCTGAACTGGTAGCCGTAACCATTGTTGATCTTATCTAATCGATAGTTATTTGATAATTTTATATCATCTGTAAGTAATTACTACCCTCCTAAATTAACACTATTTAAAGGGTTTCTTGGAGCTCATTTTAACATGTTGAAAACATAACATTCTGTATGCTCTACCAAACATCAAAAGTGTGTATTTGCATCATCCCCAAGTAAATTTCACAATTCCCAAAGACCGAAAAATGGTCAAAATATTGTTTATGGACGATAATTCCGTTCACGATCCATTAATTATCCAAGTTCTGTATATCGTTTTCTATACAGTTCACCCATATTCAATGTGTGGCCGTCATTTCTTTCTACCATGGCCCAAGATTGTAGGATCTGGATTTTGGCGGGATTTTAGAGACTCGGTTCTTATTAGGAAGTAATTGGGTTCAACGTCGAGAAGTCATAGATATGATATGATGATGAAACTATTTAGTGGCACGGTTGAATATTCTTTTGTATACATGTCTACAATCAGAGACATAACTTTAGTTTTCTTTCTATTTCCAAATTCTTTCGAAATATAATATATATTATTTTGCTTCGTATGAAACGATATTCAGTTTAGAATTAGGGGGCGTTTGGTTCGTAGAATGAAATTCGATGGAATTGGAATTCATGGAATTTGATGAAATTTGACCATGTCTTTTGATTGTGTTTGGTTGGATGGAATTAGAATGGAATTCTTAACGGAATTGGAATTTTTTTGTTTCTTTCACAGAATTCAACGAGAAAAGTACAGACAAAAAAAACCGAAACCGATGGTGAAAACCAAAAACCAAAACTTTCAGGCTGAGTTCGGGGACATCTTATCGGGGACGGGGTGGGGATCGGGGACAACTTCGGGGATTTTAACGGGGACAGGGGTGGGGACGGTGATCATCGGCCTGGCCGGCGCGGATTGATATGTGTATATATATTAATTTTAATTTATACATACACACACACACACATATATATATATATATATATATATATATATAATATCATTAAAAGAAAATAGTAACATGTTTGAGACATTTAAACTTGTATCTTTAAAAAAAATTGTAATTTACTTTTACTTGTGAAAATTAACATATTGTAATTTTTTTTAAATCTGTTTCAGGTTTCGGTTTCGGTTTCGGGTTCGGTTATAGCCAACGGTGAAAGGGAAAAAGAGGATTTTTACCTTAACGGGTTCCCCAACAGGGATCAGGGAAACCGCGGGGACCCGACGGGGATCGGGGCAGTCAAAGGGACGGTTTTAGTTATCGGTTTCTGGGACGGGGATACCAATAACCGGCCCGAACTTGGCCCGTTGCCATTCTTAGTTTTAAACGAGATCGAGCAAAAGAGATCGAGCATAGCAGAACAGAGCAAATCGAGATACAGCGTCGATGAATGGATGAGGGCCAAGGAATTTGTCGGACTGAAATTTGAAATCCGTGGTATATGCGGTGGAATTGTGAAATCAATGAATTAAGGAATTTGTTGGAATTGAAAGGATTTCTTCACATCTATTATGTGAACCGAACATGACATTTGAAATTTGGTCAAAGATTTGGACATTCTAATTCCTTCCAATTCCACCAAATTCCATAAACCAAACATCCCTTACTTTGCTAATGATTGATTTTAGTTAAATACGTTTATTTTACTATCCTTAAATAATACATTAAATATTTAATTGTTTATTAAATAATATTTTTAAAATGCAGTGTTAGTATTTAGCTTGAAAACCAAAACATTATAGTGGTGAAATCAATCAAATGGGTCGGCAGACACATGTCAAAAACCCTTTAACCCTAAAGACTGTAGGTTATATCAACCACAAGAATTTTGACTTTTTGGAGTCCACTAACCACTTCCATTTCTCCACTTCATTTTCACTCCCTCCGTGCCCAACTGCCCATTCCAATCCACCATACGGAACCACTATAAATACATCAACGTACCATCTCTACATTCATTTCATATCTTCAATTACTACATTTCGACCTTCTCTTCTCTTCATCCAAGTAAATCAATCCAAGCATTATGGCATTCATGAGGTTCCTACTACTCTTTGCTTTGCTTCTTGCTTCTTCGGCCATTTTGTGCGTCGAGGGACGAGTTGCCCGCAAGGATCTAGGTGTGGATCTTGGTGGCGTTGGTGTCGGGGTTGGGGCAGGGGTTGGGATTGGTTTAGGAGGTGGTGGGAGCGGTTCTGGAGCAGGGGCTGGATCTGGATCTGGATCTGGTTCAGGATCCAGGTCTAGCTCTTCTTCCTCGTCAAGCTCCTCGAGCTCGAGCAATGGTGGCTCTAGTGGAGGTGGTTCTGAAGCAGGATCGTCGGCAGGGTCCTATGCGGGATCAGGACACCGAGGTGGCAATTAGTAGATGTTTTATATGAGATGTTAAAAACAATATATCACCATATTTGTATTTATTTAAATAAATAAATGGTGGTTTTACCTGTTTGTACTTAAGATAAAATCAAACGTTTTTTTTGTAATATTATATTAAATTTTCTATATATACATGCGATACAAACGACCTTATGATGTAATTTGACCCACAAAAGTCATTGGTCCAATTGGATTCGGTTTACCAGTAAATCTTAATATTCCTAAAAATTAAGGGATTAAACCTTATTAAATATGCGAAATGTGTATGAATATTTGTCGGTTTATAAATATTATATACTTTCAAAATATAGACTTATCATAATCGAAACCGTTTACGAGATTATTGGCCTTCTTATTTTGGTTCCTATTGTAATTTGTTTGTCATGATATAATATTAAGTACTTTATGTAAAAATACATAGTTTAGAAAAATAAATAAAGGGGTTCTTAAATATATTAATCTACATACACCGGTGATCTAAAACTGTTTTTAATTTTTAAAGTACATTTTATATCTTTATAGGTGGTTATTTAATTTACTTTATACATTATATTTTTTTTTCATTTTATATTTTTATATCTTTATTATATTAATCTATACAATCGTATATTAACTATAACACATTAAAAAATATATTTTTAAAACTAACTACACAGTTATAATCGTCTTGTCAATACCTTTAAAATAAGTCCAATATTGAATATTTTTGCATTTAAACATATTATTATATATCACAAATACTATGAATTATTTTTAAGGGAAATCACGAAATTGATCAGAATATACCTGATGTATTAACAAAATAGTCATATTGTTTTAAGAGTTGTCATAGTAGATTGACTCTTTTTGATTAGGAATGTGTGCATGCCATCTACATCCTAACACCTTAAAATATTCTAGATTGGGCTTTATATTGAACCAACTTCATGTGGAATATTGTCTTTCAAAAGTATAGACGGATAGCTGTTAAGAATGTGCGTTGTCCATCGAGCTGCTTGACCCTAAAGTTATTTAGCATTCTCTTCTCAGCCAATAAACATCAGACTGTGTTCATAATGATTTGATTTTTCGATTCGCCACCCCGTTTTGTTGAGGCATATAGACTGCAGTCAACTGTCTCTTAATTCTGTTGTTTATGCTAAAATCATCAATAAAACTTATCATATAGTCGGATCGTTGTTTCTCTTGTAGTTGCCTATGCTGAATAGATTTGTGATCAATTCGGGTACAAAATACACATTGCTGATGACATGAGTTCTTCCTTCAAACTAAAGTTTTATACTCCCCCTCCCTTCCACCTTCATTCTTGTGCCATTTCCTGACCTTACAGAGTGTTTGAACTGGTTGTCCAGGTTTGTAAATGTTGGAAATCAAGGAAATGTTTGAAACCTTTTAAACAAACAACATAAAATCAACGTAGCGGAAAAACAAAAAAACTTTATGTAAAATGATTTCCAAAAGCCAAGATCCGATTGAGTAGAATACATCTACCAAAAGATAAAACTAAGAACGACAAGATCTGAATCTTACCTCTTAGATCTGCAAGAATCTAATGTAGAAACAAGCATTCAAGCAAAAACGCCTCTATTGGTATCCACACGAGCGATACCAATCGGATGCTAGTCCGTACTTCAATCAAAACAGAAGTTCTCTTCCTCTTCTTGACTGAAAATCGATCCAAGGAAGTATAGAGGAGCAAAAGATTAGGTTAAACCCTAATCTCCTAAATCCTATTCCTTTTATAACCGCTTTCGTGGGCTTTTTCATCATATGGGCTCTTTGCCTTTTTCTTTTTAGTTTAATCTAATTAAACTAACTTGGCCCATTTAATATTATTCAAACTCTATTAAATAATAAAATCCTTTAATTAATTAATCATATGGATATAACTAATTTCCCCCATTTTATTTCTTAGACATTATTTTGACTCACTTAGCCAAATAATTATGTAAGAAACTTTTACTCTTTTTGATTAAATCATAATATATCATATATATTATTTAATTGGTATCATTATTGCTATTTGTCTGTGACCCCATAAGTTCATATGCAATCAATAATATAGTTAACACCAAACAGTCTTGTTCCTTGCACATAAATCCAACAGTAAACTACTTCCTACTACCTGTCATGATTAGAACACCTGGAATCTAAGAACCACGTTTCTTCCTCTTGTGTATCTTGAGCTCTCGTACCTCTTTCATCTCCTCTAGTTCTCATACCTTTTTCATCACCTGCCACTTTAAGAGCTTGTTCCTCCTCACCACCAGCTTTCATTCTCTGCTCATGAACTAAGAGACTATTATGCAATTCTTCCAAGGTAAGTGTGTCCAAGTTGTTCAACTCTTTGATTGAACACACCACATGGTTGAACTTGGACGTCATTGACTGCAAGATCTTCTACGTAGTTAGTTTCTCTTGAACCGCTTCTCTACCAATGTTCTAAAAAACGTGTTATGGCGTTGAGGCACGACCATGCCGCCACGTTGACCCCCTTGGTGTGGATGTAAGGCGTGAAGATCGTTATGGCATGATATGGTGTTACAAGAAATATAACGTTACAAGTGATATAACGTTAAATAGGAGTAAATGTAAATATAGTTTTATAGTTTATACAGGCCAAATGCTTAATCAAGAAAACGGAGAAAAAGAAAGAAAAACCCTAAATTACTTCTCAATGTACAACAAATATTGTTTGATTACTTTTATTTGTAAAATCTTGATTTCGTGACTTCGATTTTGCTTTTTGATTACCAAAGAGGAACTGTAAACAGTGACTTACTTTGTATATTTGATATCAAATTATTACTTCATGGTTCTTCTTTTGTTTATCGTTTTATATGAATTTATAATGTTAATAACTCAATCATTATTGTTCAAGACACTGACATAGACACACACACACATAATATATACATATATATATATATATACATATATATATATATAAAGAGAGAGAGAGAGAGAGAGTCGGGTTCATACGAGAATGATACATATTTAAAGAAAATAAAAGAATGGTCGAATCATATGTAATTTTTTTACATTAACATCATGTTCAAAATCACATGTGATTCATGTGATCTTGCCATGTGGCCATAAGGTCATCTGCACATTTTTTGGCCATTAATGTAAAATTACATGTGATGTTGTATGTAATTTGGTCATTCTCTAATTTTTTTTAAATAAATATCATTCTCGTATGAACCTACCTCTCTCTCCCTCTTCCCCCCCCCTCCTCTCTCTCTCTCTCTCTCTCTCTATATATATATATATATATATTATGGATTTTCCGCCTTAAGCGACACATTGTTCTCTACACACCTTTATCTTCTTAGCAATAATTGCAAGAGTTCTTGCAAAATAGCACTGTCTCTCCTTCCTTCATATTAACCCTAGTGGATCCCTGAAACTTCTGCTTCATGCAATTCCAAATTTGTTTACTTGTCTTGGTGTTGAGGATGGTATCAAGTATGTCTCTATCTATGGCTTGGTACATGAAATTCTTGAGGTTCAGGTCCTTCAAGGTCTATTCATTGATAACCTTTTGTTGTGCATCAATGGGTACTTTTCCCTCTACAGGCTTGTTGATCCTTTTCTCGATGAGATCCCGATACTTATTCAATCGAATAATTTTTTCATCAGCTTGGCCCAATGATTGCAATGCCCTTCAAACTTTGGTATGGCTAGTACCACAAATATGCTAGAACAACTGTTTTCTGCCATTCGATTGTCTCTATCTTCCCTTGGTTGCACTCAAACAAGCCCCAATAAGATAGAGCTCTGATACCACTTGGTTTCTAGTCACGGATTTATGGGACAAAATCTCATCTATTTTTTTATATCATCCTTAAACTTTAAAAACTCGAATAGCTACAAATAGTTTTGGTCTCTCTATCCAACCATTGTTAACTTTCTCTCAAGTCATCTCGGCAACCAAACAATTTTATTCGTACTACTGGGCTCTTTAAACAGAGCAAATACAAAAAAAACTCAAACAAACAAAGCTAAAACAAGAACAACTTAGTTTGCAAAAGAATCAGCCACTAACTCCTAGAAATCAAGCAAAATCAAATCTTAATTTCATGTATTATAAATCACATCTTTTTGATAAAATAAATGCTAACTCGCTTATGTTTGCCTCATCACTAGGTCTATCTCATGTAAATCACAATTACACCAAAATAATTGACAGACACTAAAATCACCAACAACTAAAAGGATCACCCTTTTGCATGGTCAATACTGTATATTTTTGCATCCATAGTCAAAATCCCTAACAATTTAAGAAAATCATGGGCCTGAATCGAAATTTGTAAATAAAGTTAGACTAGAAAATTAAACTGCATATTCGAAATTAACACCTGTTTGAAAACAATGATGGTATTTTTTAAACGTCGGCTGCACGGAAGCATCCTTATCTTCTTCTTCATTTGGAAGATCTGATTTGCATGGCTGATTTTGTATTCATTCATTTTCAGTAAATTAATAATTGCAGAGTTCCACTATGATATAATTAAAGTGAAAGAATCGTGGGTTGAGCCACCACATTTTGCCAATCATGCTTAACTTTGGCCACTACATCAATCTCCACTCGCATGCTACATCTTTTTCTCACCCACAACTCTTTGCTTCTTTCACACCTGAATCTATTTCTTTAGGGTAAGAAACATAAACCATCCATTTTCGAATAATTAAAGCTATTTTTAACTTCTTGAAATTCATTATATATATATATATATATATATATATATATACCGATGATCGAAGTTATACCTTATTTTTCTAAGTTAGATTCAAGTTCGATCTTGTGTGATATAGGAACCATGAATCGATGGTTGGTTTGTTGTTGTTAAGATGAGATCTCTTCATTTTTCAAATTAAAAAAAGGATGAAACGAATTCTTATATGATTTAATGGGAAATATTGAACTTTAAAATTCAACAATGGTAGGGACAAATATGTCATTCACCACTTGACAAAACCAAAACGCCAATGTTAATCATGAATCCATGTATTCATCACTTAAAGCTTTTGATTAATATTTATTCACCCACCCCTAGATATCCTCGTGACAACTATAAATAGACCTATATATGCCTTGTATAGGAATCACTAAGCAATTAGCTAACCATCAATTTGTTTTAATATTCAAGGCTTCCATTTTTGGCTAGCTCAAGGCATCTATGGCGAAACTCAAGGCATTAAGTCTGGCCAGTTTGCTTCTACTTTCAACTTTAGTCATGGTGTCGGAGAGTCGGGTGGCAAGAAAGGACCTGGGGTTAGATTTGGGTGGGATAGGTATAGGTGCTGGAATTGGGATTGGATTGGGAGGAGGGGGTTCAGGGTCTGGTGCAGGTGCAGGCTCTGGGTCTAGCTCTTCCTCCAGCTCCTCTAGCTCTAGTTCTAGCTCGAGTTCAGGATCCCGAGGAGGAGGTGGAGCAGGATCAGAAGCTGGCTCATCTGCCGGTTCTCATGCTGGATCTGGTTCAGGAGGTCGGGGAAAAGGTGGTGGCGGTGGTGGTGGCGGAGGTGGTGGCGGTGGTGGTGGTGGACGTGGAGGAGGGTCAGGTGAGGGTTCTGGGGAGGGAAGTGGACATGGGTCTGGACATGGAGGTGGTGGAGATCGCAAATAATTGGTGTCTTTTTTTAGAAGGTTTATGAATAAGGTATGCATGCATGCGTGCATGTTAAATGGTTAATTATGTAATTTGTGGCTTTTAGGCTATGTATGGTTATTAGCTAGTCTCATGTTGGGGTGATTTAGTGCAACACAAAAGTGTGGGTTTAATGGTACTCTCATTGTAATATTCACTCTCTTTGTTCATGCTATAACCTACTATTTCTTATGGACTTATTTTGTGAGGTATTTTATAAAATATTCAAACCATTATAATAAAATTGATTTTATATGATGTATAAAAAAAAAAGCATTTCAAAAAAATACTTTATAGGACACAAGTTTACAGGACCAAACCAAAAAATCATCATATTTAAAAGCGTTACAATAAGTTTATAGAATGTTTTTAGGCGTTTTAACAAGTTTTTTACGACGTTTTTAAAATAAAGTATCATATTAGCTATATTTTGAGAAGTGTCCTATAAACTCATCTTTTCATATATAGAACATTTTTATTTATAAGATGCTCTTTTAAATAGTGTCGTATAAAATAATTAACACGACACATTATTTAGAAGTGTCTTAATAAATTTGTTAAAATGACTAAAAGCATTCTATAAACTTATTGTATCATTTTTAAATAAGACGTTTTTTGGTTTGGTCTTATAAACTTATGTCCTATAAGTATTCTTTTAGGATGCTTTATCATTTTAGGGGTCCTCTAAAATCTATTTGTTGTAGTGATAGATACCGGGTTAGAATTGAGTTAGAGTCATTTGAACCTAAACCAATCCGATAAACCTATTATCATTTTATTTTTTGGATTTAATATGGTGTTAGACCTTTACACCATTAGTAGACTCTTCATATACATATATTTTAATTCTATTATTCATCTCTATATAACTCATTCATATATTTGTTCAGTAAATGTAATCATATATGTGAAATTTAAGAAAAACACTTGAATGACTGTCTACTTAATTAAGAAGGGTTATGGATAAGCTCTACCAATTAATTGATGATGAATAAAAGAATTATGAGTACAGAAAACACTAAATTCAAGATAACAAACATAAGAGAATATTTCAATGTACAAATGTTTCAACTTGACTCGCCTATATGATTTGGTTTGGATTGAGTTATACTTTTGTTTGAGTTGTGTACGGTCTTTTTAAACTGTAAATATTGAGTTGAGTTTTTCAAATGTCTTCAACCCGACGTCAATCAATCAATGTTCACACCTACTCCATACAATAAAACATCTATACTCTCTCTCTCTCTCTCCTAGTACCATCTAATTTAAATTTATGCACCACCGATAATTATAATCGCCCCCTAAAAACTTTACGTGTTAGCCTTTTACCTATATGCAAGGTTCAAAAAGGCGTGAGGCTTGGCGTGATGGCGAGATCAAGCCTCAAGGCATGACATAAGATGTTTTTCAAGGCATGACATAAGACGACAAATTTGTATATCATATATATAATTATTTATGTTTTTTATATATTATATAATCTAGTAATGATATTAAAAAAAATGTATATTCATATTAAAAGAGAAAAATCATATAGATTATTATTATAAAACTAGGTTTTTGATTAAGTATTCAAAATAGAACTTAGAAAGGTAATTTTTATGTTATTTTAACCGTGAGTCTATAACATTTATGAATTTATGAAACTGTGAGTGATGTGATTAGTTAGATCTATAAAAATGTAAAATCTAAAGTTAAAAATGTAAAAGCATAAAAGATAAAAAATTAAAAACAAAAAAAAAATATTTTTTTGGAAAAATCACGTGTTACAAAAAACTCGCATCGCGACGCACCATGTCGGACCCAAGATGCCATGGTGTGAGCCACACGTTACAGAAATGCTATGAGCATTTCGTAACAACGGAGATACATCTTGTTCAATATCGTGCCATGGCGCACGCCATGATACGCCTTTTTGAACACTGCCTATATGTAAATGTTGAGATTTGATTGGAGGAACATGAAAGAATACAAGGGGAGAGAACAATTATTTTTTTCTAGAGATATATGTTTGTGGATCAACCCATAAATTTTTGTTGCACTTGCAAGTGGAATTGAAGTACATCTATTAATATATAAGACAAGGAAGACAACTGATTTAGGGGCCGTTTATCAAATGCTTATCCGGGTAAGCGCTTACCAAGTCACACTATCATACCGGATGAATATGGTAAGGACCAAGAATCTTACCCAGTAAGAGCGAGACAAAGACCAAAAGTCTTATCCAGTAAGTGAAGACAACGACTCTTACCACACAGTAAGTGCTTACCGGGTAAATTGTTGCATACGATGTCATTATGATGGACCAAAATCTTACTCGATAAGTAAATAATAGTGTTAAATTTAACCAGTAAGCACTTACCAGGTAAGTGCTTAATAAACGGCCCATTAGACAAACTACTTGATCTATATAACAGTAATTGAATAGAAAAGTTTGTACGTAATTGATAGACTCAAAGGAGGATGTGTGGTTTTTGGTTTTAATGGGTTCTTTATTTATGTTAAAAACCGTAAAATGCTGCAATTAATTAAATACAACAAATATAAATGACAAGTGAAGAAAAAATATGAATTCATATATATATATATATATATATATATATATATATGTTGTTAGTTTGTGTAAGAAACGGTAACTAATGATGACGATGAAGATTGATTTTGAGACAATTGGAAGCCATCAATAAAAGTATAGAGATACAACGTGCAGATTCAAATAAAACAGAGAGAAAAGGAAGTAAAGTTATGCATATCAACTAGCAAATTAGAACTACGTCAAAGTCAAAGAGGGTCTAGGGAGAACCAATTATATTGAGTCTAGAAACAAGAGCATGAAAAGAGATTAGGTTCTGTTGGAGAAAACTACGTATACACGTAATACAAATATCAAATAAAAGCCAATGAAGACATATAAGTTCCTCGGTAATGTCAACAAGGCCACAATACTCTGATTTTTTGTGATAACGTTATGATAATGTTGTGATAATCGTAAATCAATGATGATTACATCTACAATCATTGCTCTGCTTGTTTATCATCTGATTTTATTGTGATAATGATTTGATATCAATGAGTATATTATTCCTATGTAATTTTAGGTATAAGTATGTCACAAAGATTATAGATAATACGAAATCACATGATTATCTTTAATTACTTACTTTATTTTCTTTTAATATTAATTATTGGTTAATTAATAATTTTTTGAAAGAAGGTGTATAAATATTCTCACATTCTTATAAAATAAGGGTGTTATCGCTTGAATCTCATATATATGTATATGTATATATACATTTAATATATATGAATATGTGTATATATGCATATATATTGTATATGATTAAACCACGAGTTCCACTACTTCATGAGAAGTGGAGGATTGTGGGTTTGGCAAGAATGAGAATGATGATAACTGATCGACATGGCCACCAGATGGATCTCCACTTTGATGCTACACCCTTTCTCAGCCACAAGTCTTTGCTTATCTCACACTTCAATATATATGTATATATTTTTCAAGATTAAAAAACATATATAGTGTTTTAACAAAAGACCACGTATTAAATATGTGTGATTGAAAAGAGTGGAGTCTTCACTAGCTAATTAATACCTATCTTTCAACATACAAAATGTTCATCATATATAAATCCATATCTCCACCACTTCACCCACCCACTCACCCAAACACAACTATAAATACACCCATGCCTTCCATTCATTCTCCCACATTCACTACCCAAGCAATCAGGTAATCATACCCACAACAAAAAAACAAAAGTTATTTGGCCTATATAATTAAGCCCTCCATTTGGCTTCAAATATGGCGAAACTGAAGGCACTAAGTCTGGCTGGTTTGGTTGTACTTTCCACTTTGATCATGGTGTCCGAGAGTCGTGTGGCAAGAAAGGACTTGGGGTTGGATTTGGGTGGGATAGGTATAGGCGCTGGAATTGGGATTGGACTTGGAGGTGGTGGTTCAGGGTCTGGTGCAGGTGCAGGCTCAGGCTCATCAGGTTCTAGCTCCTCCTCCAGCTCGAGCTCTAGTTCTAGTTCTAGTTCCGGATCTGGAGGAGGAGACTCAGAAGCTGGCTCCTCTGCAGGTTCTTCTGCTGGCTCTAGAGCTGGATCTGGTTCAGGAGGACGGGGAAGGGGTGGTGGTGGTGGTGGCGGCAGCGGTGGTGGAGGAGGTGGTGGACGTGGAGGAGGATCTGGTGAGGGTTCAGGGGAAGGAAGTGGATATGGGTCTGGGCATGGAGGAGGTGGAGATCGCAAATAAAGAAACATTGTGGTTTAATTCCTTGAAAGGTTTTAGTATATAAGTTATGCATGCATGGATGGTTGTTTAAGTGGTTAGTTAATAGTTGTGGTTTACGTCACTTTAAATTTATGTCATTTCAGTAAAACATAAAGTGTGGTTTGTGTATCAGCCTGTTGGTGCGTTGAAATATATATTCAGTTTACGTAAGTGGTCATATTCTGATCCAACTTTATACACAGCAGAATTCACTTTAAATATCAACTAAGTAAATGTTATACATTATAACCTAAAATCAATTGTAGCTAGCCCGATAAAGTTGAGAATCAATTTCAGAATCAATTTAATCTACATCATTGACATTGATTTAATATTCTACGTGAACGGTTAATATTGATCTGTATGGTTTGTATCTAAAAAATGGCTTATATATATATATATATATATATAKAGAGAGAGAGAGAGAGAGAGAGGGGGTTGGTTATTATACAACCTTTTATATTTGTACAACCAATACAACTCAATGTCAACCATCCATTTAATTTGATGAATATATGATTTTATAGAAGTTTTGATTGTTTCTTAATATAAAATATTGATCATAATTAATGAACCATATTTATCTTCCATAAATATTCAAATCATAATAAATAAACTCTCATCATTTCTATAAATATCTCAATTAATTGGGTTGCATTGGTTGTACAAATGGATATGATTGCATTTGAAATATACCATATATATATAGGCACGTTCAAATGAAACCGTGCAATTCTTAAAAACCATGTAAACTAATTTCGACAAATAGGAAAATTCCATTTTTTCTAATTAAATTTAATTATTAAGGGTATATTGGTCATTTGCATTGTTTTCTATTAAATATGAAAGTTATTAATAAATCTTAATTAAGGTAACATAATAAAGAAAATTTTATAAATGATAACATTTAAATATTTAATTAAATTATAATATTAAAAATTGGATTTTGTTATATTGTGTCTCGGTTTATTATTGACAAGATTCATGAAAATCATAAGTTATTAGATTAATAAATCCATGAAATCGGTAATAGAATAAAAAAATATTCATGAAACCGGTTTCATAAATTGTAAAATTGGTGCATGAAGTGAAAATGATTATGAAATTGGTGCATGATGAAACTGATTTCATATATGGTGAAATTGGTGCATGGAGTAAGTAAAAATGATAATGAAATGGGTGCATGATGAAACCGGTTTCATATATGGTGAAATTGATGCATGGAGTAAGTGAAAATGATAATGAAATGGGTGCATTATGAAATGGATACAGCATGAAATGAGTGCATCAGGAAATGAGTGCATGATGAATAGGGTGCATGATGATATGGTTGCGTGAAGGAAGTGAAATCATTTCAGAAAAGATAAGAAAAAGTTTGTGTAATTAGTAAAAAGTGAAGCAATTTCATTATCAGCTGTGAAACAGATTTATGTTAGATTTGTTTACAAAACGTTCATTGAGGAGCTTGTTTTATGAAATGTATGCAGATTGGTTCGTGAAAACGTTCATTAAGTAGCTTGTTTTATAAAACTTTTGGGGATGAACTGGTTGCGTAATATAATATTCGTGCATAATCTAGTTTTCTTATCAACAATTATTGATGAAATTGTTTCATTTTGTTAAGAACATGTTGTGTAATAAGCAAACAGTAAAACCATTTCATAACGACAGTGAAACCATTTCATAATTATTAAGAACATGTTGTGTAATAAGCAAACAGTGAAACCATTTTATAATTAGATTGAAACAGTGAAACCATTTCATAATTGTTAAGAACATGTTATGTAATAAGCAAACAGNATAATTAGATTGAAACAGTGAAACCATTTCATAATTGTTAAGAACATGTTATGTAATAAGCAAACAGTGAAACCATTTTATAATTAGATTGAAACGGATCCATCTACCGAAACATGAAAATGACAAATGTCTCATCTAATAGGCAAACAATGAAATCATTTCATAATAAGATTGAAACGGATCCATCTTCTAAGAAAATGAAAATAACATATGGCTCCTCTAGAAAGACGTTTATTCGTGTATCGTAAAAAATACGGTGAAATCATTTCATTCATTAAATACTGTAATAGTTAAAAATATTGTTTCCTTATTCAAAATAGGGTTGATTAAGAAAACTGATGATTATACCCGATTTATTGATATAGACGGTTTTACAATTTTGCCCTTTTTCTAATTAAAAAATATTTTTTATTTTTTTTATTTTTAAGTTTCTAATATAAACTAAACTAATCTTGACCATTGATCAAGAAAATAAATGAATGAGATTGGTTTATATGGTTTACACAAACGAGGGTGGTTTTTATTTGATCGCTCTTATATATATATATATATATATATATATATATATATATATATATAGGGTTGGGTTCACGTGGGACCAGTCTGTTTTCGTGAGACCCGTGAGACCACCTTTTTACACTTGAAACTTCACAGTGAAAACACTGTGAAGGTAAAAAAAATCCGAACCTTCACAGCAAAAACACTGTGAAGGTTACCTTCACAGCATTTTACTGTGAAGTTTCAAGTGTAAAAAAGTGGTCTCACGAAAACAGGTTGGTCTCACATGATCCCAAGTCTATATATATATATATATATATATATATAGAGAGAGAGAGAGAGAGAGAGAGAGAGAGAGAGATAGATAGATAGATAGATAGATATGGGTCTTCTTTTGAGAACTCATGAAATTATGATAAACTTGAGAAATCTTGGGACCGGGACCGGTTATGGCCAGTTATGAGAAATCTTAGACCGGCTCGGCCTTGCGCGGGACCAGTTTTTGGCCATCACTATATACAACTAACCCACTCTTCCCAAGGAACGACCCTGCCAACATTCAACAAACGTGGGATGAAACMAACAAATTTGGTGAAACCTAATTGGCCTATTTTGGTTAACAAATTAAGTTAACAATAATAAGTTGGTTAACAAAGATTATGACCCTATATATAGGGGTGATTTACTTTTGCAAACCAAGTCATTTGTATAAACTGTGCAACCAATCATAATTTTGTTTTTTCATTTTTTCTAATTATAAGAGGTTGGCTAGATCTTTTCTTGTGGAGACCGTTAATTATGAACATTATCGTCTTTATTATATTAATTTTAGATAAATACATGAAACAGTTTCATTTTTACACAGAAACAACCATATATAAAACAATTTCATCAGATTAAATAATTTCGTGAACAATTTCGTTAAATTAAACAATGAAATTTACGGACGATGATAGTTTGTACGGTTTGTACAAATATGGTGGTTTGCATTTGATTGTTCCCCTATATATATATATATATATATATATATATATATATATATATAAGGTTGGGTTCCGATGAGAAAGAGTTAAGGTGAGAAGTGTAAGAAGAGATCACCACCCTTGGATGCACATTGGGAGAAGATGCACCGAGATGAGCTGCACAAGGATTCATCGAATCAATTCCTGTATCAAACGCGATTCATGAGTGAGTTTGAGGTTAAAGGTGTTCAAATGTCGGATCTTTTCTTACGCTTCTCAGCTTAACTTTCTTTCTCTCAATCCTTCGTATATAAAATAACATTAACATTAACGGATCGGACCGAACCAAATGGAAACAGGCCTATAATTTGGACAGACCAAACTGTCCATCCTTTATGCATGGGACAAGTTATTTTAACATCTATTTTCTTTTAAAATTGTTGATTCTTATTTTTTCTAAAATGAGTCAACCCTAGTTTTCCCAAACTGGACCATACCATGACTAATTTTCTTTAGAGCTAATCGGTCCTCGACCAAGCATAACCATCGGTTTAGGTTTAACCTTTACTTTGCAAGATCCTTATGAATGTATCACTACAAATTTTTTTAGGCCAGTTTAGGTAATTTTATTCAAAGGAGCTATTTTTTTACTATCATTACGAAAATCTCATTCCAAAAAATGAAATTTGTATCGTTTGCTTACTTATATAATTTGTGTCCTTTCATAACGCATGCATTTCTTTTCATACACTCGTATTATATTATATTATCATTTGTTTGTGTGCGCGTTCACGATTGTTTTTTGTTTATATGAATGAAGAAACAATGGAGGAGTTCCATTATTTGAAGGTAAGTGGGATGAGAATTATGGATGATAGATTTGGATTTCCACTTTCAATTCATTATCAGCCACTACTTCACTCCTCTAAGGTTGAAAAACACAAATTTGTAACAAATCCAACATCTCTCTAAGATATTGTAAGAGTTTTATCATTGCAGATTTAGTGGGGTTTTCTATGATTTAATAACAAAATTTGGAACTTCAAGTTTTAACAAGAGTGGATATGTATTTAATCATACATCCACTTGATCACTTTGTTTAATTATTGAGCTACCGACCCACACAAAAACACTATATATACACCCATGTCTTCCATTTATTCTCCCACAGTATTCACTAGCCAAGCTAAATAAGCTAATCATACCCACGACAGTCAAAAGAAACATATAAGTTATTTGGCCTAACTAATTAAGGCATTGATCTATCCATTTGGTTTCAAATATGGCGAAACTGAAGGCACTGAGTATGGTTGGTTTTCTTGTACTTTCCACTTTGTTGATGGTGTCCGAGAGTCGGGCGGCAAGAAAGGACTTGGGTTTGGATTTGGGTGGGATAGGTGTAGGTGCTGGAATCAGGATTGGACTTGGAGATGGCGGTTCAAGATCTGGGGCAGGTGCAGGCTCCTCCGGATCTAGCTCCTCCTCCAACTAGTTCTAGTTCAGGATCCAAAGGAGGAGACTCAGAAGCTGGCTCCTCTGCTGGTTCTTTTGCTGGCTCTAGTCAAGTGGGTGAATGGAAAAGGGCAAACAGGGTAAATCTAGAAGTAAGAACCTCCTCAATAACAACTAATATAATTGCATCTCAATGTCCCTTCCACAACAATCTTAGCTTCATTAGTTGGAAAATCATCTCGCAATTCCCATTTTTCAATCTCATCATCAAAACACCATTACATCTCAAGATTTCCATTAATTGGATAAAAGATAGTGATCCATTGTTGCACGTATTACTACTTTGAGCATTTGACAAACAGTCTGCTTCATTAAAGAACAAGTATCCATGTCACATGTTATATAAGAAGATTAAATATCTTTTAGAATCTTATATGATTCAGATGAAGTAAACATATATACATTACAAACCTCTTAGACGATTCATCTCTGTCATAACTAGTGAGAGAAAAACACTGCTAAATAGGCAATGTTGGACATCAAACAAACAAGGATTAAAAATTTAGTAACATTTAATAAATTCCTATATCTTTAATATTTTTAACATATATTAGTTTTCTGTATATAAAAGATATGCAGATGTTATGACTTATTTATACATAAAAAGTAAGAATACTTTCACCCATATACGAGTCTATATATGCATAAGCGCTATACTTTTGAAACTATACATAACATAAGTATGTAAATTTAGCAGAGAATATTGTCATACCATATACAAATTCATACGAGTAGCTAACTAATTTACGAGAAAACGAGAAGGAACATGATCCACATAATCGATTAATTAGAAAATACATAAAATAAAAAAATGGAAAATAATTTTAGAAATTGGGATAATTATTATTTTGAATTAGATAAATCCTTAAAAATCTGATACATTTTTTAGATTTATTTATTTATTAATTTTTTTATCAAGTTTTTTATAAAAAAAAAATTCTAGATACACTTTTAATAAAAAAATCACAATTTTCAATATCACATGTTTCACAATATATTTGTTTCATATGTATTTAGTTCATAACGTGAAATTTATTTACATGTACTTTTGTTACCATGCATGCACCGGTTCTCAGAGATCTTACTAATTAGAGAGTTCTCAAAACAAAATCCTCCC
>NC_037529.1:10349737-10359175 GCF_001531365.2 Cynara cardunculus var. scolymus | reverse complement strand
ATTCTGTTAGAAATCAATGATTATCCTAATTATATTTTAGATTTTTTATATTTAAAATGAGATGTTTATCTTGTATTTGATTATTTTTATTTGCTATTAGTTACAAGAATTAAGATATGCAGCTTTAATAAGTTGTACTTACGCACAATTTAGAGTTTTAAGTAATATGCATTAATAAACAGTATTTTACGCATAAAAAATGGTTTTTAAGAGTTTTGTCAAATGATTTATAATATAGTATATATATATATATATATATATATATATATAAGTAATTAATAAAACGAATGGGTTGTTTACCCAAACGGGTAAACGCTTACCCGTGAGAGTCAAAACTCTTGTTACCTTACCGGGTAATATTCTAGTCTATCAAAACGACAATGTATCAACAATTTATTCGTCAGGCACTAACTGGGTAAGAGTTGTCACTTTAACTTACCGGCTAAAACTCTCGGTCCTCTGGTATCGCTCTCATCGGCTAAGGCTGACGGTTTATCCATGGGTCCCTTTATTATTTTATTTTTAAAAGGTCATTGGAAAACCATCGGAAAAATAATAATTCCAATGTACTCTCTTTAATTAAGAACTACGGGATTCAAAACCGACGGTTTATCAATGGTAAACTTTTTTTCTTTTACTTTTTAATTTATTCTAAACAATCATCGTAGAAACGTCGATTAGTTCTACCAACCCATTGTTCTTCAACGGTTGTTTCTCGTAGAAAAGCCGTAGCTAAGACCGTTCTCCGATGGTTTTTGCCATCGGTGATACGTTTGGTTTTATTAGTGAAGCGTTTGAAACATATCGGACCGAACCAAATAGAAACAGGCCCATAACCTTCGCAGACCAAAACCGTCCATCATTCTGATTTCTGTTTATTCTAGAATGGGCCACCCTCTAGTTTTTCCAAACCGCACGTGCCAAGGCTATTACCGCACGTGCCAAGGCTATTATTTTTAGAAATTTGTATGGTCTGCTTGTTTATACAGTTTTTGGTTTTTCATAACGCAACATTTCTTTTCATAGTTATGTATTCATATTATATGTAGACGACTTTTTTTTTAGAACTTTTTGAATCATGAGATCTTTGAGAATATCATGTGTTATTTTATATGATTGTTCTTCATGTATTGTAATTATTAAAATATATTTGTCTTACAATATGTTTGTTTCACATGTATTCGATTCATAATGTGAATATTTTCGCGTGTTGTGAAACAAAAAAAAATACACGTAGGAAAGTTTCACTTTATAAACCGAGTACATGTGAAACAAATATATGTTAATCAATACATTAAATATTATATTTACGCAAGAAAAAATCATACTAAACAAAATACTAAAGATTTGAAGTTCTCATAAATATCATAAATTTTAGAGTTCTTAAATTATTAAGCAACGTGTTGGTGCAAGCACCATTGTTTTTTGTTTATATCAACGAAGAAACGAGGAGTTCCACTATTCGGTGGCAAGTGGAAGAATATAATTATGGGTTAAGAAATACATTTAGGTCTCGTTTGGTTTGAATGAATGGAGTGGATTTAGGGAGATTTGCATTTTAAATCCATTCTAATCTCATATTTGGTTTGTTGGATTGTCTGGATTTGAAATCTTAAAATTTAATTGAAATCCTTTAAACATACGATTTTGAAATCCTTAAAGAATACTCGGAATTTCACGGAACCTAATTGAATACCCACGTTTCATGAAGACATTAGTTAGGAAGTCACCGTCCAATTATTTGGAGTTTTCACAATTTACAAAACATGTCCTTACATTTTGATTTGCATTTCAACTTTTAGACTGTGTTCTTCATTCTTTCATTTTGATACCAAGTGAGAGATCTTAGGAATTCATTTGCATAAAATACCTATTTTCCTATACTTTGTTCATAAAAAATTTAACCTATTAACCACAAGGGTGATGTCTGATTGGTTTGAGTTTGGCTTCAAAGATCAAAAGTATCAGGTTATCCCAGGTTCAAATACAAGGAGAAATAAAAATCTCATTGTGGCCACGGAGGTTCAAATGTGGTGACTCCGGGCTATCTGCAAAGCAGGTGGTCGCATTAGGATTAGTCGGCTCGCATAGTGGGTTGGATATCCAGGTTAATAAAAAAAAACCTATTTATAACTATAATATGCAATGTAGATATAAAATTTATAAAAACCTCTATAATTGTTTTTTAAATTTTGTGGAAAACATATACAACTAATTCAAGAAGACGGGATCAAATCATATAATTTTTGAAAATATTAGATTATGTGTTGGCAAGCAAGGGTTAGATATGTAGATCGATATTGACAAAGGTGGATCGAACACCGCTATGGCTGTAAATACCAGTTGCATGTCCCAAATAGGGCATACCTTCGACGTAGATACAACCCAATTTTCATCCGGTATTCGATGAAAATGTTGCTTGGAATTTTCTTATATAACAAATACATCACCGCCTCAAAGTACTAACAACTAGAAAAACAAATGTTTTTTGAGAATTAACAAAAACAACAACGATATTTACCGTTTTATTTTATAACAAAGTACAATCTTGAACAGTCGGACCCTATCTTATATTCGTAACTCTACCACTGGGTGGTGGCGGTGGTGGTGGAGGAGGTGGGGCGAAGAGGGTCTAGTGAGGGTTCAAGCAAGGGAAGTGGATATGGTTTTGGAGGTGGCGATGGTAATCGCAGATAATTAGCAAACAATATATATGTTTTCTTTGAAGGGTTTTTGAATAAGTATTAAAATGTATGCATGTTAAATAATTACTTGTGTCTTAAGTTATGAACAGACAGATGTTGGTTTGAAATATTTAGTACAATACAAAGTGTGGACAATTCATGCTACCGGAAGATTTCAACTCATATAATTTGTAAGATGTTGTCATTTAGAATATTATGGATCAGATTTTTACAAATATAAGGTTAGGTTTAAGGGAAAACCGCAAAAAACGAAGAACACCTTAATAAACATCGATTAACATTAATCCAACGATTATTAAAGATAACAATTATTTGAAATAAGCGTACAAATGTTTTGCTAATATAATCTTAGTACAAAAGATTTTTACATAGCCAAAAGCTCCTAAAGTAAACTTCCAAACTCATGGGTCAGCCTCATATGACATTCAGGCAGCTAAATCACAACTTTCTCTTTCCCTTATCACTAATATGCAACTGTCCTGAAATGCCTCTTTTTGAAAACAAAATGAGGGTTAGACCATATGGTCTAGTGATAAAATACGTTTCAGTTCAACAATTCCATATAAACTCTTCCAGGACATCGAAGTAAGCCGTCTGTCTTGATCTAATATAATGGATAATGGTATGTCATGTCGTGTTACCACTTCATCACTATACAGTTTTGCTAACCTTTCCATCGAATACGACTTTTTCATCGGTAAGAAATGAGCAGACTTATAAAGTCGATCAACTATAACATAAATAGCATCAAACCTTTCGCCATTCTCGGCAATTTCATTGCGAAATCTATTGTGATATGATCCTACTTCCAAAATGAAATTTCTAACGACTGGAAATCACCGTTGGGTCATTGATGTTCCACTTTTACCTGCAAATAAGTCAAACATCGTTCCACACACTGTACAATATTTCTTCTCATACCCGAACACTAGCAAAAATGTCGTAAATAGGAAAGGCAGCGAGAGAGACAATTAATTACGGCCGTGGAGGTTACTTCTTGGTTTTCTATAATTAATTCAATTTCCCTTATAATTTGTTACCTTTTAGATTGGGATCAGATTGCACCAAATGTTTAATTTTTGTTTTGGGAAAATTGTATCAAAATAGAACCAACTTTCATTTGATTTTTATTTTTGGGAATCAACTTTCACCTGATTCCTATTTTGGAGAACCAACTTTCAAAATCATCATTTTTGAGAATCAACTTGCACTTGATTCCTATTTTGGGAAACCAACTTCCAAAATAATTATATAAAAATAACTAAAATTCGTTTTTTTTCAAAAATTAATGCAATAAAATCTATTTTTCATTTCAAATCTTTTTTTTAAATTCAGATATTAAATTGAAGATTTAAAAAAAATCCAAAATACAACAATAAAAATTGTTTTTTACTGATGCAATAAAAAAAATCAATTTAATAGAAAAAAATTAATTGATGTAATAAAAAATAAATATTAACTATCACATTCAAGATTTTTATATCTAACCACTCCGTATCAATATTAAAATTTAAATCAAATTTGGCAAATCAAACCAAAAGTTTGATAAAGACCCTTAAATTACCTATTACATGTTCAACAGATCAATCAGACCCTTAAATAAACAAAAAGTTTAATAGAGACCCCTAAATAACGATTTTAAAAATTGGTTTCCCAAAACAAAATTCAAGTGAAAATTGGTTTCATTTTGATACAATTTTCCCTATTGTCTATAATTAATTTTTCCTTTACACCTAGATCTAATTTGTTATGTATTTACCAATATTTGCAAAAATGCTATTTATGGCATGTGTTATCTGTGTTTTTTGTGTGAGTATGATATGAATGGCTGTAAACAAATAGAGGACCTTTATCCTACATCCCAATATTGTTAAAGAAAAACTGGAAAAATATATCAAATAAAAAAAACAATTTACTCAATATTGTTTCTTAAATTATCAAAATCAAATGGAGATACAACACTATTGCATTTATTTATATCATTTCGAATATATTTTTTAAAATTAATAAAATAAAATTTTTACTTTCAATTTTTCTCTATCAGATTCTCTTTATTATTCTTTAAAATAAAGAAAACTAGAGAAATTTTCAAGTCTAAAAAACTGTCTAAAACTTGATACGTGGGAAAAGAAAATTAAATTTTTCTTCATTTTCACCAATAAGGTTGAATTAGTATTAATTCATATAAATTATTTTTAAAAAGCGTATTGAAATGATCAGTTTATAAATTATTTTAATAATATAATGTATGTTAAAATATTTAAAATAAAAATTTAAACTTTTAATTTTTTATTTTAGATAAATTATTAAAAATAATTTAGAGATGCTCTGATATAATAATGGGGTATACATTCACTCACAACCCATTAAGCAAATTTGATGTTCAGAAATAAAAAAAAAGAGTATTTCATTTTTTTTGTTTTAAAAAAAAGATATTTCTTTTGTTTCATTTGAACAAGAAAGGGGAAGTAAACACAAAAGCAAACGCATGTAAGAAATAAGCAACAACAGTAATGAAGAACCACACACAGAACATAAGTAAAAAGTTCACACAACATTTTTATGAAGAACACAGCAACAATAAAGTTGAATACCAATATATATTCGATGAAAACGAAAAATACATTAGAAAAGAAACTAAACTGACAGTGAAAAAAGGTAAATGGAAAGGCGAGCAACATTGGAAAAAAAAATTATAAGAAGAAATATTGAAAGAAAATGTTCAGGTGATATTGGAAATTTTACCCACTGAATCAAAGAAAAACGGTAGATATGATGTTGGGCTGGAAAAAGCGAGTTGAACGATTTTTTACCGAAACAGTATTAGATTGTGGGTGGGAAAAAAGACTTTTCATAATACAATCCGTAGAATCCGACTCTAACTTAGGTGCACGGCTCTCTTTTGCATTTCATTCATTTTTCAATATACAAATTATGAAACATGATTATAATGAAGGGTAAAATGCACAAAATAACAATATACTTTCATAAATTTCTTTATTATAGCATTGTACTTTCAGTTTTTTTATTACAGCAATGTACTTTCAAACTATTTTTTATTAGAACATTGTACTTTGAAAAATTTACCCATTATAGTATTAGATAACCTTTTGATTTAAATTTACCCATTATACCAGATTTCCATGTCACATCATTGTCCATGTAGGTTGTCCACATGTACTATAGTGATGGGACTTTCTTATTACAACATTGTACTTTCAAAATATATTAAAAAATTAAAAAAATCTAAATTATTCATTAATATACCAATATTAGTAAAACTAGTAGAAGATAATTTATCTCACTAATATTTTTTTTAAAAATATGTGTTTTTTGAAAAAGAAAATAAGAATTGTTCTTTTTTTACCAAAAGAAATATTATATTTTAAAGAATATATATTATATTTGTTCAAAAACTTTTACTTGACATATAAATATATTAAATCAATTAGATTTTTTTGAATTATTTATTAATATAACAATATTAAAAAATTGTAGAACACAATTTATTTCGTTAACATTTTAGAGAGAATTTTAAAAGATATGTATTTTTTTGAACAATATAAAATAAGAAGTGTTACATTTTTTACAAACAAAATATATCTCAAAAATAATGTAACATATTTATTTAAGAAATATTTTACTCCAGAATATTTAATTTACATGTAACTTAATAAGAAAAAGTCAAAAAATAAAGTGTTTTTTTTTTTAATCATTGCAATGAAAAATGAAAATCACTAATAATAATTTGAAATATGTTTTTATTTTTATTTTAGTTAAGTCATTAAAATGATGTGTCATCCACATCAACTCATTAAAACCACACAAGCAAAAAAAGACAAAGGGTTAACCGGTTTAAAAGGTAACAGGTTACTCATTGTTATAATGGGTAGATTTTTTAAAGTACGATGACTTAATAAAAAATAATTTGAAAGTATATTGCTGTAATAAAGAAAAACAAAAATAAAATGTTATAATAAGAAAAATTATGAAAGTAAGTTGTTATTTCATACATTTAACTCTATATTGAATTAGATTTTGAAATAAATAGAAATTCATTTTAAAAAGTGATGAAAATGCAAAAGCTTGAAAGTATTAACACATTTAATTAATAAGTATATAATTAGATCTCAAAACCCCTTGACTTCAAAGCAACCACTATAACACACTTCACATTATGCTCCCTTCTTCCTTAAGACTTTTCTTGTCAACCTTATGCCATCTACCTACTACTCTCCTTATAATTAATGTTTAATAATATGTCATATATATATATATATATATATATATATATATATATATATATAAAGTTATACGATAAATGAGCATGGAAATTTCTATGAAACCCTCATCTCAATTTTCTTATACGATTAAATAATGCATCATATGCATGTGAAAGTAGCTACATGCTCATTCATTTCACCATGTTTGAATCATTTCATATATATATATATATATATATATATATATTCAAACGAGAATGCTAACTATTTAAAAAAGAGTAAATTATATGAAAAATAATGTACTTTAACTTAATTTCTATTTTGGGTAACGTACTTTCAAAACTTACATTTTGATACTTAAAATGTATTTAAGTACCCGAGTAATTGGCTAAAGCATTAACCAGTTACCATCTTATCAGATAGCATCATAAAAACTATCTGATAGGACCCTTCATTTTATAGGATCAAAAACATGGACGTCCTAACTAAAGGCATTACAAAAAGTTTTATAGACATAATTAGGTGACCTTACAATTTATATGATTTTGAAATAAATTCAAGCATAGGATAAATTGTTTTATGTAACACTAAAGCGTCCTAATAGAGTACAAAATAGAACCTTTATAAGCATCCTAAGAAGTGGTTTCATAGGACAAAATTAAATGTCACAAAAAGACTTGTATTAGTACCAAAATGCGTATTCTAACAAGTTTTAGAACTATAAAACGTATTATGTAACACTAAAAAGCGTTTTAATAGAGTATAAAAAATAGGACACTTCATGTAGTCCTAAAATATGTTTTCCTACTATTACATTTCGAAACACATTTAGCGTCCTAAAAAGTGGTTATATAGAACGAAACTGAATGTCGCAACAAGACATATATTAGTACCAACATATGTGTCGTAACAAGATCTATATATATAAGAGTCTAACCATTTGAGAACTCCAAAATTTATGATATTAATTTGTGAGAACTTCTATTTTAAGGTTTTGTTTTTTATGATTTTTTTTCCATCTAAATATAATATTTAATGTATTTGATTAACATATTTTTGTATCGAAATGAGTTTGTTTTATATGTATTCGATTCACAATCTGAAACTCTTTTACGTGAAATTTTTGTTTCACAAACACGCCAAAAAAGTTCATATAATGAATTGAGTACATGTGAAACAAATATATGTTAATCACTACATTAAATTCTAGTCATAAATAAAAAAAAATCATATAAAATAGCACATGACACACTGACCGGTTCCATGATCTCACAATTTAAAGAGTTCTAAAAAGAAGATCGCTATATAGGGTTGGGTTCATGTGAAACCATCATGTTTTCGTAAGACAAGTGAGATCATTTTTTTACACTTGAAACTTCGCAACAAAACACTGTGAAGGTAAAAGAAAGCCAAATTTTAATAGCAAAAACATTATAAAGTTACATTCACAACGTTTTGTTGTGAAATTTCAAGTGTAAAAAAGTGGTATCACAGATCTCACAAAAACAAACTAGTCTCACGTGATTCCAAGTCTCCCTATATATGTATTATATGAGGTATTATTTTAATAATTTTATAATTTATGAGATCCAATTTAGAATTTAAAAAGTAAAACTTAATATATTTTAAAAACAACTTCTCTCTCCTCTCTCCTATCTACTCTTCCATACATACACCATCAATATGCTCACAAGTTGAAGATATTGTGAATTTTTTTTTTTTAATGAATGTTATTATAGTTTGTGAACAACTCAAAAACATAATCTAAATTTATGTGAACAACTCAAAAACATAATCTAAATTTATGAGATCTGGTATAGTTTGTGAATAATAAAAAAAATATCGATTTCTATATCAAATTAAATATTTAAAAGTTCTTGTTTTTGTGTAATTTTTTTAATTCTATTTTTCATTATAATTTAATTTATATTTAATAATGAAGTCATTTATTTTTAGTTTAATAATATAATTTTTTTCTAAAGATAATATTTAGTATTTTGAATTCAATGATTATCCTATATATATTTTAAAATTTTTATATTTAAAATGGGATACTTATCCAGAATTTGATTATGTTTATTTGTAATTATTTTGAATTCAATGTTTATCCAATATTTGAGTGGTTCTTAAGAGTTTTTGTCAAAAAAAAATTAATATAGTATAGATTTTTAATTATAATTTAATTTAAATTTAATAATGAAGTCATTTATTTTTAGTTTAATAATATAATTCTTTTATAAAAATAATATTTAGTATTTTGAATTCAATGATTATCCTAGATATATTTTAGATTTTTTATATTTAAAATGAGATACTTATCCAAAATTTGATTATGTTTATCTGTAATTATTTTGAATTCAATATTTATCCAATATCTGAATGGTTCTTAAAAGTTTTTATCAAATGTTTTATAATATAGTTATGTTTTTTATTATAATTTAATTTAGATTTAATAATGAAGTCATTTATTTTTAGTTCAATAATATAATTCTTTTATAAATATAATATTT
>NC_037529.1:10338223-10349476 GCF_001531365.2 Cynara cardunculus var. scolymus | reverse complement strand
TTATCCAGAATTTGTTTATGTTTATCTGTAATTATTTTGAATTATATGTTTATCCAAAATTTGAATGATTTTTAAGAGTTTTATCAAATGTTTTATAATATATATATATATATTACTTAGATGCACATTAAAATAGAGTTTTCTATACTTATGAATATAGTAGTGAAAGTATGAAACATACAAATAAAACATGAATTGCCTTTTGTATTTCTGAAGGATCATATATGAATTTCAAGTTTTAAAAAAAGCTATTTTAATTTATACTTAGTCTATGTTGTATTTATAAGAAAAAAGCTAAACACATGTTTTTGTCCCCATGTCAAAAATTAGTAATTAAACAACTATGTATCTGGATAATGTGATGAACTGTTGTTGTATATGGTTTTCGCAAGTTGGCAAAATTATGAATGGAAAAGGTCGGGGAAGATGGAAGGGAGGCAAAAATGGGGAAGTTGGATTCTAAAATGAACAGGCCAAGATTATGCTTTCTTTTTATTTATAATCCTTTTAATAAAAGTAAAACATATTTTAAAACTAAATTTGTATAAAAACATACACACCATTCACCACATTACAACTAAATATTAAATTGGTATTCAAGTTACTTATCACATCAGCATGGTAACCACTTAAACTGGTCATTCACATACTTAAAAGTTTGACAATTAAAATCTTATTAAATACATTATTTGATCAATAATATTTTTATTAAATTAAATGGTACACATGTTAGCATCTCAATGCAACTTAGGGGCCGTTTACTAAACACTTACTAGTGCTTACCGGATAAATTTATTTATCGGATGAACATGAGAAGGGTCAAGAATCTTACCGGATAAGTGAGGATGACGACTCTTACTCAGGTAAGCGCTTACCCAGTAAATTGTTGCATTCGATATGTTTTGATGTATTAAAATCTTACGCATCAAAATAAATCATAGCGTTGACTTCTATCGGTAAGCAATTGGGTAAACTGTACTTATAAAACATTTTATATGTATGAGTTAAATTGATGACCCCATCCCATTTGCCAATTGGCCTACCAAAGCCACGTTTATTGGACAAAAGGTTTTAAGTTTAGTAAACGATGAATGAAATGTCTTTTCAAATGCAACACATTTTGGACAAATGGCAACGACGTTAATCGCTACATATTATATCATGTCATTCTCATACATAATTAACAACTCAATATAACGAGTTAAAAACCATTTCTTGACACGTCTTTGGACTTTTCCTTTGAAGACAAATCTCCACATTATTTCAACTTGTTCTATGTATTAACTGTTTACATTTATAATTAAACTAAACCATGATTTCGTCCTCACGGTTTGTCGAAGTTGCTACGTTCGTCCTTGTGGTTTAGAAAATATGGTTTCATTACCATGAGTTGAAACTTGTTGCTGCTTTTGTCCCTACCAACTCTGTTAAAAGGAGTTTGTTAAGTTGATGGCTTTTATGGTCGTTTTTATCCTTTATCTAATTTTCTTTTGAAATATCTATAATTTTTTTCTATTACAACATTTAAACCCACCCCTCATCCGACCCTTGTAACTAGTGGACCTAAATCGTTGCCTCTTCTTTTCTGGTGCCCCACCTCTGTAACACAAAGTCAACTGCATCAAAACTGTGTTATTATTAGAAGTATAATTAGACAAATTTTTATATCCAAGAACTCTGCAGAAGAATCTCATTGAACAAGTGAATCTAGGTAATTTTTGGTGATTTTACCTCAATGGATGAACCTCCATTGATATGAAAGAAAGCTTTTGCAAACAACTCCACCTATTATTTGGTTTGATTTTAACTCAGATGAGTTTTGGGGACATTTGTCCAAGTTAAAATTGCTCCATGTTGAGCTTTGGAAGTGATATGCACTTATCGCATTTTTATTTGGGATTACATGTTTTGAATGTGTTGCTCATTCTATCAAAGTCATGTAATTTATATTGTAATGCGATTGATCCATAGGCATAGGAGTCAGTTTAAATGGGATGAACATTCCAGTATTGTATCGTGAAAATAGGCATTGGGTCTTCATAGGCAATATAGTGTGAGCTCTTTAAGTCAGGCATCAGCGATTGACCAACATAATGTAATTTCTTTTGAACGAGTTTAACTAGGATCTTTAGATATCTCAAGCTACAGATCGATTGAACTTGAGAAGTCATTAAGCTGTACATCTTGGGTGGTTGAACTTAATGACCATTGATCCATGGTCAAGCTCATATAACATAGATATGTGACATACTTATGTGTTCCATCACATTCAATGGAATCAGGTCTCCCCCCTTATTGAAATGTGAGTTTGGATATGATATTTTATCCATATTTTCGTGTTGTTTTAGGTACAGAATGTACCCAAGGTTTGATGTTTCGGATGTTGTTTATTATTCTTATTTGGTTGCTTTGGATACATGAATTTTCTTCATGTTTTCAATATTCAAACATCAAACTTTATTCATGGTTATGTGAGTATCGAGTTTTTGTTTCATATAAAATGGGTAATTAAGTTATTGAGTTTTCATCATGAAAAATGTGGGTTCTGGAAATGATGTTTCTTGTATATTTAATATATTTCATTTTGAAAATTGGTATTTAAATAGCACTATTTCAGTTTTACTGTTTCATTATAATAATGAAAGATTGTTTGATCTCACTAGGCGTCAAGCCTACCCTTTCTTATTTTTCGACATGTGCATCAGTTCCTCATTGGGGAATGGTGCTAGTGATACTATGAAGAGATGAGTGTTAGTTAGAGACAAGAGAAGGATTCAGCTATTTGGGGACGTCTACCGTAATTTAGAGATTACGACTATTATTAGATTTTAGTAATACTCGACCTTAGCCTAGACCTAGTGTAAGGTTTGGCTTATCATTTGTTGATGTTAGATCTAGAATTTCTATTTACGATAATGTTTTATTGATTTATAGAGAGAGGTATATTATTTATTTGATGTATTATCGAAAATTTTAAATTAGTCGTTTTTTCCAGATTTGAGGGTGTTACAATTATCTCCACCGAGCCCATGTTGGTTCTACTGGTGCTCCACGTCTCAACGTCTCAACGTCTCCGATGAACACTATCAATATCTTTTATGTGTCTCCATCCAATTTTTCAGTTTTTCAATTATTTTATGTTTCTTCCATTTAATCAAATTGATTACTGTTATGCCTGTAATGAAATAGCACGACTTTGTATCGAGGTTGAAAACATTGGAAAAGTATGGGTTTTACCGACATTTGAGTATGAAGTGTGGGGAATTGGGTTTTATGGTTAATATTACTTGGATAATATTCTAGATCGTGTTTATAAATCACTTTCCAAATATTGTATTTCGCACCTATTATTTCAGCGATAGGCCGGCAATAGGTCGTGTTCAACAATAGCTGACTTTTAGAAATAGTCGGCATTCAGCGATAAGCTGAAAGTTTACTTTTAGCGACAATTGATGACTTATTAGCGACAACCGATACCTGATGTTGAAAACCAAGGCTCAACTCCTTTGGAGACCTGCAAGGGGGCGCTACCCCTTAACCCCCGTTTTATGGCAATTTAAGGTGATAGGAGTAACATTTCTGAGTGTGTACTATGTACCTCTTAACTCACGTATGTTTGCCTCTTCGTCTCAATCGATCTCAAATAAATAACAAGTATACCAAATGGTTGATGACACTAAAACGAGCCATCATAACCAGTATTTAGTATTCAGTCGTTAACCATTCACCGAGAGACGACGCTTGTAAGATTATTATCATCATCTACCGGCATGTGTTAAACATATCAAACCCCTTAAATGAAAAGAAAATTGGTATTATTGGGCTGAAAATAAGAGAAACAAAAATAGAGGGACGTGATGAGCAAAAACTTAAAAATATCCAAGTAGGTCCCCCTGAATCTAATTTGACTCCAAAAGAGCTTCTCTCTCCCCTGAGCTGGCCTGTCCTTTAACGCGTTCACGCGTATATGGGTGGCCACTATATAATCAGCGTCATCTCCTTCATCCCCTTCAGCAGGTGCAGACAGCTTTCTTCGCCATTTTACCTGCATCTGTTATCTCTATCCCTCTGGGATCTGGGTTTTATTCTTCATTTTCGGGGAATCAAAACAATATCTACTCTGTTTGTTTGTTTTCAAATTTGTATCAGATAAGTACCAATTCAATTTTGTATCAGATAAGTACCAATTCAATTTTGTATAATTACGTGTATATATTTGAAATTCGATTGAGGAACGATCATTCAAAAAATGCCGCCATTGGAGGAGGAACTCTTTCCTTCAACCCCAGGTAAAATTAAGATACATCATCACACGATGAGTAGGGCGATTCAACGATGTTTCACATCAACCAGCACGATGTTCCTTTGGGCTTTGTTTTTGATAGCCCTTATGGCATCGTATATGAGCATCCAGAGTTTCGTCGATTCCGGTAGCCGGTACCTCCACCACACCAACTCCCGGGTTCACGGTGGACTCGTTTGGGAGAAACAAATCCGTTCATCCGCCCAGATCCGTCGTTCTAATGGGATATCGGTGCTCGTTACCGGCGCAGCTGGTTTCGTCGGTACACACGTCTCCCTCGCGTTAAAAAAACGCGGCGATGGCGTCGTTGGCCTTGATAACTTTAACGACTATTATGACCCTTCGTTGAAAAAGGCACGATGCGCTCTTCTCGATTCCCACAACATCTTCGTCGTCGACGGTGATATCAACGACCAACGCCTCCTAGCAAAACTCTTCGATCTCGTGGCCTTTACCCACGTGATGCACCTCGCTGCGCAGGCCGGCGTACGGTACGCCATGGAAAACCCCCATTCTTACGTCCACAGCAACGTCGCCGGACTGGTCACGCTTCTGGAACAATGCAAGTCAGCCGACCCGCAACCCGCCATCGTATGGGCCAGCTCCAGTTCAGTCTACGGGTTAAACGATAAGACACCATTTTCCGAATCGGATCGAACCGACCAACCCGCTTCCCTCTACGCCGCCACAAAAAAAGCAGGAGAAGCAATCACACATACATACAACCATATTTACGGGTTGTCAATAACAGGATTGAGATTTTTCACGGTTTATGGCCCGTGGGGTCGACCCGACATGGCATATTTCTCCTTCACCCGGAATATTCTACAGGGGAAACCAATAACGGTGTACCGGGGCAAAAACCGGGTTGATTTGGCCCGGGATTTTACTTACATCGATGACATAGTGAAAGGGTGTGTGGCGTCGTTGGATACATCGGGTAAGAGCACCGGGTCGGGTGGGAAGAAGAAGGGTGCAGCACCGTATCGGATATTCAATCTGGGAAACACGTCGCCGGTGACGGTACCAGCGCTGGTGAGCATACTGGAGAAAAATTTGAAGAAGAAGGCAAAGAAGAACGTGGTGGAGATGCCTGGAAACGGCGACGTCCCGTTCACGCATGCGAATATCAGTTTGGCCCAGAGGGAACTCGGGTATAAACCGACGACCGACTTGCCAACCGGGTTGAGAAAATTTGTTAAATGGTATTTATCTTATTACGGCTACGATCACTCCTTGCCTGTAAATTAAATTCTTTTTATTTTTTTAAATTAGAATTCTTTTTCTTTTTCACTCTTTTTTTTAATTAAAAAAAACTAATTAAAAAAGAAAAAAAACGAGAGAGTTGCCCTTTTACACGGGGATTTGGTAACATGATGCTTATTTTTGTTTTCCTACTTTTTCATTAATGAATGATGAAATGTTTTCTCCCCTCATTAAATTGTTAGATATTGAAACAGTTATTAAATAAGAGAATATAAAAATTATGTGTAAAATTACATATGATTTATACCATTTTGGTTGCGGGTCAGATCTTTTGCACACACACCTTTATATTGACCGTGTTTTGTAATCGCATGTAAAATCATATGTTTTAATTATTTTCTTATTTAAGTAATACAATAACTTTCAAATCAACATTCGAAATCAATAAAATATTTATGCTATGTTATAAAGCATTTGATAAAAACCTTTAAAAACCACTTTTTATGCATAAAATATTGATTATTAATGCATGTTACTTAAAACTCAAGATTACAAGTAGATTGTGTGTAAGTATAACTCATTAAAGTTTCATATATGAACTCGTGTAACTAACTGCAGATAAACATAATCAAATACAAGATAAACATTTTATTTTAAATATAAAAAATCTAAAATATAATTAGAATAATCATTAAGTTTTAACAGAATACGTTATATTATTAAATCAAAAATAAATTATTTCGTTATTAAACTTAAATTAAATTATAATAAAAATAATAAATTAAAGAACTTTTAAAATGAGAACTTTTAAATCATTTTAAACAGTTGATTTGATATTAATCTTGACATATTTTTTTCTTCAAATTTTTATGATATTTTCAAATTTATATTTTATTCAAAAATAAAATCATTATTGTTTTTTCTTAAAAACACATAAAATCGTATTGTAACATCGACAGAGACAAAGAATAAAATAGAATATTAAAATCGAGATGTATCTCGCTGCATTGCACGAATACCCTTCTAGTATACCTAAAATATATAATCATATGTCTGTGGGATTTCAATTCAATCCTGAATCCGTTAAATGTGTAAAGCAAACATGGGTTGGATTGAAATTTGAGTTACAAATTCATTCTAATCCTATAAACCAAAGGATATATGAATTTATGACATTGGAATTTATGAATCACGTATTTGAATAGCTCGAAACTCTTATGATAAGAATGGATAAATGGTTGGTATTTCTAGGGACTAATTTTTCAATATATGAGAAGCAGGAGGGGTAGGTTGTTACATTTAATAAGGTCTACAACAGAGACACCACATAATTGGTGTCGAGAGCTAAAATCATACGTGATTTACCCCCCATCCCAGTATTGTTTCTTCCTGAAAATTGTACTTCTGGCCATTATGACTTTCGTCTTTTTGTTGTAAATATATCATATATTTCATTGGTACTGGTAATGTTAGACGAATAATCATGTGAAGATGAGAAGTTATGGTGAAAAGTGTAGGAAAAGATTTGAATCGTTGATCACTTTTAATTTCATATTCATCCATGAATTGAGTTTTATAAGAGAATTAATTCGGTGTATATCGGTGCACCTTATTAGTGTTGACATTTAATTAATATTGATCTAAGGATGGAGATCTCTTCTTACGTTTCTCATCATAACTTCTCTTCTCATCGGAACTCAACATGATACTGTTATATGCATATTTATTTATATTAAATCCATATTAAATCATACATTATAAAACACAATTCTATGAAATGAAAATTAATAAATAGATGCTCATATAATCTATCTCATTTATTATATAATAAAAGATATTATTTTGCATGAAAGGACAATTTTGGACCCAAAAAAAACCCTAAGTACGAATTCCTATTGATTTAAATTTTATAAATGAGTTGAACCCTATAACACCAGGACGAAAGATCATGTGAAAATAGAAGTTAAGATGAGAAACGTAAAAAAAATATTTGAATTATTGATTGCTTTTAATTTCATCTCATCGAATTGCGCTTCTCACGAAAATTGATCTCATACATCTGAGTGTATCTCATTAATGTCGATCTTCAATTAAAAATCGATCCAAGAGTAGAGATTGGTTTTTACCCTTCTCATCATAATTTATATTCTCACCAGAACTCAACCTATAATACCAAATGTTTGATTTATGTTCGGAAGTTCGATTAAATTTTTCGAGTTGAGTCAAGTGAGCATGGCCATATGAACTTTATATATATATATTTTTTTTTGAAATCAAACATATTCATGTGTTTATAAATCATTAAATCATAAAATAAATGAGCTTATAAAACGTAAATGTTACCTTAGAACGCAATTATGAATGTAGTTTATATAATTAAAAGATTAGGAAATATTATATATGAACGTTTCGACCTATGTTCAAATGATTGATTGTCTTACTCGGGCTCAATCTTTATGATTAAAACTAGTTAAAATTTGAAGCTTTCTGAATTTTGGTATGTGAACGAGACTTCTCAAGAACGAACCCAATGGCGATATCTAAGACTGCATTTAATACATGGGATAGGATAGGACGAGCAAAAACTCATTGTCCCACGTTTGATGCAACATGCAACAGAGACAAGGTGGGACAAAATACTTTTTATTCTTGTTACACCAAAATAGGTTAAACAAGATGGGACAATAATGATACATAAATAAAATATTACTAATGTACTCCCTTTAATATACATTTATATATATATATATATAGATGTATATATATAGGGTTGAGTTCACGTGAGACCAACATGTTTTTGTGAGACCACTTTTTTACACTTGAAACTTTACAGCAAAACGCTGTGAAGGTAAAAAAAAAAGTCTAACCTTCACATCAAAAACATTGTGAATGTTACTTTCACAATATTTTGCTGTGAAGTTTCAAGTGTAATAAAGTAGTCTCAAGAAAACAGGTTGATCTCACGTGATCCCAAGTATCTCTCTCTCTCTCTCTGTATGTGTGTGTATATATATATATATATATATATATATATATATAACCTTAATATGGGTTTGTTTTAATGGTCACAACTGTTAGTTGTAGTCCCCGCCACCACTAGCGGCCACCGGTAGCCATCATCGCCACCTCCACAACCATTGCATGCTACGGACCACCACGGTCCATCGCCACCGCCCACTACCATCATCGGCCACATCCACCTCCTCTTCTACTACAACAACCTCCTCCACAACCATCATCCGCCACATACCACCATCGTTCATTTCTGTCACCATTAGCACTATCATTCATTTCTGCCACCATTAGCACTATCATTCATTGTCGCCTCCACTACCACTGGGGGCCACCTTACCTCCACCGTAACCACCGCTTCCACTACATCGTTTATAACTACCACTTCCACCATAACCACTGCCTCCATTATATTGTGTACAACTATCTCCTCCACCGTTGTCAACTGCCACCATCACCACTATCCACCATCTTCACGTCATTTACCAACCACCATCGCCTCTACCTCCACAGCCTCTACCTCCACAACCACCGTCAGCTACCGGCCATCATCCCCCATCAACACCACCATTAGTACCATCGGTCATCACTACCTCCACCCCCACCTCCACCATCGGCTACCACTTCCATTGCCCACCACCACCAGCAATCTACCACATCGATTACAACCAGGTTAAATAGCATGACGTGTGGCTTGGCGACGAGGTCAAGCCTCAAATCTTGTAAGCCACGGCGAGGTCGCAACGTTTTAAAGGCGTGATTTATGGCGTCAAATATCTATATTATATATAAAATTACATACATAAACGTATGTTTTCTACTATTATTCAATAAATCAATGATACTAAGCAATTTAAATAATATTACATATTAAAAACTAACAAATAAGACGTTAGAAAGATAAGTAAAATCGAATGTCGTGTAACAAAAACCATGCATTACGTCGTGGCGTGCCTCGAGCATAACGTGGCGTAAGACATAAGCAATAAGCCATGGCACGCCATTGTGGCTGTTGCGGCAAGCTTTTTCGAACATTGGTTACAACTACCTTCTTCACCACTGTCTACCATCATCGTCACTACTATCTACCATTTTCAACGTCCTCCACAATCACCGTTGGCCTCTGATCAATCCCCACCACCACTAGTACCATCGGCCACCACTACCTCCACCACCACAACTATCCCCTATCTCTATGTCCTCTACAGCCACCATCGTCCACCAATCACCTATGCGTCTACCTCCACAACCATTGTTGTTGCAACAATCTTCATCCGCCTTCACCAATTGATAATGATATTTCAAACTGGATAAAACATAATTTCTCTTTTGTATAAATTAGTTTTTTCGAACTACCATCAACTATCTCAAATTTTTCATTCAAATTTGGTATTGTTATATATGTATGTATTTATGTATTGGAAAATGTATAAAAATGTTTATAAATTAAATTATTTAATTATTTACTTTATTTATGCTAATCATAAGTATTATATTATATATAAAATCATCAAATAACTTATGGAGACAACTTGTCTAGTTATATCATGTTTTGTCCGGTTTTAGTCGTAACAAACATCAGACATACACTTGTTTTACCTAGTTTTGCCTTGTCTCGTCATACCTTTTTGTCCTATCGAGTCCAGTTCAGTCCAATTCCATCTATGTCATGTCTAGTACAATCATATTTGCTTGCCACAGGCTACCTAAAAGAAGCAACAATGTTAATGCAACAAAGTGTAAGGACTAGAATGGAATTTTTAAGAAAGCATAGGGGCTAAAGTGGTATTTACTTATAGTCATTGGATTGGACGGTGGATGGTCCAGGCTGTCTGTAGTGGAGTTCATGGAAGGTGTGGTGTTGCGCAGTTGCAGTGACAGCCTGGTAATGGTCAACACCGCTAGATTTTCTTTTAGGATTTTGGAGTTTTCCTCTCTCCACAGCGTCCGTATCTGATTGTACCCTCAAAATTATGCCATTTTTTTATTGGTTTTTTGTAAAATTTAAAACGTTGATGATATTATAAATTCAAAAAATTTAAAAGAATATCCATTTTAAATTATTAAGTATTTGAATTATTTTTTGAAGGGAAAAATTATTAAATATAATTAAATCTTGTAGTATTTTTTTGAATGAAAAATTCATTGAACTTTTTTTTAAATGAAAAATTCATTAAATTTTTTTATTTTGATTGATCAAGTGTCTATATATTTTTTTAAAAAATAAATCATTGCACTATTAAAAATTCATTACCTACATCTTTTTAATATAAAAAAAATTTATATTAACCGACTAGTAAAAAGTTCGATGGCTTATTTATTTAAAAAAAATTAGAGTCTTGATCATTCAATATAAGAAAATTTAATATTTTTTTATTCAAAAAGAATAATTCATAATTTTAATCATTCAAACTGAAAGTTTGTTGACTTTTTCATTTCAAAAAATAGTTTAAGAGCATCTTCAATGGGGTGTCATGGGGAGTTTAATGGGAACCATGACATGCATCATGCATTGTGAAGGGTGTCATGGGAAGTTTAATGGGGAAGAGTTTAATGGGCATTGCACGCATCTTGGGGAGGAAGATGGGACCCACTAATTTTTTTTATAATTAAATTTGTAAGGATTTAATTATGATATTATATATATATATATATATATATATATATATATATATATACTATAATATGATATTTATTAATCAATAAATTAATTTTTATTTTTATTTTTCTTA
>NC_037529.1:10324247-10336693 GCF_001531365.2 Cynara cardunculus var. scolymus | reverse complement strand
TATATATATATATATATATATATATATATATGATGTGGAAATCCATTAAACTCATTGGAGTGTTATGGAGTGTGGGTATAAGATGATAGAGTTGTATGGTGAGTAGAATGCTGATGTGGCAGTCCATAACACTCTAGTAGAGTGTCATGCACTGGAGATGCCCTAAGAACTAAATCATTCAAAATAAGAAATTTTGTTGGATTTTTTTGAAATTTTTTTACATTATATTCTATTTGTATCCATTAATTTCTAATTAATTTTACTTTTAGAAATTTACGTAAACTATTATTTGAAAGGTAAACTCAAATTTTCCTAGTTTTTTAAAAACTCCTTTTTACCATAAGTTTTTAAAAGAACTGATTTCATATCATTCAACCCAACATACCATATTAAATTGGACCCTTTTTTGTTGTTTAAGTGATCTCTCGTCCGATCTAAAAAATAGTCAAACCTTCGGTCTTATATGGTCCAAGGTGTGAATATTTTTTGAGCGACTTGGATCAAACTGACCACCAAATAAATACACATATATTAATTATATTTAATTTTTATATTGTAGGAACAATTTTTATCTCAATCAAAAAAATTCCTCCAATACATTATTAGGTTTTTCACTTGTCGGCATTTACTAAACCAATAAAATTTGTTACTCCATCAAAAACCAAAATTTATATTGTCCTTCGATTTACTCAACGTTGTCCAAAATTCCAACTATTGTTGGTGCACTTGTTTATTTTTTTTTTCCAGCTCACAATGTTTTTGAAATTTTGAAGACAAATGTTTTCTTTATAACTCGGTAAAATACTTTTTTACTAGTGTTATTATCAGTAGAAATTTTAATTTTGGAGATATATATTATGTTTTTAAGTTTAAAGCTTATAATATGTCTAAACGGCCTAAACCAGTCAAACCAGACTAAGTTTTTGTGATCTAGCTTGACGGGTTTGGTTAGTTGCTACCGAACCACTTGGTTTGAAACTTTTTCTAAACCATCGTTGCGGTTTGGTTTCTGATTTGAGGGGTTAAAACACATAAAGCAGACCACGAACATCCTACTTTTTACTTTCTGAATGACAATTTAAATACAGTAAAAATGGTCATAGAAGTCATGTCAACTTTTAAATTGTTATTCAAAAACAACTGCTTTTAGATGATGGGTGCAAATTTGAGAAGTATGAACATTGTTTAGCCCAAAAACGAGTGTTTCTTTTTTGTCATTCATCTTTAAGGAAGTAAAAAAATGTTGAAATAGGTTCATTTAGGCTTTTGTGAGTTGTTATAAGGTCGAATAAGTTGGGTGAAACTTCAGTAGTAGGAACGGCAATAATAAGGGGGTAGAAGTTAATCCAGCAAAGGGTATTTCATAAGAACATTTTAAAGTACTTAGACTTGATGATTCAAAATATTGTAAACCTCAAAATCTGCAAAACTCCATAACATAATCGTAAACCTCAAACAGACAAAATATTGCATAATAGCTGAAATCCGGATAACTGCTTCCTTAGAAAAGGGAGGTTCCCTTGCCCTTCTTGTCTCCACCAATCTCAAAATGCTTGCACCTCTGCACCACATACACAACAATCAATAACTCCCATACATATCAACACCACTATATATATATATATGTGTGTGTGTGTGTGTGGGGGGTGGGTGGGGGGGGGGAATAAATAACCTAACCTTGATTGGGTGCTGGGACACATGCTTGCACCCTTGGCATTGCAACCTTAGCACAATCTTCTTGGTGGTTTTAGCCTACAAAGTTGCTTGGTGTCAATGATTGCTATCAAGTAGAAAAGTTTCGAATAAAAATGAAAACTCAAGATCCACCTTCTTGTGAAACACGGGTTTTGTCTGTCCACCATAACCTGATTGTTTTCTATCATAACGACGCTTCCCTTGTGCAGCCAAGCTATCTTTTCCCTTCTTATATTGTGTCACCTTATGCAATGTGTGCTTCCTGCAGTCCTTCGACTTGCAGTAAGTCTTCTTGGTCTTGGGGACGTTAACCTACAAAAGTACAAGTAATTAATTGCATGTGAACGACTTTGGATTTTGATTAAAAGCATGAGCTTTTACCATCTTGTAATCAAACTGGTATTAGACAAGTACACAAGCGTCACTACTATTAATCAACAACAAGATCAAGCCTATCGACTTTTAATGAAATGGTGAATTGACACCTGAACTTTTAAACATTACAAATAGAACAAGAAACCCAAAAACAAATTAAAATATAGACCCACAAAGCCAAACTGCAAACACTTCCAGCAAACTAAAGTAAGTACAAACCAACAGTTTTTGCCAAAAAATTTATAATAAAAAGTTAATTTCTTTTAAAGCATCTCAATTGTCACTTGATTTCTCTATCTGAAAGATGAAGCTAGTTCACATATTCCATCAACCCAAAAGGCCCAATACCATGGTTCAAAACCTCTGCCACTTATCTTCACAATCTAATAAGAACTCAAATCCACATAAAATTCCAATAAACAAAATCCTTAGCAGAAAAGGATGACTTCTGAAAGGGTTTAAATCTGTATGATCAAGACAACAGGTGTTTCGAAGTGCCAACTAAAGATCTAGGGGTATAAAGTAAATGGATTTCATAGCCCCGAATAGTGTTATCCTCACCTCAACTTTGCTAGAAATTAAAATTTTAGAATGCCTACTCTCAGTTTTAAAAAATAAATAATTCTGAAAGAAAAGCAAACTCAACAAATTTCTACTCTGTATTCACTAACCTACATGAGTACTAGTAAAATGCACATGCTACTCCACACTTGGCTTTTGAATGTGCTAAAATATCATCACACTGAACTACAAGATAGCAAGCAAGAAACACATACTAATAAATCTGTCAATCCAGTACCCAAATATGAATAGCAACAGCCCTAGTAAATTCACCCATTGGTATTTACCCAATTAATTAATATTAGGAATGAGGTCATCAAAAGTCACTAACTATGGTAATCATGTACACAAAATAAAAACTCAAAACAAACGAACAAAAGCAAGCAATAAAACCAACATCAAAAACAAAAAGATATTTCAAACACAAACAAACTTTAAAACCAAAAATAAATACAAACACTTTGGAAGCTGTAGCATTTTTGTTGTTAAGCACATTTTTGAAACAGCAGGTTGGCTCAATTATGTCTTGACGGTTGCATAAATGTACAATGCAGACACTATAAAGTATACAAACAGAATTCGAAGACCGTCTATAGAAACTTTATCATCAGTAAATACTAGCAGGTGCAGCATTCAAAATCCAAACAAATTTATTCAGTAAAACTTCTCCTCAAAAATCCTATACTAACCGACCGAAACCACTAGTGTCATGAGCTTCCGTACTCAAATTACCCACCTACCTCTGAGCATCCACGGGTTTAGGTGTAATTTTCATGAGTCTATTCGACATCTAATGTCACCATAAAATAAGATATCCCTATGTGAAACTGCACCAGGGCTGCTAACAATACATCAACCGAAAGACCAATTCAGCGTACCTCCAAGTGTAACCAAATACATCAATTCTGTTATTACATTAGCCACTTCTCATATTCATGTTGAGACATTACGAAATAAGAATCGCAGTTCTAGATCCGATATTGCGAGAGAAAAAAGAGTTGCACTTCTATTGTTGTGAAGAAGATGGCATCATCGACAAAGTATGAAGTCCAACGGATGAAACTTTCTATAGGCGTCAAAAACAAAACTGCTTCTGATACTAGCATTGGATGATATTACATACAAATAAATCAAATATACAAATATTATGTACACATATAATTCGTACCACGAAATGAACAATTCAAAATCGGTTCTGACTACATCTAAGATAATAAATATGAAAACAAATTCAGATTCAGTTTCCTAGCTGCACTCTGCTCAGGTATATCAAGCTTCTGGGTTTTTTCCTCCGCCACATATAAATCTAGTGTGTAACAGAATACCTAATACACGTGCATATTACAACATAATACAAGAGTTAAGAAAGACGAGATGATAGTGTACTTACCATGGCGGACGAGCTGCAGAGAGCGAGGAGGATGACAGATAAGAGGCTTTTTTAGGGTTTCAGCAACGCCGTTGATTGTTCTGTAGCTCTTATAGTGGTTAGGGTTTTATTTCTATTGGATTTTGCCCAAATAGAAACCCATTATAGTTTTTGGGCCTAACCCAATTTCTATAGAATTATTTGTTGAAATTAAGGGGTTGTTTATTCAACTTTTAATAGTTCAATTAAAAGACAGTATTTGAATCATTAAGAGGTGAATTTTGTTTAACAAAAAAAATATGTCTTTTAATAATTCTAAATCTCTCTAAATGATTTTGTATCATGAGTCTCCCTTAATCATTAAGCGCTCAATTTCATTGTAAACAATTACCAAACAATAATATTTCATTTTGCACTATATCATGAGAGTCTCTTAATCATTCTGACTACTTAATCATTCTGCAACAAATCATTAAACAACTGCCGAACAGCCCCTAAACCCAACAGAATTGATTTTGTGTACAAGCAATTGTTAAATTTAAAAAATTACGATTTACAGCATTGATAACATGGATAAACTTTTAAGAATTATGAAACATTGGTTTGGTTATAAAGTTTAAGAATGATGTTATTTAATTATGTTCCTATTCTAATAACCCAATAAATAATAATTAACATGCAATTTTCGTTCCATAATGACTATTGAATTAAATATTAACAATAAACAATAAACAATAATTATTGGTTTTGGTTATGTCCAAATTTGCGTTTAACATTCTTGAATTCTGATACGTGACAAAACAATTTGTTAATACTAATAAACTTGTGTTTTAAGCGTTTGTGGCATCTGAAGTATATGGATATGCATAATGAAAAGTTCAAGACGGATCATTAAAACTATGAATTTGATATTGAAAAGTGTGTAAAAAGGATAATGGTTGATGAAGGTTCTAGTCAAGGAATAGATTGATGATCATAAAATGCAACCTCATGTTTATCATGGACAATCAATTGCCAAGACTAATCTTATTGGAAACTTTCGTGTCGGCAACGAAATTACAAAATGTTTAATTGGTAAACCTGAAAACATCAATCCGATAAAAAATTGAGATGTATATGTTTGTGGCAAAAGTTAAATTGCAAAGGCTTATTGGCAAGAGTATCACTTTTGCCCACCTTGTTGGATAACATATCAAAACTGATTGTTTGTAAGCATATCTTATCTAGTAAACATCTATCAGGTAAGTATTACAACCTTGGTTTGGTACCAAAATTGCAAAGGCTTATTGGCAAGAGTATCACTTTTGCCCACCTTGTTGGATAACATATCAAAACTGATTGTTTGTAAGCATATCTTATCTAGTAAACATCTATCAGGTAAGTATTACAACCTTGGTTTGGTACCAAAATATAGTTTAAGTTTGAGGAAGGGGTTAGATTATATATCTTTATATTATGTATTTGTGAGTTATTTTTATTAATTAATTTTTTACTTTTGCAAATAAAAACCCGACAAAAAGAGCAAAATAGCTTGAAAATCTGTTAACTCCCCTCTATGTCTTCACCTACAAAAAAATATTTCAAGTTCAATACAATCCCCGTATGGTTGATTTGCGATGAGTTTGCCAACTTTCACAAGAAAATTTTGAGTGTTTTCAAGCCAAGAGTTGCAACTTCAAATCTTGACAAAAAAACACAACACTCGAGCATATTTAAAATTATCAAGGGGTCATTATCCACCAATACCCAAGTTACCAGTAGAAGCCAACATCCATGGAGGTCAAAGGTGATGGGCATTCGAATGAAGAAGTGTAATTAGAATTCAAGAAAAGTTACAACATACCCCTGTGGAATCAGTATTTGTAACAAAATTCATCAAAACCAAAATAAAAGGAAGGTGCAAATTTTACATTTCTACCCAGCAGCAGCATACCTATTTTAAGCTTTCTGTCTCCATTTCCGTCATAAACTCGTTCCATTTTCATACTTTCAAGGCAGCTTTGTGAACCATGGTTTCCTTGTGAATTTGGTGGCAACTCTTCTCAACCAGATCAAGTAGCTTCTCCAAGTTCATGGCCCATGAATTTAGGATGTCATTGCTATCCTTAGCCGACTGAAAGCACACCACACCCGTTGGTCTATCTACCTTTGCTACCAATGCTTTTGATACAACCATATCAGACAGATGCTTTTCAGCTTCCTGAAACACCACTCCTAACTCAGCATTCAATGCAAGTGTGTATATATATATATGGGGTTCGGTTCCGGTGATAAGGAAAGTTATGGTGAGAAGGGATCTCCACCCATGAATGCACTCCACCCTTAAGATGCACGGGGATGTGATGCACCTAGATACAGTTGATCAATTCCCGTGACAAGCACAATTCATGGGTGGGGTGAGATTAAAAGTGATCAAGGTTCCAGATCTCTTCTCACCTTAACTCCTCTTCTACACAATCCTTCGTCTCTATATGTGCATGTAGTCCCCCTTCTTTTACAAACCCAATAATGCATACAAACTCACAAACCAGTTTTCATGTGTTGTTTCATATATAACATGTGAAAATGCAATGTTTATACAGTGTAGATATGTTGCATTTTCACATATGAAACATACGGTATGAAGACTGAATTTTCAAGTGTTGTTTCATATGTGAAATAGCACATGAAAACTGGTTTGTAAGTTTGTACGATATATTGGGTTTCTAAATGATAGTGTCTATGTGTAGACATATATAAGTTGTATGTAAAACAGACCTCAACAGTCAGACACAGAAGATCTGCTAGTCGTTTTATCGTTATCCTCGCATAGTACTTTGAAACAACCAGAATATTCTGCAAAAAACACAGGTTTCTGTGAGCAAATCAACATTTGGAGAGTAAAAAAATATGTATCATTAGTGAGAGTGTGTATCTACATGCTCGATAACTCTCTCCCTAAGATCCTCCCCAGCTTTGTCTCCCAAAGAGCCACCTAGCATGTTCTTTTCGTTCTCAAACTCGTCCTTAAATGTATTCCACAATTCAGTCCACTTAATCACCTCCATCGTGATCAGTTGTTTTAGAAGTGACCTTTGAAGAAGCATCAAAAGCTTTAGCATAAGTTGTGATTAGAAACAAGGGTAAAAAAGATAAAAATATACCTGAAATGAGGAATTTCTGAAAGATTTTTATCATCCAATGTAGAGTTTAAAAGGCTTGACTGCATAGGATCATGTGGTGACAGTACTAGATACCAGCAAATTTTTCGCAATACCTGTGCACGTATCAAACACACCATTATCATTTCACTATAAATACACATTTTAGAAGGTCTAAAACCAAAAAAAGTAATGAACCAACAAAATGAAGCGAATGCTTACTGGAATCCACTGAGCAGGGTCCTCTTTGACAGCAGGGATCTCATATATTGATTTGTAACACCGGCATATTTCAAGATAGTCATTGCTGTGTGAGTAGTATCTGCACAAATCCAACAGTAACTAATAATAAGAACAATAAGAACAAAAGAGATGTAAAATTATGTGTAGTCACTAAAACAAACTTGGGCTGTACTCACCCAATTGGTTCTTGAGGACATGCATTTCAAATGGCCCGCACACACGTTTTGAGCATAAAACAATATATAGACATTGGAAATAGTCGCTCTGATTTAGATGTTCTAATTTTGTTGTCAACTTACTTAGCATGTATATGTCGTTGATGTATATAGCAGTTTTCTTTTTACATAGTTCAAGAATGTAAATGACAAGTTATCATGTGTTGTCGGCTTTATGTGCCATATTAGTCAATCCTACTACATGATAAGTGGGTCCAAGTCTATAAATGGGATATTAATAATAGATTGATACTTCTTGACTATCCTAAACGTAGTGTAAAACCAAAACGGGCAAGTGACTGAACAAAGAGAGCAATGATCGTTAGGTATTATCAGAATAAAAAGCAAAAAAACCTTGGCTCTGTCATTCAACCTATAATATAAATATAGTGATAATTGTGGTTGTGACTATAAAGGAGCAACGATTGTTATACTGATGCTGCTGTAACCAGCACCCAAGTAATCTTTAGCCGTTTCTCCTTAATATACACTCTTTCAATGGATTTCAATCCTCCCACATAACTTGTATCATCAGTGAACCAATATATTTATGATTAATTGCTCATACTACATTAATCATTTCCCCTGATACTTGAGGTTGTCAAATAATAATACTTTTTTCATCAACTTGTCATGTCCAAAGCTCGACATCTTTAATTATAGGATTGCAACTAATGCTACTATGATGGATTTGTTTCCAGAAACAAAACCATTTTCAGACAGTTCAGAAATCACCCCCTTCCAGAAAGAGGAAAAAAGATTCTGGCCTAACCACCATATGCAATATAGTGTTCTACAATAGTGCTAGATGAGTAGATGGTAGTGATATGATAAACTTAACTGGACTTGGACTAGTGAAGAAAGTCATTTTATGATTGTGATGATGGCATCATCTTAATTTGCCACTTCCTCGATTATTTCAAAAAGAAAACCCTACTTTAGAAAGTGAATTCTTATTACTCTCTTCAAGATTCTTCCTCTCTATGTTTTCTAACATGTTCTCTCTCTCTCTCTCTAAATGCAAATCTCCCAAGTATGTGGTTGGAACCCTTGTTGGAGCGGCCCAATGGCATCAAACTTCTCTTTTGTTCTTTAAATCATGGTCAGCAACATCTTAATCCAGATTCTTCAACCAAAATTCTGTAAAATTTATATCTTTGTATTTTGTGACCATATCTGATTCAGCGTCATGGAACAACAGTACTAGGATTGTAACCAATCAACAACTGCCTTTGTAGGATTTTTTGGGGGGGCTTTGACTGTTGGACTAAACTTGGCCAATTTTGTTTATCGATTATGATTTGACATCTTATGAGCAAAACTTTGTAACTAATTAACTCTGGCTTCAAGTAAACCAAACTGTATTGTATTTTGCAAGTGGATTGATATTTCATACTAGTCCAAGTCCAAACAATGATGCAGATACTAATAGTACTTGAGGACCACTTGACACTCCAGTTATACACTGTCAGGTTACCTCTCTCACAGACAAGTCATAAGAGAGGTTTTGTTGGTGGTGGGTTCTCTTGTTGAACAAATATAATCAGAATCAGCTGTTAAATTTGTCAAATAGCTTTTTAGTTTCACAAGAATATAGCATCATTCAAGAAGACCATTCACATAAGAAACTTCAAACCTATTATGTATAAAGAGATCAAATCCAGAAAAGTCATTCAAGTGATTTAATGGCGCACACAAGAAGGCGGTGAATAATCCCTTTTTCCTTGATGCTATAATATTTATTATCCACTCAAGCACAGGTTGTGTGACTATTTGCAGACATCGGTAAGCAAATAAAGATACATATGAGAAAATAGGCACAATAAGGGGTCACATACCGAATCATGAGTTCATAGTAAATTCGCTTCAATTCCAGCAATGATGGTATATCAGCAGGAGCTTCTTCAACAAGGCTCTCGCCTTCTTTTGGCTTCTTCTTCTCTTTTGAGGCATCAGCATCAAAAACTCTTGGACTAATCTTTCTAGAAAGGATCTGTGCACGCACATAATCTTGGCGGTCTAAACACAAACGGACCTGCGCATAATGAGCTTCCAGGTATCATAATCTTGTTCCAAATAATAATGTTCAGAAACTTGATGAAATTGCCTACTTGATCAAGAATAAACGCAATCTTTTCGGTTTTTGCCATAGCACCAAAGGTTTCCACCTGTGATATACACATCAAAAGTAAGCGGCATTATAAAAAGGAATCTAGTACAAAAATTCATTTTAAAATATCACAAGAGAGGATACAAGTAACTTATTAACAAAGTTCCATTATAAACTGACCGCAATCTCTTGCATCAAATCAGCAGCCTCAGCTATTTCCCCCTGTTCCTCCTTAATCTTAGCTAGCCTCTTAATCAATCGGGCTCTCTCAATCTCTACATAAATCTACCAAAAGCGGAGATGAATTAAAGAGCTAGAAAACAAGAATGAATTGACAAACATATTTGCGTTTATATTAAAAAAACTCACCTTCCCAGCAGATACACTGTTAAGTGTTTTGATAAGCTCAATCTTAGTTTCAACATCTGGAGTCTCATCGATATATTGCATTGCTTGTTGCACCATAGCAGTGACAGCCTAAGTGTAAAAATAACATGACGTAAAGCACATAAGAAGTATTAGTATCCTAAACAGGCTAAGTATATAGCATATACAAACAAAAAGAAATAGAGCATCATAGAAGTAGGTGACATATCATGTCAAAACCCACTATCACACAAACAACACATCTGGGCAAGTATCTATCTACCTCCCTAACTCTTGTTTTCTTCCTTCTGATATCTACCTAACCACTGAACAAAATTACTGCAAAGAGAAAGAACAGGCTATTTTATGTCATGTTCCATAAAATATCAGAACGTCCTAAACAAAGCCTAGAGCATTGAGGGAACTGATCAAATAGGTTAACTTTGAAAGATGAGACTGGCAAGGTACCTTTGATGATCCCCAAAAACGACAAAGCATTGATGCACCTCTAATCACAGGAATGAAAGCAAACAGCACACACTCCCCAGGCATCATTGATGTTGGTCCAATTACTTAGTTAAATGAGTCACATATTTCAGGAGGCTTTCTAGAGCAGGAATGGCACCAAACACTAAAATGTACAAACTCCAAATGCATGGTCCTTGGATGATCCAATGACTGTCAAACTTCAAATAGTCATTTTCTGCTAATTCCTATATCACTCAAGTTCAATCCCAATCAGTAAATAATATAATACACTCGGAACCTAGAGCTTATCAACCTCAAATGGTCCTTCTTAGCATACACGGATTGATTTCTTACTGTGGTCAAGCGATATCCATATTACCCAAAAAATACTAACTCAATTAAGTAAACAAGAAACAAACAACATCGAACTCGATATTCATAAAAACCAGAAACTATCTCAACTATCCATACCAGAAACAATCTCCACACCCTTATAGTACCTGTTGCACAAATTCAATAATGAGCAGAATACCTGTCCAGCATCAAAGATTTCTAACTATAACTCTTAAGTGTTAACTGGCCAGAGTGAAAGGCAATGGATTCTCTTAGAATGCAGCTTGACAGGTTGGATTAACCATATATCCTACCTAGAGCAACTTTGGAAACCATATATAACTCAAGTTTGTATGTGCGGTAGACCATTGTACAGTGTATACATGTCTAAATGCATTCACTAATAATATTTCATTAACAGCCTAACAGGCTCCTACAAACCTCAACTTTCCAGAATCAAATAATTGACTTATGTATACAGCTATGACCCTGATAATTGACCCACCAAAAGTACATCAAACGCATAAAATCTTCAAGGATATTCCCAACGCATCAGGAGTTAGTATTACAATTAACATTGATTAACACGTCATCTTTAAACCAAAAAGGCGCTCAATTTTAAGCCCATAAACGGATAAAAGTTTCACCTGCTTCAACTGACCACGCCTCTTGGACAACACAACAATCTGATCATTTAGTGTCTTCCAAGCACGACTTTCGAAGCAAAGTTTAAGAATATCAATCGCGGCCTTCTTTGTACCGGCAACGTCGCCATTAAGTCTCATCTGCTTCTCCACATTCAACAAAGACTCTATTTGAGAATCCAAACTACCTCCTCCTTCCTGAAAAAAACACATACAAGAGTGTTCCACTTAGCATGAAGGTTCAATTATGATCTCAGTATAATATGATATTATAATTGAATCACAAAACTTACCATTTTGGCTTCAAGTAGAGCACGGGAGTGAAGAAATCGTTGAATCTGATACAATTCAGAATTTGAGTATGAACCCTAGGAGAGAGGGAGATCGGGGAAAACGAAGAAATATGTCAAAGAAAAGAATCTATGGCTTGCCGCAGAAGAAATAAAGTTATCAAAACGGGCCATCTAAAACTCCTTTAAAAATTTCAAGCCCATGTTGGTTCTACTTGGCCCAACATATCATGTACAATAAACGGCCCATTTAGACATTGGTTGTTTCAGAACCATATCACATCCCGAATCAAATGAAATAGAATAAATTGAGACGGTATTTTGTAAATACATAATTATCTTGATAGTGATGGCCAAATCGGCCCAGCCCGGGATCGTCGGAGGACCGGGACCGGTTGGGGTTTTTGGAAGTTTCGTGGGACCGGGACCGAGACCGGTTATGGGACCGGCTATGGACCGGTCCGGCCCGGCCCGGCCCGATAATTTAAATAATTTTATAAATAAATGTATTTTTAACTAACTAGAAGGGTACTCGCGCAATGCAGCGAGATACATCTTGATTTTAATATTTTATTTTATTCTTTATCTAAGTCGATGTTATAATATGGTCTTATGTTATTTTGAGAAAGCGATGATG
>NC_037529.1:10319516-10323502 GCF_001531365.2 Cynara cardunculus var. scolymus | reverse complement strand
AAAATTTTGAAAAAAAATATCGATATCAGTATTAAATTACTCTTTAAAAGTTCTTGTGTTTTAGTGTAATTTCCTTAATTAAATTTTTTTAATTATAATTTAATTTAGGTTTAATAATATAATTTAATTGTGTTGGGACCGGGATCAGCGGCCCATAACCGGTTATGAAGAACCTTGACCGGCCTTACCATTTTCGATCGGGACCGGGATCGGTAATGGCCGGTTATGAGAAAGTTTGAGACCGACTAGGACCAGCCCAGCCCTGCCTAGATCAATTTTTGACCATCACTAGTTGTAATTGTAAAATAGATTTATCATTTATGCATGTAAAATATAAATGGCCCATATTCCAATATAACCATTTCTTATGTCCATTTATTTAGTTTCAATAAAATATTATTTATTCATATTATTTACAACCGTTTGATTAAGATAGACAAATGGATGGTCCGGATAAATTATATTGTTCAACTTTTTTGTTGTTCTATCTTGAGTAGAGATGGCCAAAAACCGGTCCCGGGCCGGTCCCAATCGGTCCTCACCTTTTTCATAACTGGCCATAACCGGTCCTGGTCTCGGTCCCGGTCCCGATCGAAAATGATAGGACCGGTCAAGGTACTTCATAACCGGTTATGGGCCGCCGGTCCCGGTCCCAATCGGTCCTTGCATTAAAAAAATAAGATATTTTTTTATTTTTTTAATGATATATATTTTTAATACATTATAAAATTTACAATTGAGTCACTCAAATACACATTCAAAATATGTTTTTAATATAATTAAAATTATGTTTTCTTATAAAAATACATTATAAAATTATTTAAAAATACATTTATTTATAAAAGTATTTGAATTTTCGGGCCGGCCGGGCCGGTCCATAGTCGGTCTCATAACCGGTCCCGGTCCCATAAAACTACCAAAAACCTCAACCGGTCCCGGTTTTCAATCTCATAACCGGTCCTTACCGGTCCCGGACCGGTTCTCTGGCGGTCCCGGGCCAGGCCGGGCCGATTTGGCCATCTCTAATCTTGAGTCCACCCTTTGCATGTATGTATGTGATATCCTTTTGATGATATTTGATATCATTTAAATAATAACTCACTTGCAAAATTCAGGACACTGCTAAATTATTTTAAGTGTGGATTATAAAGATTTTTTAAAAGAAAAATTCAGGTACCTACAATGTTACTAATCATATATACGTAATAACCCTTTTATAAACCTTACTTTCAACCCATCTGTTCGGAGTTCGATTCAAAGCGTATACAACAATTATGGCCATTGAGTTTATCAGAGCTAATTTCTTGCAGTCACAAAAAAATTAGTTCAGATGTAACCTGAGACACCCTTCTAGAAAAACCTTATTTTCGAATGGGATATTGTAACAACCCAACCTCCTGTATATAAAGATAATAAAGTACATGGACTAGATGTGTAATTAAGTGTAAGATAAGTCTAGGGACTAGTTGGTATTAAACTCAAAGTGAGAAAACGTTATATGTAAATGTTTAAAAGAAACTTGAAATATGGAATGGAAGGGATCGAGCAGGGTCCCTTGCACGAGTTAATTTTCTTGAAAGCATAAAGTTCGTAAACAAAAACTTATTGAACAAGTAACTGATTTTATTCGGGGTGTTCATTCTATTACATAATTTGCTTGCAGCACCAGATTATACAATTTAGAACTTTCGATATATGATTTGCGCCTTGAAATATTTTATAAAAAATGCTTGGATTCGTCAAACCTTTTATAAAAGGATCTGTATTTTATAAAATTTTGTGGAACTTCATTTTTGTAAAACATCTCATTTATATTTTAAAAAAAATAATCACGCCTATGTCTATTTGGTATTTTGAAATTGAAGCTTAAAATATTTCTTCGCACGAAATAGTTTGTTGTTCGTCGTGGCTTACATCTCGATAAATATTTTTTTGAATTCCTCAATGCGCCACATTTTCTTTGTAAACGTTATTGCATGAATCCCGCTGCACTTGATTGTATTTCATGATAGCTCGTTTTGTCACTTAAACAAATTCTTGTACATCAAGTAAATTGTTAGTACAAAATGATATGGTTGTTTTCAGTGATCAAAACTTGTGGGATTGTCAAGTAATTTATAATTTATAAACTTATCTATGTACACTTGGCTCTTGACCGACGAGTGCATAAGCGTCTGTTAGGTGCGCTGATGGTTAGATCAACACAAAATGCTAAGTTAAATCAGTAAAAGTATCTCATGACCTATTTACATGGTCTGAAAACATCAATTATATGTATAGGTAGTGTGTAAGTAGTAAGGAATTGACATATACCAAATTAAGGTGGGTTTTCAATGAGATATTTCTCAAAATGTGATACATGCACATGTATTGGTTACAATTATTTGGTGATGTTTATATATGCATGTTATATGTTTACATTTTAGAGTTCAATCATGCTATGTGTTTATGTTTTACATGAAAATTAACTGTTGTTTTTGGCTATGTGCATGAGGTATGTATCGGGATACTATAATGACATGAGAGAATATTGTGGTTAATGCACGAAGCTGCTACAAACATGACAAGGGTGTCTTTGTGCTTGGTTGGTACAACCCTGGTAAATTTATGTGTCACATATCACCTTTAAGTTGATTGGGACATAATTAGCAAGTTATGACCCCCATAATGTCAATTCAAGATCGAGCTCTCAATTATTTGTGTTGATGTTCATGCAAGGTCAATATATGATATGCATAACTATTTACGAAAATTACATTAAAAATGTATGTTCGAATATTTTATATGCCACCCATACTAACATCTCAATTATACATCTAAATGAAAGTATGATTAGCATCTCTATACTTATGAAAATGTTGCTATTCGTTTATCACTAAAACCAGTAACTCATTAAACGTACACTTAACTAGTAGTGTGTATCTCAACGGCAATGAAGACTAATTACGACAAGGACAAGGACAATATTTGACGACATGGGGTAGATGACGTTATGATTTTTGTTATTAAGTGTTAAGATAAATATGTCAGCATTCTAGTTATTTTAGTTACGAGCATGTAGTTCCAGTTGTTTAAGTCTTTTGTTGTGTTATGTTGAGACATCTAAGAACTTAAGCGACCTTTGGACGGGGTATTAAAAGGTGGGGGATGAGAATGATAATCATTGAAGGTGTTCGGTTCTATACAATACAAACAGCACCGAAAACCGTCTTTACATTGTATTTCCCCATGTCCATCAAAAGCAGGTCCTTTGTACACATTTTGCTTTCATCAAAATCAAGAGCATATATAAAAAACTTCATTTGTCATATATTTTTTTTTCTGTTACATTATTGTCATCTCAAAAAATTAAATACCACAACAAAACTCTACAATAGAGGTTCTTATAAAAACCTCACTTTCCAAAATTTTAATTTATAAAATATAATTTTATTTATAGATTAATATATAATGTAAAATTATAAAAAATATCAGATAAATTTTATTTACTTCACTTTTCTATATTAATTTTAATTTGTTGATTTATATATTTTGTTAACATGTTTGGAAGAACAGTTAAAACATAAACATAATTTTATACTACAATTAAAAAAAGTAAAAAATTACTAAATAAATAGTAATATAGATCAATCGTAATCTTGATTCGGCCAAATATGTTCAACCAAGTCGGAGCGGAGTTGGTGATGAATTTCATTTGAGCTCATACCAGAATTTCATAGATGATATTCTTAGAATTCATGCGTAGATCTTGAAATATTTATGTTGAATTATCTACCTCTTCGGCAATATAATATAATAATATAATGAGATAATTAAAAATTAACTTATTAATACAAAAACTTGCTTACAATTTTACAAAAAAACAAAAAATAAAACAAAAATAAAAAATTATTTCGTAGTAATTAATTTATATTTTTCACTACCAAAAAACCCACTTTTTCCGGCGGCCAAATCCGCCGGAAATCCGCCGGAAAAAGGTATTTCCG
>NC_037529.1:10308613-10313603 GCF_001531365.2 Cynara cardunculus var. scolymus | reverse complement strand
TAAAAAAAAATTAACAAAATCCGCCGGAAATCCGCCGGTAAAATCTTGTAATTTCAAGATTAATCTGAGTAATTAAGAAATCCGTCGGAAATCCGCCGGAAATTGTTGAAAGTCAATAAAATGTTGACTTTTTTAGCGTCCGCCGGAACGCCGCCGGAAATCCGCCGGAAAATTACCGGCGGATCAATCCGCCGGAAATGCTGACTTTTCTAGTAGTGTTTGTATCAGTTTCAACTTATATGTTTTATAGATTTATTAAAATAAAATAAAATGACTAAGAAATAATAAAAATAACGAATAAAATAATAACAGAAAATGAAGGTATACAAAAATCTCGGTTCTTGTCCAAACACCTGGGTTGTAATAAGAACCTGTAACTGGACAAAAACTTTGTCCCACAGCTTGTAAAAAGCCCAAGAAAAACCTCAACAAGAACTACATTGTTGATGCTCTTAGGAGAATTAATTGTAGCAAAAAAAAACTTGCTCAAATTCTCTAAATCTTCATTTTTCCATTTTAGAAATTATAACTATTTAAAGGGAAATTAACTAAAAAAAACCCATTTTTGGCTTGTGGTTTCACATTTTAGCTATTTCTCTTCTAAAATCGTCGAAATATCACTAGGTCCGTAAATGACAGATCCACAATTTGCGAACGAATCAAAATGTGTAGAAGTTTATGAACTAGGTCCACAGGTGTAGGGACCAAGTTTGTAAAATAAATATAGGTTCGCAATTTAGTGAGACTGATTTACAGATTAGGTCCATGCAATTGCGAACCTGGTTTAGAAGCTTTATTTTTTACACTTTGACCTCTCAGTAAATTAAGAACCTGCAATTTGTGGACTTAATGGCATTTAGTTGATTTTAGGAAAGAAATGACTGAGAGATGAAATCATCATCTAAAAATGATTATTTTAATTAATTTATATTATTTAAAATAAAGAAAATAGAAATTTTGTTTTTCTTTTCCTCCAACAGATATTGTTATCTAAAATTAAACTCTAAATTTAGATAATTTCTAAAATATCATTTAAGTAAAAATAAATGAGTTTTTTATTCGTTCCATCAAAATAAATTTAAAATATTATTATTTTACTTATTTAAAAAATATATGAAATAATAAAATTATATAATATATTAATAATATAATTAAGTAAATATTTCAATAATTTTTTTAATGTAATTGGTTTTAAATTTCTTTGTTTTTTAATTATTTATTCTAAAAAATTATAAAAAATTTGTACAACATAATTTTAAATATCTCGACTTGTTTTTCATCTCATGAACTACCTTATCAAATTAGCGATGATCAAAAATTCGATTAATCAAACTCAATCCAATCTAAAATAATTCAATCTAAAGCAACCTGATGTTTAATCAAGTTATAAAATTTTCAAAAGTGGGTTGAATTCAACCCAACCCGATAAACCTGACATTCTTTTATTGTTTGAATTTAATATGATTATCAAGTCTCTATTATTATGTATTTAAACAATTACACTATCACGTATCATGTCCATATACATATATTTTAAATCTTTTTTTCATCTATATATAACTCATTCGAATATTTGAACCTATGTATGCAAATTGAGAAAAATATTTGAATGTATTATACTTAAGATTTGAATGATGAAAAAAGTAGAAAACAACGTATTCAAGATTATTTTGATGTAACAAAGTATCAAACCAACCAACTTTTGACATGAGTTAGACTGGATTGAAAATTTTCAAATAATATACCTTCAACCTGATCAACCTAAACCATAAATAACTCTGTGTCAAATTTATCATTAACTTCTACATATAAAACATAGACATGTGGCGAAAACAAAAAACAGAAATTACATTGATATTATCGCGAAACCAAAAAGATACAACCGAGGATTGATCAGATCAAATCACATCTTATCCACAATAGGGTTTGATACAACCAAAAAGGTCATCCTTCTCTTTGAAAAATATTTAAAAAAAATCCAGTTTCATTCGATTATATACAAATTTAATATTATAGAATAATATATTTTATTTTTAAAATAAATCTGATATATTTTTTCCATATCCAAAAAATACATATTTTAAACATTTTTTTTATAATGTTAGTGATAATAAAATGTATTTTACAAATCTTCTTAAAAATATTATTATATTAATAATTTAATATATTTATTGAATAATATGTCAAGTCCAATTTTTTTAAACAAACGTAATATTTTTTTTAAATATTTGTAAAAAAACATAACAATTCTCATTTTCTTTGTTCAAAAAGTGTATTTTTAAACATTTAGGGAGATAAGTTGTGATCTATAAGTCTTCTTAATATTGTTATATTAATGGATACTTTATATTTTTAATTAATTTAATATATTTATTGAATAATATGTAAAATTAGTTTTTTTTTAAAGTACAATGCTATAATAAAAAATGTCATGTTCATAATATGTAATACATGGACATTGACGCGGTAACATGCGTCAAGTCATTTTACTTCAAATCAAAAGGTTATTCATCGCTAAGATTTAATATATTTTTAAAAGTACAATTCTTTAGTAAAAAATAATTTGAATGTATATCGCAGTAATAGAAAAAAAAAGTACAATGTTATGATGAGAATATTGTGAAAGTATATTGTTATTTCATGCATTTATCGAATATCTTATTAAATACAATTTTTAACCCATAATTGTATTCTTGATTTGGCTTTGGTTTTGTTACCTGGGTCTGCAACTTAGAGATGGTGCTACATGGTGTTGCTTCTCACGGATATATACACAATAATAATTATACAGTTTAAAAAAAACTGTAATACCCTTCACTTAACGGAGTTAAAAGATATGGACCCAATTCAAAACAAAATTGAAACCATAATAACCGTGTTTGTAATGATTTCATTTAAGAGATCCAATCCTAATTTCGTACAACCACAGGGACGAAATTTGTAATTTACTCAAACGAAAATGGAAGGAGGGATAAGAAAGACGATATATTTGGAATATTATGATTATAAATTGTTGATAATATTAGTAAAACATTAACGAGTCATATAAATTGTAATAGAATCTTATCAGATTTGATTAGGAGTAAATTCAATGTAATCTATAAAATTAAGTTGAAACATGTTTATTTGGTTAAAATTTATAGAATTTAGTTTATGAATAAAATGTAATAATGGAAAATGATTAAAATATTTTTTATTTGAGTTTCTTTTTTCTTAATTTATATTATTATAATAGTATTATTTTTTAAATTAAAAATCACATTAAACATCAATAAATATTTAAAATTCATCCCACGAATTCACAAAAAATATGCATACGTTTAATATTGTTGTATAAGGGTATTTCTAACAAATTTTCATTAAATGTAGAATGGGGATTTTAGAGAATTTCAGTAAATTTTATCTTTTAATAATTGTTTAAATGACTGTTTACCAAACACTTATCCGGGTAAGTGCTTACCAAATAACATTACCTCACCGGATGAATGTGGTAAGGACGAAAAATCTTACCCGGTATGAGTGAGACAAGGCCCATGAGTCTTACTCGGTAAGTGAGGACGACGACTCTTATCACAGTAAGTGCTTACTGGGTAAATTGTTGCATACGATGTCGTTTTGGTGGACTAAAATTATACCCACCAAATAAATAATAGTGTTAAATTATACCGGTAAGTACTTATCGGGTAAGTGTTTGGTAAACGACCCCTAAGACTTTAAAAAAAATAGAGAATGTGTGAGAAAGCATGTAAAATTATACTAGAAGTTACTTGCGCAATGCAGCGAGATAAATCTTGATTTTAATGTTTCGTTTTATTCCGCCTCCGTAGATGTTTTTAATACAGTGTTTATGTGGTTTTGAGAAAGAGATAATGTTTTTTTAAATAAAATATAAATTTGAAGATATCATAAAATTTTGAAAATAAATATATTAATATTAGAATCAAATTAACTATTTAAAAGTTCTTGTTTTTTTGTGTAATTCCTTTAATTCAATTTTTTATTATAATTTAATTTAGATTTAATAACGAAGTAATTTATTTGGAATTTAATAATATATTTTTTATAAAGATAATAATTAAGTATTGTATTAGAACTCGATAATTATCCTAATTATATTTTAGATTTTTTATATTCAAAATAAAATGATCATCTGCAGTTATTTACATGAATTCAACCATGAAGTTTTAATAACTTGTACTTATGCACACTTTACTTGTAATCGTGAATTTTAAGTAATATGCATCAATAAACAATACTTCATGTATAAAAAATGATTTTTAAGAGTTTTTGTCAAAATTTTATAATATAGTATAGATAAATTAAAAAAAAAACTTCTCAAAATGATTAACATGATAGCTATCAAAATGAAATTGTTGAAAGTATGTTACCCAAAATAAAAATCAAGTTAAAATACATTATTTTTTTTTCATGTAATTTGTCTTTTTTAATTTTATATTCTTATACATAAGAAATCTTGAAATTAAATATCAAATATTTTTAAAGATCAAGAAATGATATTTTATATATTTTATTAAATCTATAAAGTATATTATAATATATAAAATTAAAAAACAATTAAAAATGAAAGATTTTTCTAAAGATTTTGAATTCTAATTTTTAATTTTGCAGAAACTTTAAAAATGCTCTAACTTTATTCCTATGTATTAAGATCATATTAAAATAGAGATTTTGGTTGTTATAGAGATTTTTTTTGCGAGGTATGTTAAAATACTAGTTGTGTACCCGCGCAATGCGGCGGGAGCCATAAGTTTTAATGATTTTGAAGTTCCACTGGTTTTATAAGATAAAATTTAACGATGATATAAGTTACGTTTGGTCTTTACATATTAATACAATTTGAATAAATAAGAGTTATGGTTCCAATTACAGATTATCGATGAAAAAATTGTATGACAGTTTAAAATCCAATATATTTAAAATCCAACATATTTAAATGACTCCACAAATGTATTCGATTTACACCAAGAGC
>NC_037529.1:10306681-10308393 GCF_001531365.2 Cynara cardunculus var. scolymus | reverse complement strand
CAATATATATAATATATAATAATATAATTAAGTCAAAAACTATTCAATATTGGACTCATTTCGAAAGTATTAACGAGACGATTATAATAGTGTAACTTGTTAAAATAAAAATGTATTTTTTAAACATGTTTTAATTGATATACGATTATGTATGTTAATTTAATAAAAGTTTAAAATGAAACATATAAAAGTAAAGGGCGTAAAGTAAATTAATTAAAATGAAACATTTAAAATGTTTAAAATGAAACATTTAAAGTATAAATTTAAAATTATAATTTTAAAAAAATCGGTTGTGAGAGGGTGAATGCATGTGAGGAGGTGAGTGTATGTGAGTAGAGGAGGGGGTGAAAAAGTGAAAAAGTAAATATAAAGGATATTTTGGTCATTTAGAATTTTAAGATTTTAAGACTTTTGTCAAATTTGCTTAATAAGATAGTATAGATAAAACAATGAGAATTTGAAAATCTATTTAAAAGGAAAATAAACAATATTTTAATGAGTAAATTATGGATTTGGTCCATGTGGTTTATTGAATTTTATGATGATAAAGACAAAAAATAAAACGAAATATTAAAATCGAGATGCATCTAACTATGTTGTACAAGTATCATTCTAGTTTTAATAATATTATTATTATTAGAGCATTTCCAACATATTATCTAAAATGAAGATATTAAGGATTTTTGTTTCAATCAATCTACAAATGAATAAAGTACGAAAAAGAAGATAAAAATCTGTAAATTTGGATAACTCTTCAAAATTAATTAATTTAGAAACAGAGAATTTTTTTTTATATTCTCCAAGATGGGAGGCTATTACAAATCCATATCATTACAATATAACAAATAAAATGAAAATAGAATGAAAATCAAAATGAAAATGAAAATGAAAATGAAAATGAAAATTAAAATGAATTTTTATTTTTCCTAGTTTAATCTGAATTCAAGTTTGAGTTTCTGAGGGAACGAGCCCACTATATTATATAATATTAAATAGTTTCTTTTATTTTCATTCTCATTGATTACTATTTAATACTTATAACCAAACACTATTAAATATCAATATGTATAATTACAAGTGTAGTCGCACAATGCAGCTAGATATATTTCAATTTTAGTATTTCTTTTATTATTTGCCTCTATCGATTGAAAACGATAATGTTTTTGTAAATGTCTAAGTAGTTCATTTTAGGTTCAAATCATAAAGATAATAACTAAGTCTTATTTTAGAATTCAATGATTATGTTAAATATATTTAAAATAAGATATTTATTATGTGTTTAGTTATATTTATCAGTTAGTTATATGAATTAAAACATATAACTTTAAAAAGTTATATTCATGCACCACACCTATTTGTTATCTTCAATTTTAAGTAACATACATCACTAAACAATATTTAATACATCAAAAGATAATTTTTAAGAGTTTTAACTCATATTTTTTATAATACAGTATAAATAATTATAAAAAATTAATATAACAATAGTACTTAAAATATAGAGACGAACAAAATGACCTCTATTCTTTTAGTGTTACTAGAAGGGTACTCGCGCAATGCAGCGAGATACATCGTGATTTTAATATTTCATTTTATTCTTTATCTCAGTCGATGTAATAATATGGCTTTATGTGATTTTGAGAAAGCGATGATGTTTTTATTTTTGAATAAAATATATGTTTGAAGATATCATAAAATTTTGACCAAAATAT
>NC_037529.1:10297490-10305251 GCF_001531365.2 Cynara cardunculus var. scolymus | reverse complement strand
ATGAAATCGGATAGGGATGAACGGGTTTAAGAGTTTTTAAGAGTTTAAGAGTTTTAAGAGTTTTAGCCAAATGCTTTATAATATAGTATAGATAATAGTGAGTTGGAGTAAAAATAACAATCTATTTTTATATATTTAATATTTATAACGATGGATTGGATAATGGATATACATTTAAATATAAGTCTTTAAATTTTTGGATTTTAATATTTTATTTTATAAAAAGATTAACATAACTTACCGAGATGTTTTAATATTTATATCCGTTGAAAATAAAATAATAAAAACAAGCAGGAGAAAAGGTCTTCGGGGAAGAGAAACGTGAAACTTCCAAGACCCTCTTACCGTTTGAAACCCGAAACTTCCGAGCACACAGCGCCGCAGCACGCTACGCGTAAGCGCGTGGGCAAATGTCAATCCACCACGATTCGGCCGTTTATAAATCACCTAATCATTTGAAACAGCCCACCAACTTATCTATAATACCAAATTTACCCCCCTATTCTCCCATCCTATACAATCATTATAATATAAGACTTGCTAATGTTAAAGTTTTCACCAAAAACACGTCACACGTAACCTAATTTAAAGTCTTTTTTTTTTTATTAAATCAGACCCAAATAAATTGAAAATCAGGACGATTACCATAACGAACAATCCAGGGGGTTATTTTGCATCAAAGTCATATCACAGGGGAATTTTTGTAAAATTATCCCTCAAACCAGTAGTACAAAACGCCAGCCTTGCAGGTTTTGAATTCCACATTCCAGTCTCTCTCTTTCTCTCCGTTAAATTCCAATTTTTGCCGACGAAATCCCCACTGGGTTTTCACCTTTTCTTCATCTTTTCACCAATTGATCATCCAAAAAGTCGACAAACTTTTCAAAAGATCATAAAGGAGAGATCAAGCAAACATGGTTCGGATAAGCAACAATTTAGTTGGCATACTGAATTTCGTAACATTCCTCCTATCGATCCCCATCTTGGCCGGCGGAATATGGCTTTCACGCCAAGGAACATCCGAGTGCGAACGGTTTCTCGATCGACCCGTCATCGCACTCGGTGTCTTCCTCATGATAGTCTCACTCGCCGGACTCATCGGCGCGTGTTGCCGCGTGTCGTGGCTGTTATGGGTGTACCTACTCGTCATGTTTCTACTCATCCTTCTACTCTTCTGCTTCACGATCTTCGCCTTCGCCGTCACGAATAAGGGCGCCGGAAAAGCGTTGTCCGATAGAGGGTATAAGGAATACCGATTAGGAGATTATTCTGGTTGGTTGCAGAAGCGGGTTAACAGTGACAGAAACTGGAATAAGATTAGGAGTTGTTTACAGGATAGTAAGGTTTGCAAGAGCTTGATTGATGATGGATCTGAAAATCCTTCGGTTAACGCCTTCTATGCCCGACATCTCTCTGCTATTCAGGTAATTTTTTGACGATTTCATCATGTGAATCTCTTGCCCTTCTATCATAATTTCTTCATTTTTTTTATCTTGTTGCAAATTTACGGATCTGAGATTGATTCATTACAATAACATAATTTTGGATCTGTTTAGTTGATACTGATTGGTACCGTAGAATTTTTGTACTATAGATTTGAAGTCTTTAAAAACAGGGTCAACATCAAAGTTAGATTGATGTTTTTAATCAAGATTCTGAATGCCCAAATGCACATCAATGGAAAAACGACCAATTTCAATGAAAGATTATACAAAACAAGAGATGTCTTGATTTTGTCATCAAGATGATGAAGATTCGTAACTGCACTTGATTTTAGCCTTCAAAAAGATCTTGGTAACTGCAAAAGTCATGGTAGAATCATGTCTTTTTTGGGATTCTTACAACTATAATGACCCTTTCGAATTCATCTTTTTTACACAATTCCAAGAAAAAATCACATCTTTTTTACCTTTATTCATATTTGCTCAAGATTACACAGCCAATTGGTTTTAGGAGTTATCATTCTTAACTAGTAATTCAAGTGGAAAAAGGTTGTTTTTTAAGAGGAAAAAAGTGATCCTCTTTTTGTTTAAGTCTAAAGTAAGCAGCCTTTTAAGCTAAAAAGTTGACTTTGTCTCTGATGATAGGAAAAAAGTGGTTAAAAAATTGAGCTGTTTGAGAGGGAGGGGTGACTCAGTCATGTGAATTCTAAGATATGATGGGCTTATTTCAATAAGATATTGACCACATACTTAGTTGACTTTTTTAATTTTAGTTTGGTCGATGTTGATTGCTTGATGGTGTGTTTTTTGTAGTCTGGTTGCTGCAAGCCATCTGACGAATGCAATTTCACGTATGTAACTCCGACAAACTGGACCAAGACGGCCACAACGTCCTCAAACCGCGACTGTAATGCTTGGGACAATGACCCGAACACCCTTTGCTTCAACTGTGAATCGTGCAAGGCTGGACTGTTGGACAACATAAAGAGCGATTGGAAGAAGGTTGCCGTGTTGAACGTCATCTTTCTGGTGTTTTTGATCATCGTTTACACGATTGGTTGTTGCGCGTTCAGGAACAACCGTGAGGATAACTCGTGGAAACGCTACCCTTAGACGAGATCGGATATTACATGCTATTGGTTTTTATCACTTATATATCAGTTATGAATACTGTTGTTTTTCCAAGCGGCTAAATTGGTTTTGGCCTTGGAAATACGACTACTTTTGTGTAGGTGTAAATATTGTATGAAAACTTTGGTTGAAATTTCTTTACATTTTATTTGAATAATATGGTTTTGATATTCTGTTTTAGTATTTGTATGAAACTAAAGCTTTAATTTGAAGTTATTTTTTAACCTTAGAAAAAATATAAGAATTAAACCATCCAAACCGTTTGGTAGAGGTTTAGTAATATAAAAAGTGACTTATTCATTAAGCTTTTAAGGATGTTTTTGGTAATGGTTTAATGATATAAAAATTGACTTATTTACTAAGCCTCTAGGGGTGTTTTTATAAGGAAAGTCGAGTTTTTCTCAAGTATGAGTTATCTAATTTAAAAACAAGGTTCTTTTCATCTATGGAAAAAAAACACATTCCAAACAAAAACTTTCCTAATTTATAGTGACAGATCTGCATAGACAATTTATCCATACATGACTTAATGAAAAACCAACCAAACCTTGCTCTCGTTTTGAGTAATGTCATAAACATTTTATACATGAATATAAAGTTACAAAACCAAAAATAAGAGAATTGTTTATATTGAAGGTACAGATTTTATAAGAAAGTGATATCTGTAATATAAAATCGGGATTCAGTCTTTTGAGGCTCTATTCGCTACTTTTTTTTAACGTTCAAGGAATTCGTGTTCGAATATCCATGTATGAAAACGAGATTAAGGATTTACCTATTTTGGTTTTAGTTTTTAAGTTTTTCTTTTTAATGTTTATCAAGACTTGTATCCCGTACATAATTATTATTTACTCTTCAAAATTATCTATCAAAAAGGTATAAAAAACCTATGCCATATAAAATAATGCATCCTAACGTGCCGTAACACTTGATAGCACAAGAGAAACCTTAAAGTGAAGGTACAATGATTAACGTGACGAAGGAATAAAACTACAAAAAATTATTTAGAACCATAATTAAAAGAGGAAAGAGTTTGAGAAATAAAAGTCACTAAGTTGGTGTTGGGACCTTGGCTTGGGGGTGGGTGTCGCTTTCAATCACAAACAAATATGCAAACAGATAAATGTGTAGGTTCAAATACGGTGATTCCAGACTACCTGCAAAGCAGGTGATCGTCCTGAAATTAATCGGCTCGCATAGCAAATTAAATATTCAGGTTAAATAATTAAACTATTAAAAGCCTTAAATATTAAATAAATAATATGTTTACCTGATATAAATTAATATTGTTTAATTTTCTTTAATAAAATTCATTTACTTATCAAATATAATATTTATAGTTGTACAGAAGAAGATGAGACATAAAGAACATGTATGATATGATTTCTCGTTTTAATGGTTGTGCATGAGACACGTCAAATGAGAGGAAGGAAAAAAACATGAGGATAACACTCTCTTGTATAAAGATGTCATCATGGATTTTGTTTTCTATAGCTTTGAAAGATCAAAAGTCTTACTTTTGAGTCTTCCTTTGTGTGTGTCTATCAACCCGAGAAATATGAGGTGGTGTTTCTTGTCGTGTCATGTTGAGTAACAGATTTATTCATTTTGATACCGTATACAAATTGATTTCACAAATAAGAGTTTTGGTTCATCCGCTTCATCAAGTTTGATTACTCAAAAAAGAGGAATTTTGAACACCCGATTTACTCTTCGTTACCATTTTTGGTTTTGTTGCAAATGAGAACCGTAACCTAACAATGGTATCCCGGACCTACACCGAGGTCTTGACGCTTCAACTTGGCAGCCCAGTTCTACATTTCATGCCAATGTAAGACTATGTTGGGCTCCACTAGGACTAGAACTCAATGAAACATTTGGTAAAATGTTCAATTTTGTTCGTTTTCATTTTCAATCAGAACAAAAATTATGTACATGTTATGTATCGTTTAGATTTTAAATACACGGAGGTGTATTATTTCAAAAAAAAAAAAAAGATAAAAAATACATGGAGGTGTTCATATATAGGTCGTTCAGTAAAATCACTTCTAGCACAAATCGATACGTCATATGGTGAACTGTGGTTTTAATAGCTCATCGGATCATCATAGAAGTTCTAACCTGTTGGCAATGAGGAAATCGAGAAATTTAATTGCTTTAATTGAGGTGCGGTATGCTGGTTGACTACTCATAGATAACAAAAAAATATCGCTTTAATATCTTTTGAACATTTAGTTTTAAGTTTGACGTTTGTATCAAACATCAATCATTGTTTTAACTTTTCTTTATGTCATCTTATTAGAAATATATTGGTAAGTATCTTGCTCTCTTTTGAATACAATAATTGTTATCCATTTAATCAAATTTACACGTTATTGTACTCAAGGGTGTTTAAAATACCGATCAATCAGACCAACGCAATCCGATAAATTCAAAGAAACTTAATCCGAGGCAACCCAATACATAGTTGATACAAAATTATGTCAACTCACCTCTATTGGGTTGAAGTTGCAGTACTATACTATAGATTTAAATTGGATTAGGATTATTTGAACCCAATCTAAGCCGCCAACCAAACCCATATGCAACCCTAATTGCAACTGAAAAGAGCAATATTATGGTTGTGAACGAGTTGTACTTTTATTGAATAATTATTGTTTGACCAAGTCGTGTTTTATTAAATTCGGGTAAAGAAATAGATTTATGTATATGTGTAAATATTAGTGTCTTAAAGAGTTTGTCATGGTAGCCGTTGATCGTTGTGGCACGACGTGCCTTGCAGCTCACGTATCATGCCACATTACACGCACGTTAGTGCATAATGCAAAGTTTTAGTAACATGATCTTTGACCTTTCTTATCTTTTAGGTCCCGTTTGGTTTGATGGAACAATTTTAAGGGATTTGGATTTCGTGGAAGAATTTTAAATCAAAGGGATTGAGATTTGGAATCTTTGGTGTGATTGGTTTGATGAATTTAGAATGGAATGAAATTATATTTTTTATAAATAATTTATAAAAACAAATTATAAATATTTATAAAAATAATCAAATTACCTTTTTACTAATGATTTATTAGAAAATAAGTGTTTTTAACATATTTTAAAATATTATTACATAAAAATCCTACGAAATCCTCTGAAATCCAAACTATCTCATTAGGATTTCAAAATCATATGTTTGTGAGATTTCAAATCCGAACAATCTTATGAACCAAACATGGGATTGAAATGGATTTGAAATCCAAATCCCTCCAAATTTATTCCATTCCTACAAACCAAACGAACCCTTAAGATGTGTTTGATATACTGGACAAGATATGACAAAACATAATATTGATCATTGTTTCACGTTTGGTAGGACTTGTATGTGGAACAAACATGAACAATATCAAACAAAGTGGAACAGACCTGTTCCGCCCTACCCTATAGAACAAGGTGAAACAAACATGAACAATATCAAACAACGTGGAACTTAATTCTTCTGATTATGCCACCCTTATTACAAAGATATACCCAACTCCTGATTATGTCACCCTTATTACCGAGTAATACCTAGCTCCTGATTATGTCACCCTTATTACCAAGTAACACCTAGCTCCTGACTATGTCACCCTTATTACCAAGTAATACATAGCTCCTGATTATATCACCCATATTTCAATCAGTTGATAATAACAAACCAAAACCAAAATTATGCTAATAAATAACATATAATCATAAATACCCACGTATAAAACCATATGGTTTCTTCACCAAAAAACTAATCAAATGATGTTTTATAAAATAAAACTCACCTTATAATCACAAAGAGATTGAAGATATTAAACAACCACAAAATCAGATATGAATACGCAAGCTCTCTTTTTCTGTTTTATTTCGAACCAGTAACCAAGTAAACACACCAACCTTTTTCTTTCAAATTTTATCTCATATAAAACAAAACCCAATAGGATAAAATCTCTCTCACACACACACATACACACACGTGTGTATATATATATAGGGGTGAGTTTTTTTGTTAACCAAATTTATGATATTAACTTTGTAAACGCATTACAACCATTCATTTTGTGAATCAATGGATGACAATTATGATGACAATTTTGTAATAACTAATAATATAATACATTATCATCTAAGATGAACATACATAAACAAAAGGTATTATTGAAAAAAAATCATAAAGTTTGTAACTGCCCATTAATGGCATTAATATTTATATGAACATTAATCTATTGTCATTAGTAAAAAAAATCTTCATTATTATGGACATTAATATACACACGAGCATTTCTCTTTATATGAACATGAGTTCACTTATAGACAATATGATTATGTTCGTTAATATGGATAATGGGATTATTTTCATCAGATTTTATTGAACACCTATGAATAACATATGATTATGGACACAATCTTATGGCCGCATTATATTTATGCACACATTCTTATGAATAGCTTATGTTGTGAACACTTTCTTATGAACATCATTAAATACCATAAAAGTAAGTTATACATAAAAATTTATAATATCTCATTAAATACCATAAAAGTAATTTCTACATAAAAATTACATATTTACTCTTCATCATAAAATCAAATATTTGAAATAATCTCAACTAAAAAGAATTAATGTTATTGATCCAATAAGTTTACAAAGTTAAAAACACTATATTCTTGGTTAACAAAAGATCTTACCTATATATATATATATACACAGAGAGAGAGAGAGGAGTAATCAAATGGAAACCATCCATATTTTTACAAACCATACTTCGTGCATAAAAAATAGTTTTTAAATGTTTTATAATATAGTGTGTGTGTGTATATATATATATATATATATATATATATATATATATATACTATATTATAAAACATTTGACAAAAACTCTTAAAAACCACTTTTTATATACAAAATACTGTTTATTAATGCATATTACTTAAAACTCAAAATTGCAAGTAGATTGTGCGTAAGTACAACTTATTAAAACTCCATATCTGAATTTGTGTAACTAACTGCAGATAAACATTTCATTTTAAATATAAAAAATCTAAAATATAATTAAGATAGTCATTGAATTCTAAGAGAATACTCAATTATTATCTTTATAAAATTTAGAATATTAAACCAAAAATAAATTATTTCATTATTAAACTTAAATTAAATTATAATAAAAAAATAAAT
>NC_037529.1:10294148-10295912 GCF_001531365.2 Cynara cardunculus var. scolymus | reverse complement strand
CCGTCCTCCGGTGATACCACAGTGGTATCACAATGCATCATATATGTGATTGGGTATCACACTGTGRTCGTTTGTGCGGTCGATCGGATATGTAACACAGTGGTATCACAATGCATCTTATATGTGCTTGAGTATCACACCGTGGTATCACCGGAGAATGGTGGCCGGAGGCCGGAAGACGGGGACGGAGAGAGGAAAGAAAATACCTAAAATGTCCTTACATTAAAATTTTAATTAAAAATTACCAAAATTATAAATTTCCTAATTTATCTATTGATTTGTGGTTGAGATTGGTTCTCACAGTTACCACAAACTAACCAGTTCTCCCTTGAATGAGCCCCTATATATATGTATATATATATATATATATATATATATATATAAGGGAGTGTTCAAATAAAACCACTCAATTTGTATGAACCGTGAAAACCTCATTCAACCAATCATAATTTTTTGTTTTATCATTTTTTTTGTAATTATGAGAGATTAATTAACCATTTTTATTGTGGAGCTGTTAATCATGGATATTATCATCTTCATTATTTTAATTTTAGAGAAATACATGAAACAGTTTCATTAAAATTTTATTAAATATTATATGAAATAATTTCATAACCATATATAAAACAAATTCATCAAAAAAAGTATTATATGAAACAATTTCACAAGATTAAACAATTTAATGAATTTTTTTCATAAGATTAAACAATGAAATCAACGTATGAAGATGGTTTGTACGGTTTGTATTGAGGGTGATTTTTATTTGATCGCTCCTATATATAGGGGCACGTTCAAATGAAAACCGTGCATTTCTAAGAAACCGTGTAAAGAGAGGCGGTGAAAATTTTCATTTGAACGTGCACGGTTTCTTAGAAATGCACGGTTTTCATTTGAACGTGCCCATATATATATATATATATATATATATATATAAGCGATCAAATGAAAATCACTCCAATTTGTAAAAATCATAAAAACTACTCTTATCCGTCGTTAATCTTATGAAATTTTTTCATGAAATTGTTAATCTTGTGAAATTGTTTCATATGTGGTTATGAAATTGTTTCATATACTACTTAATGAAATTTTAATGAAATTGTTTCATGTATTTCTCTAATATTAAAATAATAAAGATGATAATATCCATGATTAACACACTCCACAATAAAAATGGTTAATCAATCTTTCATAATTACAAAAAAATGAACAAAATGAAAAATTATGATTGTTTTGAATGAGGTTTTCACGGTTTTTATAAATTGAATGATTTTTATTTGAACACACCCCTATATATATATATATATATATATATATATATATATATATATATATATATATATATATATATATATATGCATTTTTAAAAGAGAGGCGGTGAAATTTTTTAAGATGTTTTAAACATATTTTCAAAACAATCCCTTAACTTATAACCATTATTCAAAATCCACCACAAATTTTATAACTACAAACCCAGTTATCACAGGACTTAGTTTTATAAAACGATGTTGTTATATATATATACTAGAAGAGTACTCGCGCAATGCAGCGAGATACATCGTGTTTTTAATATTTTATTTTCTTCTTTATCTCAGTCGATGTGATAATACGACTTTATGTGATTTTGAGAAAGCGATGATGTTTTTATTTTTGAATAAAATATATGTTTGACGATATCATAAAAATTTGACAAAAATATATCGATATTAGTATCAAATTAACTATTTGAAATTCCTCATTTTTTTGTGTAATTTTTTAATCCAATTT
>NC_037529.1:10288419-10292618 GCF_001531365.2 Cynara cardunculus var. scolymus | reverse complement strand
TTTAGATTTTTTATATTTAAAAAAAGTTGTTTATCCTGTATTTGATTGTGTTTATCTGCAGTTAGTTACACGAATTCAGTTATGGGATGAAATCGGATAGGGATGAACGGATTTAAGAGTTTTAAGAGTTTAAGAGTTTTTAAGAGTTTTAGCCAAATGCATTATAATATAGTATATATATATATATAATATAGAGATTGTTTACAAAGTACAATTTTCATAAATATTTTCAGGCTCTTTAACATCAAATTAATGAAACTCGAGCTTAAAATATTATGATGGATATAGATGGTGATCCTATGAAAAGAAGATATTTGCAATCAAATATATGGGTTGGATTCTTGTAATAATAAAAGTTATGATGAAAATAATAAGATAAAAATAGTAAGATGAGAACTTCATCTTTAAATCAATCTTAATTGAATATTAATATTCATGAGATGTATCGAGATTTATGGGATTAATTTTCATATCAAATATAATTATAAAATATGAGAGAGATTAAAAACGATCAATAATTCATATTTTTTTTATATACTTCCGATCTGAACACTTATTATCATGTGATGTTTGAAGTCAAATTATAAATATATAAAAAATAAGAAAGATATGAGATGCCAGGAAAGGCAGAAAATGACACCGCATCTTATAAGGTCGAATACAGAAGATAACCTTACTCGTACGGTACATCAACTGGCTGCCGTCAAAACGATCACCGTCCCTACAGCCACGTGGCACGGACCGGTGTAAATATCTGTAGCTTTAATCTATGTGCCTATGTGGGAATGAATGGATACGTCATACGTCTGGCCGGCTATCAGTAATTGGGCTTCAGGCCCACAAATGATCTCTTCCCAGTTCCCAATATCCATATTTATAAGTACATGGTTACATACATATAAATAATAAACGATGAATTTAAATAATAAACGATGAATTTATAATAATAGGAGTTAAGATAAAAAGTGTAAGGAAATTTTTATATTCATGATTATCTTTTAATTGCACCTTATCTCATGATTTTAGACATGGGAATGGACTCTGATCTGTCGGGGAACCCAGTCCACTCGTTCCAATCAGGGATGGGGATTCCGCTAAAACGGGGATGGGGACGGAGACGAGGATCCCCGTTTGTCTCAAACCGGGGATGTGATGGTGGCGGTCTTGCACTCCTCTCCCCGTCCCGAAACCGTTATATATATATATATATATATATATATTATTTTAACTAAATCGGCAATTCTTAGTTTTCTATTTCCTAATTATGTTTAGATATTAAAATTGTTGTTTTTTTGGATGTTAATATGTAATATTTTAGAAGTCAAGTCAAAATATAATTATTTGATATGTTTTGAATGTTACTTGATATAGTTTTACATTATTTGATATGTTTTGGATATTACTTGATATAGTTTTATATTACTCGATATATTTTGGTACGTGTGACATTAAGTTCTTTTTGGATTAAATTGGATTTCTTTTGGTTTTAGATAATAATAATTATACACTCTTGTGATTTTTTGTATGAAATTAAATTCCTTTTGATTTTAGGTTTATTAGAAATATGTGAGATTTAAACATATGTGGTCTTTTACATATTTGATTTAAAATAACATACATAAACGATAACAAAATCCCCCTTTCCCCGTTAGGGATAAGGATGAAGATGTGATCATATTCCTTGTCGGGGATAGGGACGGGGACTAAGATGAGGATTGAGGTCCCCACCCCATTCCCATGCCTACATGAATTGTGCTTATCATGGGAATTGATCTAGTGCATCTCAGTGCACCACATTAGTGTTGATTTTTAATTAAGATTGATCTAAAGGTGGATATCCCTTCTTACTCTTTTGATTATAGCTTTCATTCTCATCGGAATTCAACCCTATATAATAATAGGACCAATTCAAATAAAGAGGTTCAATATTGTTACAAGATAATAATGAAATATTTTTATATGTAAATTATTGAAAATTTTGGAAAAAAATATATTTGATAATGTATATGTGAATTGACATTAGAGATTATTTAATATAAGTTTATATATATATATATATATATATATATATATATATATATATAGTCATAGATTCATTTGAGAAGTGGTAAGTATTTGACAAGTAGAGAAGTGATCCTAGTTCTAAATCTAGTCAATATTTGCGGCTTTGACTGTGAAACAACGAAAAATTTCTTGCATGGTATATAGAAGATGGGTAGTTTCATAATTTTTGCAAATATGCGACAAAACAAGTCCATATGTGAATCCGTGTGATTTACATATGAATTATATGTTCATATGCGAACCCGTATAATCCACATATGAATTATTTAACTGATTCACATATGAACTAATTAACCGATTCACACATAAACTAATTAATTGATTAACATATGAACTATAGGTTCATATATGCACTTGTTTGCCGTTTAACTGATTCACATATGTATGTATGTATGTATGTATGTATGTATGTATGTATGGATGTATGTATGTATGTATGTATGTATGTATGTATGTATGTATGTATGTATGTATGTATGTATGTATGTATGTATGCATGCATGCAAGTACATACATACATACATCCATACATACATACATCCATACATACATACATACATACATACATACATACATACATACATACATACATACATGTATGTGTGTGTGTGTGAAAGATCGTGTGAGGATGAAAGTTATGATGAGAAGTGTAAAAAGGGATCTGAACCCTTGTTCACTTTTAATCTCATGATCACCCATGAGTTAGATTTTAAAAGAGAATTGATTTGGTGCATCTTCATACAAATTTGCCTATATATATATATATATATATATATATATATATATATATATATATATATATATCTAAAATTGATTTTTTTTCAACAATACATATGTAAACTATCATAATATTTAAACTTTTTTATTTATATTTTATGCTATAAAAAGATTAGAGGTTCCGTTTTTCACAAAGATTCATGTCAATGCTTCAAAACTTTCATGTTAAATCTATAATAATAATGTTTCTAAAAAACTTTTATTAGACCACATGAGAGATCTGGTGTTACACATATTTGATTTTTTCCCTTTAAATAGTTCTTAGTCTTCAAGTCCTTCAACCTTTGCTCTTCAATCACCTTCTTTTGGTCTGCAATGAGATTCACCCCATCCGCAGCTGCTGGATTCCAGTTTCTATCAAACTCCAATCCTCCTTTGAGCACAAAAATTTCTCAATGAGCATAATCTAATGATCACAATTCCCTTTCAAACAGTTGAATAGCAAGTTGCACAAAATTGCCATCAATTTTTCCCTCACGTGCCATGGTGCTTGCACTTGCACTCAAGTTAAAAAAGCTACAAACTTTTGGTGAAGTTTTGTACGGGTACCATATGTTAATTTTGTAATTGCGTAAATGAAAAGAAGTAGATGTGGCTATAAATAGCCTTACAAAGAAACATAAGAGAAAATAACTACCCATGATTTCATAGCACTACAATCATGGGGCTGTACTACTCGTCCCTCAAGACTAGAACTTGATGGAAACTACTGCAAGACTAAAAGACTAAGATAAAATAAATATTTTAATATTTATTACTTGTTTAAGACAACAACTGATTGACAAATGTATACTTACATGGCTCTCCATTTGCTAATAGTTCGAGAGACTTATTTCACATAAATCTGCAACTTTAGTCATAGAAGATTTATGAGCATTAATCTAACAATTTAAATGTCAGATTTATTTTTATTTTAATCTTGTTTATAAGTATTTTATACTTTCATACTTTAATAATTTATTTTTGAATTTAGTAATAAAAAATTTAATAAGTAATATAACTGAATATTTTTAACCATCCCTAATTAAAAGAAAGCTTAGTTGTAGGTGACAACCACAAGCATTGTCTTATAGAATGAGGGGTATTAAAATTGGTAAATTCTATTCATATCCCTTACACTAAAATCCAAATAAACACTAAAAATAATGTACTTTAAATTTCATTTTTAGTCATTTCCATAATTTTGCTTTTACTCCTATATTTCTTTCATGTATTGCTTTTAACACTTTAAGTCATTGTTTGGTAAAAATAAATTAATTTATTTTCTGAGTATATGTTTGGATGCATATAAACTAACTTATTAAAATGATATTTCAGCTTATTGTCATTTTTTTTCAATTATAACTTTTATTAATATT
>NC_037529.1:10254428-10287983 GCF_001531365.2 Cynara cardunculus var. scolymus | reverse complement strand
AAAACCCTCTGAATGATTTTGTATCATGGATCTCCCTTAACCATTAAGAGTCCTAATTTCATTGTACATAATTACCAAACAATTATATTTCATTTTGCACTATATCATAAGAGTCTCTTAATAATTCTGACCACTTAATCATTCTGCACCAAACCATTCAGCAATTGCCAAACAACCCCTAAAATTACATTAATGTAATTATATTCTAAGGTTAAAACAAATTAAAAATAATATTTATAATAATTATTTAATTTATTAAGACTGTATTAATTTAATTATACTTTGAAGGTTGAAACAAAGTAAAAAGATAACCTTTATGATTATTATTTGGGAAAAACCAAATGACTTTCATATTTTGAGTGATTAAATCATTGATCAAATTTTTAAAAGAAATAAAATAATAGGATATTATGAAACCTCATAAATAGGTTCTCATAACCTAGAATGATGATTAGTAACCTATATAGTAGTTACAAATTAGAATTTAAAAAAACAATATATATATATATATACCTAATCGTCTTATTCCATTCTCCTTTCATATGCCTAGATCGTCCCATCTCCAACAAGTGTCTTCTCTCCCAGTTGTTGTCGAAGCAATCATTAAACGTCTCCCCGAACCCACGTTATCGCCTCTATCTCTAGCCAAACTTAGTCATTGTCGTTGATTATTCGAGGGATAGACTTTTTTGAAGATTGTTTGGTTGTAGAAAGAAAGCAAATCTAAATAAGTTAATAATAGGATCGACAATCCACTGCTTATTGGTTTGTGATATGATGCATGGAAAAGCCAAGCTCGGAGGAGTCGATATCAAATAAGATGAGTCTGGAAGAAATTCAAGATATTATATCGGGTCGGAATCAATTGTGTTTCTTGGTTGACTGGTATGAAGACGATGAAATGAATGGTAATATCAAATCAATTGATGTTTGTTGGCCTCATGACTCTAAATATCAAAATGGAAACCACAAAGGGTGGTGCCTGACTGGTTTGAGGTTAGGCTCCAAACGTCAAAAGTGGCTGGAGATCCCAGGTTCAAATCCAAAGAGAAATAATAATCCTCTTATGGCGACGGAGATTCAAATACGGTGACTCTGGGCTACCCGCAAAGTATGTGGTCGCCCTAAGATTAGTCGGCTCGCATAGTGAGTTGGATATCCGGGTTAATAAAAAAAAAGATCAAAATGGAAAACATCTTAAATGCATGATTATGTATGTTAATAGGATATGAGTGTAAAACGAAAAATGAAAAAGTAAGGAACATAAAACAAATTGAACAATAACTAAAAAGGAATAAAGTGCAAGTATTACAAATAATTCGTATTCCTTTTATATATTTGCGATATTTAATAATATGATTAAATTTAATTTTTTTTATTTGGCTTATTTTAAAGGTATTATCGAGACGATTATAAAGATTAAATTTATAAAAAAGAATATATTTTTATGATGTATTATATATGTAGAGATTATTTATGTTAATAAAATAAGGTTTGTAAAACAAAAAATAAAAAGATAAATAATAGAGGGAAAAGTCTAAAAAAACTCAATGGACTTTAGTGTTTGAAATGATTAAGTCATTGGACAATTTTTTGGAACAAATAAGTCCTTAAATATTCCAAAACATGTTAAATAACTTCTTGGACAATTTTTTGGAACAAATAAATCCTTGGATAATTTAAAACATGTTAAATAACTCATTGGATAATTTTTGGAACAAATAAGTCATTGGACAATCCAAAATATTTGTTCCAAAAATTGTCCAATGAGTTATTTAACATGTTTTAAATTGTCCAAGGACTTATTTGTTCCAAAAAATTGTCCAAGAAGTTATTTAACATGTTTTGGAATGTCCAATGACTTACTTGTTCCAAAAAATTGTTCAAGGACTTAATCATTCCAAACACTAAAGTCCATTGGGTTTTTTTAGACTTTTTCCAATAATATAAAATAAATTAAATAAATAACTATAATTGTATAAAAAATAATTTTGTAATATTTATTTTATATAATAATATGATTAAATTTAAAAACATTCAATAAAGAAAGGTATTTAGGAAGATATTGACTTTAGATTAAATAGTGTAATTTATTAAAAAAATAAACGTATTTTTTGAAGTATTTAAATTAATATATGTTTGTGCATACTAATATTATAATGACGTAAAATGAAAAATAAAAAAGTAAATTAAAAATAATTATAAGGGTAATTAAATTCAAGTTTAAAAATGATTAGTTTGACATGTTGAAATTTATGCGAGAGGGAAAGTAGAAAACAGAAGGGAGTATGAATTTTTATAAAGGGTGTGTTTAGCAACCCTTAAAATTAAGTAAACTAAAAGTAAATATTTTAAGGGGCCGTTTACAAAACATTTATCCGATAAGCGCTTAACGGTAAAATTTAACACTATCACTTTCTTACCCAGTAAGATTTTAGTCAACCAAAAAGGCATTAAATACAACAATTTACCTGGTAAGCATTAATCGTGGTAAGAGTCATCATCCTCACTTACCGGATAAGCATTTCGGTCCTTGGTTCGCTCTTACCAGGTAAGATTCTTGGTCCTTGCCATATTCTTACAGTAAGATAATGTGACTTGGTAAGCACTTACCCGGATAAACGTTTGGTAAACAACCCCTAAGACTATCTTCAATCCTACCATTAAAATAAAACATTAAAAATGATGGGTTGACTAAACAAAAAAAAAAATCCACTCTAATGACACACTAAAAACATCTTTAATATTAAAACTTAATATAACTTGATATATTAAACTATTAATCAAACTATATATATATATATATATATATATATATATATATCAATTACATATGTCACATTTATTAATCTCCAAATAAATAGGCCACCTTTGAAGACCTCTATATATTTTTAAATGTTTTAATGTTAAGTTGAATACTAAAACACGTCTATTTTTTATGTTATTAACGTTAGGTTGGAAATAACGGTTACAAATAAATAACAATTAAGGTTTGATTAAGATTTATATCCACCTGACCTAATTAGGTCCCATTTGAAACTTAGCTTTAAAAGACCCAATTCAAACTTTTAGAACTTTAGCACTTGATATGTTGAGCATCTTCAAAGCTAAATAAAACCAAATTATAACCCTAAATCACTTCTATTAATTTTCAAGGCCACTTGTTTATGTTATATTTTTTTGATAACGACAAAATAAGTATCTGGTAGACAAATATCTATTTTATAAGGTATATACGTGACAGAATGGCCAAGGGCAAAAACGTAATTTTGCATGGAAAATTCAATGAAATCCCCCTTTTCCACCTTCCTAACTGTATTTTGAAACAGCCATTAGCCATTAGCCATTTCACATTTTGATGTAGGTCCATATTGCATATATTTTGTGCCTATATAGTCTCCATTTTTTTACTTCATTTTGGTCATAGATAAACCCTAAATACCCATTTGTGTTGTGGTCTCTCTCTCTCTCTCTCCCTCCTTTTTGGTGGTCCTATTTCATATTGTGCTTATAGCATAAGAATACACCCCTTTGGCCATTACAAGAAAAAGCTCCAAGTTGTAGCCAAAGATCGATTTGTCCTTTACACGAAGATATATACATTTCTTATATCTTCTGTTTAGGGCTACAATTGTCTTTTGCCTAGATTGTATTGATGATAATGACGAACACTGCTCCATTATTTGCATGGCATTGGCAAAATCTTGGAACTCTCAAGGTAAATTCTTCTGATATGCACATAACACAAACACAAATGGCAAAACACTCATCTGGTTTGTTTTATCTTTAAATCTTTTTGTGGGGTTTGTTGGAATTGCAGTATATGCTACTCGGACCGTTGGTCGGAAAAGTTGTACATTCAAGACTTCAAGGGCACGATGATCTGGCAAGCAATTGGTGTTTTCATATTCTCTTGATGAGCTTCCTTAGATTTCATCTATTCATGTGGTATACCAACGTCTGTAACATGCTTTTCCTCACCCGCAATCGTCGGATTTTTACACAAGGCGTTGACTTTGACCAAATCGACAAAGAACGAAACTGGTAAGTTCTCGAATCACCCATCAAATCAACAGCTCGGTAGTATCGATACAACACAATGCTACCAAGCCCAAGACTTTAAAACTTCAAAAATCCCTATAAAATCAAAAGCCCATCGGCCTAGCGATATCCGAACCTCTAGTCTCCCAAGAGGTTATACGTTCAAATCTCATCAAAGATGTATTAATCTATTCATTTGTTGGGTTGTATTTAATTTGATGAAATTTTTATTGCAGGGACAATTTTGTAATTTTTCAAGCTCTAGTAGCTTCTGTAGCTATGTACTTGTTACCTGATGGATTTGCAAACTTGCCACTGTGGGAAACCAAAGGGCTTGTTACTTTGTTGGTGGTACATGTGATTGTTTCAGAGCCAATTTACTATTGGGTACATAGACTCTTGCATGGAAATTACCTTTTCTACCCTTTCCATCATTTCCACCATTCTTCAACTGTGCCCCAACCAGTTACAGGTAAATGGCATTCATAACCCCCATCTTCCTCCATTTATTGATCAATTAGTGTTGTCACATCCATGACAGGTTCCTATGCTATATTGCTATCCTATAATTCATCAATTTAATGTTCTTGATAAGCAAATGCAGACCCATGTAATTAAGCATTTACTTAGGGCTGAAATACATGATATTATTTGAAAAAGCGTTAAGTTATTTAATGATTGTTGATAGCTAGTTCACAACTTTTTTTGGGCATTTATAATGTGATAAGGTTCAACGACTTTAAATTATTATGTCTGTTGCTAAGGTTGGTCCACGACCTCATAGTTTGCTGTTCTAATAATAACCTAATGCGTGTCAGATGTCGATGTTAAGATAAAGATCATTAACTGTTCAAAAAAATGTACCTACCTATCGTATTTCTCCAAATGTCGAAACCAACATTCTTATTTGACAGTTTGGAGAACATCTCACAAGACGACAAGGATATATAACGAGATGAAGCGACCATCTGAAAAGAATGTGACCCTGTATATAGTTTCGGTTTATTTAATAAATATAACGAGTTGTAAGTGTAATAGAATGATTTGATGTCGATATCATACAGCTATCGTATGTTTTTACTAACATTAATATCTTAATTGTAGCCGGAAGCACCACATTCTTGGAGGAGTTATTAGTTGTCATAGTGATTGGCCTACCCATTCTTGGTTGTTGTTTGTCTGGATATGGATCTAAAACAGTAATCTATGGCTACGTCATTGTTTTTGATTTCTTACGCTGCTTCGGTTATTCGAACGTCGAGATCGTGCCTCATTGGATTTTCGAATCCTTTCCTCTGTTCAGATATCTTCTCTACACACCAACGTAAGTTATCTGAATTATATTATATATGTCATATCGATAAATTAATAAACTTTAATAAAATAAAAATAATTGTATTTCACCAAATAGAACATGTGATCCGCTCATGAAAAGCAACATGTCCATTTATGTAATTATTAATAATTCATGCATTTTTATTTATGTTGTTTAATTCTCCACGAAAACTTATATATATCATAAATAAACCATCTGTTCATGTGCGATAAAGATAGATTAATGGATTCATATCAACTAAAGAATTTAACGTCTAAAAACTAAATCAACTTGTGTGGTCAGTTCATATATACGTCAAATTTGGTATTAAATTACAAAAATGCCCCTTCAATAAAGAAATAATATCAAGTAAATTGATCGAAACTATAGCTTAAAGCAAACTTTCTGTATACATGTTAAATTAAATATGTTACTAAATATCTTTTAATAAAATATAAAATGTATGCCATCTTTGCCACTTCATTTCCTTTGTCTATAAACATTTACAAACTCCCTGTGAGGGTATTTTAGTCATTATAATTTTCTTTAGTATATAAAGAAAAATACTAATTAAATAATGATTATACAGATACTATAGCCTACACCACAGTGAGATGAAGAGCAACTATTGCCTATTTATGCCCCTCTACGATGCCATGTGGAACACTCTGAACCCAAACTCTTGGGACCTACACAAGAAAATAACCCAGGAGGCAGGTATGACCTTCTTTCATTTTATTGCTAAATCGATTATTGGTTGATTAAGTTCGTTAATCAGTTAATTAGTGAAGCCAAAAAGTGAATGAAAGTATGAGATAATTAAGAAAGTTTAAACAAAGTTCATAAGTAAAATAACAGTTTTTGGTTAAAATACATAGCTGAAACAATGATTTTTATTTAAGCTTATTAAGATTTTGTTTCAAAAAACCACAAGGGTGGTGCCTAATTGGTTTGAGCTTAACTCTAAATGTTAAAAATATCAAGAGGTCTCATGTTCAAATCCAAGGAGGAATAAAAATCCCTTTGTGGCCACGGAGGTTCAAATGCGGGGACTCCGGGCTATCTGCAAAGCAGGTGATCGCCCTGGGATTAGTCGGCTCTCATAGTTAACAAAAGACCAGTTAGGAGTTTGTACTAATTAAGTAGTTAACAAAAGAACGTGTTTCTTGATAACTTAGAATCTTAGATGCTAACTGATAAATTATTAGTTAGTTATTGATTTATATGTCAGTTATTAGTTGATAAAATAAAATGATCTTAATTCTTAAATAAAAATATAACCGACATAATTGGAAAAAAAAAACCCTAAAAAGATATCTGAAGTTGCTTTTCAGTTGTTAACAAACACGGCATTAGCGGTTTTTTCGTTAAAATATTAAACAGTTTCTATAAGTAACTGAACCAGATAATTTATCATGTATCTGTTGTTCACTTTCAACTAGCTTATTTTAGATAGTTATTTGTAATTTGTCTTTTAATAATTCATAAGTGGGGGGCAATTTGTAAGCATGAGTGGTTGAAATGTGTAAATATAAACACTGGAATTCCAATAAATAGAGGTAGGTGTGGAGTTGTAATCTATAATTTTACAACCAATGGGTTATTTTAGATTTTATAAAATTAGAGGGGTGGCATTAAATGTTTGAATACTAGTTGAAAGTATATATTTTTATACTTTGTTAAATCTTGTCCATCTAATATTTCGATTTGATAAATAACCCCCTTCTACTTTCAAAATAAGCATGTAACCGTCCATTTACTTTATGTTTGACGTTGACCAGTTACGTTACATGTTGTTTTATCATATACAAATGTAGGCAAGTCTACGACAGTGCCCGATTTTGTGTTCTTGGCACACGTTGTGGATATTACATCTGCACTGCACGTCCCCTTTGTCTTCAGATCATTTTCGTCAATGCCCTACAGTGTTCGGCTTTTCTTGGTTCCATATTGGCCATTTACGTTTGTTGTGATGTTGGTGATGTGGGCTAGGGCTAAGACATTCCTCTTGTCATTCTACAAATTAAGAGGCAGATTGCACCAAACTTGGGTTGTTCCTCGTTTTGGCTTTCAGGTTTGTTTCATTTCCTTCATATTGGGACTTGTAGGTGTAAAGAACATGATGCTTTGTTAACTAACATGTTCCATTCGTGTAATCCGTTCATTTGCTCCTATAGTATTTCTTGCCATTTGCATGTAACGGCATCAACAAACATATTGAGGATGCCATTCTGAGGGCCGATAAATTGGGTGTGAAGGTCATTAGCCTTGCTGCTTTAAACAAGGTATATCTTTTATCCCTCTCTCAAATAATATGATATCATAAGGGTATTATAGTAATTACACTTATGATCACTAGGGACGAATCATGAAAATAGTAGAGTGTAAGGGTTACTTTTACCATCTCAATCTTATTGGTGTTCATTAAATCATATGCCTTTGGATTGCTTACCGATGTATAATTGATCACAAAATGCAACTGATATGAGACATGGATCTAACAAATCTTTTTGAAAGTCCTTAAATTGCCCTTTTATAGGTTCAATTTGAGGGGTTTTACATGAGGAATCTTTTTTCTATACGCACTTTTAGTTGAAATATAACTTTAACTGAATTTTGATCGATTTTAATATGGGAACTGTAGAACGAAGCACTTAACGGAGGTGGAACATTATTTGTGAAAAAACACCCAAATTTGAAAGTAAGAGTAGTCCATGGGAATACCTTGACGGCCGCCGTCATCCTCAACGAGATTCATGACAATGTGAAAGAGGTGTTCCTCACTGGAGCCACTTCAAAGCTCGGACGAGCCATTGCCCTCTACCTTTGTCGCAGAGGAGTTCGTGTTCTTGTAAGTCTTGCTCACTCCGTAATATTTTAATTTCATATATAATTAAAGTAATAATAAAAAATGTAAATCTTTACCATCAGGGTTCTGGATGTCATTAATATATATCTTAAAAATATAACATTTTGTAACAAATGTTACTCTTTTGATTGAATATTTGTAATGGAGCAAGATTCATGAATAATGTTGTCTTATAAATGTGCCAAAATTTGGTACACCAGCTCTTAATGGTTACCTAAAATGTCACAGCAAGATGAATTAAAAATCCCCAACTACTTATTCAAATAAATTGACTTAAACCAACATTACTTTTTCTTTAATTAAATATTAAAGGCTACGGTATACATGTCGGCAATATACGAAAGCAACGTTGAACATTATATGCAGTTTACGTCATAATCACTCTAATAAATTAGTTTCCATAGAATGTGCTATCAGAACTTAGTTAGGTGCCGTTTACCAAACGCTTACCTGGGTAAGCGCTTACCAAGTCGCTTTACTTTACCGAATGAATATGACAAGTACTTACTCTCAAAACTTAGGTGTCGTTTATCAAACGCTTACCCGGGTAAGCGCTTACCAAGTCACTTTACTTTACCGGATGAATATGACAAAGACTCTCAAAACTTAGGTGCCGTTTTTTGCAGATGCTAACTCTATCAACAGAAAGATTTCAAAATATCCAAGAAGAAGCACCAGCAGATTGCCAGAAGAACTTGGTCCAAGTCACTAAATACCAAGCAGCAAGAAATTGCAAGGTATATATATATATATATATATAGATTTATTTGTGTATGTATATTGTCAAATTAATCTACTTTACTATTTATTGTGTTGCACTACGTTACTGTATCAACTAGATTTAGACATTTTCTTGCCTTTATATATATGTTAGAACCTTCTCTTCTCTGCATAAATGTTTTTTTGAAGAGTAATCTAACAAAAAATTACATATTCTCACATGGTATCAGAGTCAAGTCTATCATCCTAAAAGGTTGACACTCTGTCTAGAGCAATCTGTACGATGTCTAGCCCTCTTTCAATACCGTTGGACAATCTATACCCGTCGAGCCTCTATTAATTGGAGAAGGGCATGTTAGAGTCCCGTATCAACTTGACTTAGACCATTTCTCATCTATAAATCTTGGAACCTCCTTTCGGGCACTTTTGGAGATTAATTTAGAAAGTTTCCACATATTCTTACATATATGTAGTGAGTATTTTTTTTGTTTCAAAGATTTTAATTCTTGATGATCACAGACATGGGTGGTCGGGAAATGGATAACTCCTGGACAACAAAGATGGGCGCCATCGGGAACTCATTTTCATCAGTTCGTGGTGCCACCAATCTTCGCGTTCAGAAGAGACTGCACTTACGGTGACCTTGCCGCCATGAAATTACCCGATGACGTTGAAGGCCTTGGATCTTGCGAGGTACATGATCGATCATATCGGTCCTCCATTTTTCATTCTCGTAAAATTTATTCTATGAATGAAGTAATTAAAATTTTAATGCTGAAACTAATGCATGCATGTAGTATACGATGGGAAGAGGGATAGTGCATGCATGCCATGCAGGAGGGGTTGTACATAGCTTGGAAGGATGGAGTCACCATGAAGTTGGTGCTCTTGATGTGGACCGAATCGACGTCGTTTGGAAAGCTGCTCTAAAACATGGTCTTCAGCCCGTTTCTAGTCTTCCAAAATGAGATATATATATATATATATATATATATATATATATATTTATCATCTCATTTTAATTACAAACATTAATTATTTTTGCTTCAAATATAATTCTCATCATTTTTCTTAATTGTTACATACTTCAATTTGGTAAGTTTAGATGGAATTCCCAAATGTATGATCCGCTTTGTACCGCCCCCCATTCAAAAGTTATTAATTAAGAATATGGATTTACACAATACATGATTGTTACTTTTTTTTGTGTGTAAGTTTTATTATTGATTTAGACTCAAGTAGAACATCTCTGCCAGATTCTTTAAAACAGATAAAATTTACTATTTTTCCCCAACAAATTTCTCTAAATTGTTCTCTGAAACAGAGAAAACAAGACAAAAAGAAGAAGCTAAGTTCAGAAAATTTTCTAAAGTGTTTGTTTGTTTTTAAGAGGTGTCGAAGTCTGAAATCTTATTTCACTTCTAGCTGATAAGAGATGGTGTTGAAATCTAAACCAAAAAGACTGTTTGTTTTTGTTAATTGACAAACGTTTGAATATGCGTAATTGTCTATTTTATCCCTCAAAATGTTATACTGTTGAATTTATGAAATCGTCAATTCATTTCAACTAAAATATATAACTGTTCATTGTTAACACATTTCTAATTTCAACTAAAATACATTAATTTTAGTGTCACAATTTTATGTTCGTTAACACAAACATAATACAAAATATGAATAAAGTCTCATGACAAACAACAATCAATCTTCATTTTGCATTAATAATGTCACAATTTCTTATTTATAAAGTAGCCATATATATTTGTTTAGCGATACTCCCATTGGATTGAACCTCTTCAGCCTCATCATATCCATCTTCCCTTTGCTCATTGCTTTGATCATATTCAGAATATAACTCATCGTTTAAACCTTCCCTCCTTCCTTATGAAGTTATGAAATGCAAAACATGCAATAACAAGGTCTTTTTTGAACCTCAAGTGAAAACAGTGCCAATCTTTTCAATATTGGAAAACATGTTTTCAGGACGTCATAAGCACATTCAATGACATTTCTAAGTTTTGCATGAGAATGATTAAACTTTCAATACTTGCTCATTGCGTCTACGACAGAAATCTCGCACCAATATCTAACATTACGGTACGGTGCCATAAATCCTCGAGTATTCATAAAGACTACCCCCATTTGACCCACTTTATCTACGTCTTCTGAAAAACATTTGATGACTTCATCTGTCCACCTTACACGTACATTCTCGTCGATCACTAATTAACAAACATGAAAGAATCAACATCCAAGCATAAAGTTCTTCACCAAGATCCAAATTTGATCTCATTTGGAAACAATGCTACTGTAAATAAGAAAGAGATCTAACACCATGAGTCTTGATGATAGTCTTGAGTGTACTTACAATAACAATCAACAAAACGTTTTTATGCAATATTAGCACAAGTCTATGATGTTTTTATGCAACATTAGCAGAAGTCAAATGGAAACGAAATAGAACTGTAAAAGCAAAGAGAGAATTGCTCCCATATGACATATAATAAGCATAAGTTAGTGGCAACTCTACCATTTGGAGGCAAAGGCTAATTCTTTGGACTATTCTTTGTTATGAGATCTAACTTGTCAATCGCTTCAAGGTTCGGTTAAACCGGCTCGAGAGGAAGATTCATTTACGCTCACAAGGAGCAACTTCGGCCACTTGAGAACTATCGTCGAGTATCTTATATAGATCAATTTCATTATAGAGATTCTAATAAAGCATGATGATCTTGTTTCACTACAATAAAATCGGGTTTATAGGACGTTAAAAAAAATTTAAGCATCATAATAGACCATTTTATAGGACCAAAAAAATAAGCATCCTATCTAAAAACGTTGTAATAAGTTTATAAGACGTTTTTGGGTGTCTTAACAAGTTTTTTAGGACACATTTAATATAAAGCGTCCAATTGGCCATTTTATAGGACATTATTTGAAAAGTGTCATATAAAAACAGAGTCATTTAGGTAAATGATCTTCAATGAGTTTTTAATTAAATTCAAGATCTACTAATTATATAAGAAAAAATGGATTTGTACTTATGAGAATGTCATGGATTTAATAAAAATCTCATTTAAGATTATATATACTTAAAAATCTCAATAAAAACTAGTGTCCTGCAAAAAAATGATTTTATAGGACATTTTCTCAAAAGTGCCCTGTAAAATTGCTAATATAAAAATGTTAGAACACCCAAAAACGTCCTGTAAACTTATTACAATGCGACACTTTATTTTTTGGTCATAAAAATCAAGTCTTATAAAGCGTTTTATTAGGACGTTTAGAAATTGATGACGTCCAATAAACACAATTTTATTGTAGTATTTTTTTGTTAATAGAAATTTCTGTAGATGCATGTGAAATTTTCAAACATGCTTGGGACCATCTGTTCTTAAATTAAGTAGCTAGAAGTAACATCCTCATGAATGACGGTGTATTAGTTACTAAGTTCTCTGTATATAGATCAACCAATAAAAGTTCTTGACTCACAAGTCAATTTTTTTTTTATTAATCTGGATATTCAACCCGTTATGTGAGCCGACTAATATCAATGCAACCACTTGCTTTGCAGGTAGCCCGGAGTCACCACATTTGAACCTCCGTGGTCATAAGGAGATTTTTATTCCTACTTGGATTTAAATATGAGACCTCCAGGTACTCTTGACTTTCGGAGGTCAAGCTCAAACCAATCAAACACCACCTTTGTGGTTAAGTCAAAATTATTATTTTTTATAGGTACTAGACACCAAGGGGCGGATCTAGTGCATGGTGGTAGGGGTTCTAGCCCCCCAACAAACCCACCGATTTAAAAAAAAACTATAAAAAGATTTGTTTAGTAAATTTTCCTATTATGCACCCAACAAGAACAAGGCAAGGGCCCCCAACTTGATATCCTGATTGTTAATTGATCTATTTGCAACACACACTGATATTTTCGTTCAAAATATAAAATATAAAAATTATACACCTCGAGTCAATAAACGAGTTAATCAATCGCGAGTACAAGCCCGTAAACAAACATCGAGCTCGAGCTTGGTAAATAAAGAAAATATTTGAGTTTGAGCTTGAGCCCTACATTGAAAAATGGTCCGAACTTAGGTCAAGCTCGAGCCTAGTATAACTTTTTCGAGCCGAGCTCAAAAAACCTACTACTCGACTCTCCTCGTTACACTATACACACAGACACAACGACAACAACGCTCTCATCTTTGACTCCAAAGTCCAAACAAACGACCACTCACCACTAGGCATTGGTTCATTGCTCAGGAGCTCGAAATCGACCACCAAGTGCCAACATGTTAACTGAGCGAGTCGAATTTTGTTTTAATGTGTAATTTATTCATTTGCTTTAAGTTTAAACTCTACAGAAAAATATATATAATAGTAGTATAATGTGTCGGTTTAACCAAATTAGTAAAAGGTTAAATTAGTAAAAAGTCGACTAAAAATCAACCTGAATACGTTATCTTTATTCGGTTAACTGAACAATTTAAGCCAAAAAGGAAAACCCAAAACCATTTTCATCCGGATGAATTTTTTGGTTTTGAATTTTTTTCACACACCCCTAAGTATGCCCCCAACTATAAAAGTTTCTAGACCCGTCACTGCTAGACACTTACCGAACACTTCCCACACCATACCATCAATGGTTTGAGAACCGGAACAATCAGTGGACCTGTAAGATGTTAGCTTTGTTTAGGCTTCTATTTCTACAATGTTATGTTAGAGTGCTCTGTAACTTTTTCAGACTTTTGATTAATGTTACTTGTATATTCTAATATCTAGAAAATGAAGGAACATCTCTCAAAATTTAACGGATATAGCTTTCATTAAAATAAATTGCACTTACGAAAATCTTGCTAGTGGATAATGATGGAGTTGGAAGGTTGACATAAACATTTACTATGTATATAGTTATAGGTTGATTTGAGAAATGGTAAATATTTGAGAAGTAGAAAAGTGATCATAGTCCTTTATCTGATCAAAATTTGATGTTTTTATTGTGAAACACTGGATAATTCATTGCATAGTATGCGGAAGATAGAAGGGTATTTCGCAACTTTTACAAATTGGTGACAAAACAAATGCATATGTGAACTCGTGTGATTCACATATGAACTATATGTTCATATGTGAACCCGTGTGATTTACATATAAATTATTTGACTGATTTACATATGAACTAATTAACTGATTTACATATAAACTAATTAACCAATTCACATATGAACTATGATATGAGTTCACATATGCACTTGTTTGCCATATATTTGTAAAACTTAAAAAAGTACCCCTCTATTTTTCGCTTGACTAGTCAAAGCCTTAAGCGCCAAATACTTGACCAATCTTGACTGTATAAAGGGTTAAGATAAATTTTTACTTTTTAAATACTTATCACTTCATAAATGAACATCTGTCTATACATACATACATACATACATACATACATACATACATACATACATACATACATACATACATACATACATACATACATACATACATACATACATATNATACATACATACATACATACATACATACATACATACATACATACATACATACATACATACATACATACATACATACATACATACATATATATATACATACTTATATGGGTTGGGTTCACGTGAGACCAGTCTGTTTTTGTGAGACCCTTAGACCATTTTTTTTACACTTGAAACTTTACAGTAAAACGTTGTGAAGGTAAAAAAAGCCGAACCTTCACATCAAAAACATTGTGAAGGTTACCTTCACAGTGTTTTCTTGTGAAGTATCAAATAGTAAAAATTGGTCTCATGCCCTTCACAATGTTTTCTTGTGAAGTATCAAATAGTAAAAATTGGTCTCATGCGTCTCATAAAAACATGTTGGTCTCACGTGATCCTAAGTCATATGTGTGTGTGTGTGTGTGTGTAATCTTTTAAAAAAACTACAAATTTTGTGAGATCCGAGATAACTTCTACCTACCTTAAGTTTTTGTTTCACATAATATTTTCCATCTAAGTATTGTATTTAATGTATTAGTTAACATATATTTGTTTCATAATGTGTTTGGTCCATATGTGATCAGTTCACAATGTGAAATTTCCTTACGTCTATCATTTGTTTCACAAACAATTTTATACTGTAAAACAAATATATGTTAATGAATATTCTAAATTTTAGTCTAAGATAGAAAAAATCATAAAAAAATAGCACAAATTCTCAAGATTATCATAATTTCATATATTCTAAAAAAATTATCTCTGTATATAAAACTTTTCCTATATTATGAATTGATTTAAAAGGTATTAAAATAATGGAACAATGATGAGAAACATGGATCAATTTAAGTGGATGTACATGATTATGCGATGATTAAGGATATACACATCCATTGATAGGGTGATGGACCATGTGGGCGGTTGCGTAGCTAGTGTAGAAGACGTCTCTTTTATGAGGCCACACCTTTCCATCCACGAATCAACTTTTAATTCAATTTACTTTTTGTATTTTCCTATCTCCAAACCTAACCATTAATATTTAATTATTTTTTTATTAATACAAGATATTAAAATTAAGTGTTTAGAAGAAAGAAATAATATTTATTAACTGTATTTAAAATTTTACTAATATAGTTAATGGGAGAATTTTTAAAATATAATATTTGTTGGAGTTGGATGTAATATTTTGTAAGATTTTAACTTTTGACAACCATTTTAGAAAATTATAACATAACTGTTGAAAATGTTCTACAAACACTAAAGGGCCGTTTACCAAACGTTTACTCGGGTAAGCGCTTACCAAGTCACATTAGCTTATCGGATGAATATGGTAAGAACCAATAATCTCACCCGGTAAGAGAGAGAATGACCAAGAGTTTTATCCAATAAGTGAATGGGACAACTCTTACCATGGTAAGCACTTACTTGGTAAATCATTGCATGCGATGTCGTTTTAGTGGACCAAAAATCTTACCGGTAAGTATATAATAGTGTTAAATTTTATTGATAAACACTTACCGGGTAGGTATTTGGTAAACGACCCCTAAAATTGGTTGGTTCCTTAAACACTAAAAATTTCAATTCCGATCACACAATAAAAAAAAACGAAAAACATATTTAATATTATAATAATTATAAAAAACTAAATATTATTTAATATATTAAATTATTGATAATATATATATATATATATATATAAATCTATAAACTAAATATTATATTAATATTTTATTTAAAGATGATATTTTTTTACATCTAAATATAGAGTTCAAGTTTGGAAGCTTTTTAATGTTTTTTTTATTAACCTAGATATCTAACCCGCTATGCAAGTCGATTAATTCTAGGGCGACCACCTGCTTTGCATATAGCCCAGAGTCACCGCATTTGAACCTCCGTGGCCACAAGGAGATTTTAATCCTCCTTGGATTTGAACTTGCGACCTCATGATACTTTTGACTTTTGGAGCCAAACTCAAACCAATCATGTACCACCCTTGTGGTTAACTTTTTAATATTATAATGTTGGATTGGAGATGAAACACATATATTTTAGTGTTTTTATTGTTGAGTTGGAGATGCTGTATGCACCTTATTTTATGTCAAAATCAGGATAAATTATGTATGCATTCAGAATATAAAAAGTAAATATTAATGTTGATGTATGTGAGGAGGAAATTAACAGGTATGTATATATATTTAGCAATATATAGGATGCTTTTAGTTTACCCGAATTTTTTGAAATATATAATATTTGTATACAACAAATAGAACAAATAAACTCACACACCCTCCTTATCTTTAATGATGTTTTAACCCTTGATCTCATAGGAGGCCAAAAACTCACATACTGCTAGGCTAGAGGTGCTTTGGTCCTTACCCATTTTTTTTATTGGTATATCATTTTCAACTCATTAAATTAAAGACTTTAATGAAAGTTTAGATTTATAATTTTTAGAGTAAAGTTCATTGTTAGTCAGAGTAAAGTTCATTGTTAGTCCTTAACTTTTTGTCACTTTTAACGAATATCGTCCTTCAACTTCGTTTTCTTGGATCCTCACATTTGTATGTTCCCAACGGATTTCATTCTTCTGCTTAGCGATCCCGATTAAATCTAGTTAAATGAAAGGTAGCATGGTCATTTTGCATTTTAAAACTATTTTAATTTTTCCCCAAGTAATGGACCTCATCCCCATTCTCCCCATCTTCCCTACAACCCCTTCGCCGAAAAACCCCCACCCTTATGCGATAACCACCATATTATCCAAACCCAAATGAGGGTATTCAGAACCTTAAAATCGAACACAAAATCTCAACAATATATGAACATAAACAATATGAGTTCATTCACAAACATTTTGATACAATTCCAAGAATCAAAATGATGAAAACCCTAACCCTAAATCAAAGAAGATCACTTAATCCTTTTACAATTTTCTTGATTACCCATGAATGATACAAAGAGGTACAAGGAGTGAACCTTAATCTTCATATACAAAAACTTTAACCCATGAATCTTTCATCTTAAAAAACAAGCGCTCATATCATACAAAACCTTAAATATAATCTTCATCTTCAAAAACCAAAGCCGAATTATTTATGTTCATTTCTGCATCTTCATCTTTGTCACTTGATTTAGACCTCATGACTTGAATTTTTGAAGGGGGGGGGGGGGGGTAGATACAATAAAGGAGCATAAGATGTATCAGGTGCAAGAGTTGGGACAAATGGGGTTGAAGCTCGAAGTGGAACAAAGAGAGACCACTAGAGAAGAGGGATCCATGGGTTGTTGTAGCTATCGAAAATAGGAGATGATGGAGTTTGCATAACCGAGAAGATAAAGAAGGAGAAGGTTGTGTGTGACCTCAAAAGGTGGTGAAGCCACTTCCAGGGTGGTTAATTGCTAAAGAGGAGTTATTATGCAACTCTTATATTTGTACAACCAATACAACTGATCAATCTCAACTGTCCATTTAATTTGATAAATATGTGATTTCATACAAGTTATAAGTTGTTTCATAATATAAAGTATTGATCATAATTAATGAACCCTAGTCATCTTCCATAAATATTCAAATCATAATAAATAAATTCTCATCATTTCCATAAATATCTCAATTGATTGGATTGTACAAATGTGATGAGTCACTCATTTAAGATAATTATGTTATTTATTAATTAAAAAGAGTAATTTAGTATATCACATTGTGTATCTTAGACTATCACAACGTGTATTTTCGTTGATTCCTTTGTATCACAAAGTGTTTTATCTTTGAATCTTTGATGTCAGTAACATAGTGAATTTTCATTGATTCCTTTGTATTAATTTTCATTGTTTATAGTATATCACTTTGTGTATCTTATGGTATCACAATGTGTATACAATAGGTATCACAGTGGACATCAATATGTATAAGTGGGTATATAGAGAAAATCATCCTTATTAATGTATCATAACGTGTATACAATGGGTATTGCAATGGAATGTTTACGCCAGATAGGAGAACAGAGAAGAGAGAAAAATAATTCTAAAATACTTAAAATGTCATTGTTTAAAATTTGAAGTCAAAATTACCAAATTTTTTAATTTCACAGTTAAAAACTTTGATTTGTGGTTGAGATTGGATCTCACAAAATACCAAGTTCTCCTTTGATTGGCCCCTTATGAATAGATAGGTGCGTCTCGATGTAGCATCTTGAAAAGTATACATTGTTGAAAGGTGATTAATAAACAAGAGTAGTATCTGATAACAAAAATCATAACAGGAAAGTAAAACGGTAGTTCATATGCCATCAATCATAATAATTCGTTTCATTAATGGCATACGAGTTATCGTCCCATAACTTCAAAGAATATAACAATAACTTTAATACACGTTGAGGAGAAAGCGAAAGATGAGGGTGGGGGTCGTTTAAACTCTTGATTGTTTTTCTTTATATTGTAGCTTTCAGCATATGGACGATATAGAGTTATAGACCTTCACTGAAAATAAATAATACAATATTTACAAATTTATGTATAACTTTTATTTTAAAATTTTGATTTAAAATCATTTATTTGTGGATTAGGAATTAATGTGATGGTAATGAAAAAATTAATTCACAAAATATAATAATAAACAAAAATAAACGGAAAGAAAGCATTTATAAAGTTTCATGAGACAAAATGTTTTTGGGCCCTATTTTTATTGGGTCTTAGCCCAAGAGAACCTTACTATTAATTATTTGGTAACCTTATTTGAAATAACATTTAGGGGTTGTTTGTTTACCTCTTAATAGTTCTAGTAAGAGGCAGTCTTTGAATCACTAAGAGGTGAATCTTGTTTGACAAAAAAAAATTTGTCTCTTAATGGTTCTTAAACCCTTTGAATGATTTTGAATCATGGGTCTCCCTTAACCATTCAGCACCATAATTCCATTGTAAACAATTACTGAACAATTATATTTCATTTTGCACTATATAATGAGAATCTCTTAATCATTCTAACCACTTTATCATTATGTACTAAACCATTCAGCAACCGTCAAATAACCCCTTATTTTTTAATTCTTTTTTCAACTATTTACTTTTGGTTTATTTTATTTAGCTACGGAGTATAAATTTGTCACCGGGTACTAAAATCCCTTGGAAATCACCTATGGATTTCGATTCTTGGTATTTTTGTCGGTGATAAGCTTTTTCTAGTTGTGTTTGTGTTGGTAATTGATTTCTTGTAACAAAAAATAATGTTGTTTCATATATGAAACAACAAAGGGTTCCATTACATGAACAAACACATTGTTTCGGCTTTCACCTGTTTTCTCAATCACTATTCTTACATATATGTAACATATTAGCATGTGATTCAATATTGATTATAATATATATTATTATTTAATAAAAAAAAACTAATTTTGTATCGTACAAAATCGATTTTATTGTAATGAAACAACATTTTAATTTCTTCTATTATATTTAAATCAATTTGTTGTTTAAATTAATCTCTCATTATTCCTCTCTTGCTTGTTGCTCTTCCATTTTGATGGGTAATTCTGGAGAGAAAGCTTGATTGGAATCCATAGTTCATCATTCCAATATTTCAATGATCAATTGACAAATTTCCAATGGATCAATGGGGATTGATGGAGTTTGACAAAACTCGACATGGCTTGGCTCGACAGGTCATAATCCAGACAGTTCAGTGACTCATGACAACCATCAAGAACATCGAGAAGGGGCGTCTTATGAGGTTTGATGCCACACTAAAATTAGTTAAAATTGGGGGAAAGGGATGTAAAATAGGCCGAGGAGCTCAATGGCTACTCGACTGTAACGTGTGGTTTTTTTTTTTTTGATTTATTTTCATTTTTAGATATATTATAAGCAACATTAAGTATTAAGTATGGAAACTCAAATTTATGTTCTCTTAATTTATGAAGAAAAAAAAAAATTCACCAAGTTGCACACAACAACCTGATAGTTAACGACAAGGGTTGTGGCGTAGTGGTTGAATATTCTATCTGTCCAGGTTCGATTCCAGATGTAACAACTGACTTTATTACGGCTGATTTCTTGCAGTCACAGTTTGCCAGAATTAATCTAAACATAGATTGAAACACCCATAAAAAAAAACCTGATGATTGAAAATTCGTCTTTTGAGCTATCATCATCCTTATTTAAAGTGATTATTAATTAATGTTTTAACATTTTTGAAATACAAGAACGAATACGGTGCATTAAATGTTTCATAGTAATTACATCCCTACATCAACTATTTTGCATTTATCTAGCACTAGCGATAGACCATATACGAGAAAGCATGCACCACGTATTTTATACGAAATGAAAATAATTCGATGGCATGAGTAATCTGACTTTTGAATATCAAAGCATATATAAATGCTTACTTCTTATTGAAAACATGTTTTAAGCATGCATTTATTATTAAAATACTAACATGATATTTCTTAAAAGAAAAGTAAGCAAATTAAGTCATAAGAACAAGAAGTTTCATACGTACTTGCTCACAACCACTTATTTACTTGATATCATCGGTTATAACATGTGGACATAAAACACCCATCGTATCTCTCTCGGATGTTAGATCGGTTATTCCAACTTAGAAGAGAAAACAAGTTAACGACCAGCATCGAAAACACATCTCGTCTTTTTTGATGTTAGGTATGGTATACCATCAAATGTTCTATTTTATAGATTACGAATGATTAGAAAAACTTCAAAAATACGGTTTCTCTTTAAACCTTGAATTCAGTGACATATCAAATTACCCAAATTTCATGAAAACTTTAATTCAAATATTTATAAAAAAGTTTAAAAATACAAATAGGTTAAAGTTAGGTATTTGTTATAATTTTAATTAGATTCTGGTATATTTTAAATTTACATTTTAATCTTACTTTTCAACATGGTTTTAAAATTTTATAATTTGTAATTAATTATTAAGATATAGAGACAACACTCACTCCATCGACACACCTTCAACATCATCCAACAAACCTCAAAACCTTCGACCTTTAACCTTACTAGCATCATTTCAACCACAACCTATTAGGGTTTAATTCAAGTTAGACAAATTATCTTTAATTCACCACTATTTCATGTATATGACATTGAGGTTTCAATTTTGTCATGTTCATCGTCTAAAAAACCCTAATTCATTTAGCGTTTAATCCAACCTCCCGTTAACATAAAACATTTTTTTTATCTTTAATTCACCCTATATATGAATTAGGGTTTAATCCAACCCTAATTCTTTCCAATGTATATATGACAAATTATCTTTAATTCACCCTATTTATGAATTAGGGTTTAATCCAACCCTAATTAGGGTTTAGCTAGCTTGTTAATAATAAAATCATAAAAATTAAAATACAACAATAAGATTTGAACATGAGTGGCTAAAATAATAAGATATCACTGAATATAAGCGCAATATATATATATATGATAATGAATATATATTAATTAACTATTTTATATTTCAAATTTATTTTTTATAAAATAATTAAATAAATAAACATTTTGAAGGGCGAGTATGATGGCACCACCTCTACAATGTGACTTCATAATTAAGAACAAGATGATCATGGTTAATCTTTAGGCTAGAATTCAATCAAAGTTTGAACCACACAATGTATAAATAAGGTTCATAGTGGTGATTGCCAACCATACACATTATGTACTTGTCTTCATCAATGCCCACATGCCAAACTTTCAATAATTGTATAGCTTTGCAAATTTTAAAATTCACGAGGGCAATTCTGTCAACGAATTTTGTTTTGTATATCCAACCCGTTATGCGAGCCGACTAATCCCAAGACGACCAYCTGCTTTGTAGATAGTCCGGAGTCATCGCATTTGAACCTACGTGACCACAAGGGAATTATATTCCTGCTTGGGATTTTTATTCCTGCTTGATTTTGGTAGTTGTTATAATCTATAACATTTTATCAATTACATACAATCATTTTCTTTAGTTATAATCTTTGTAATTTTATTGTGGATTTCTTATCAAGATTAAAATGATGCAAAACCAGTAGATTTTTATTGGGGAGATATATTTTGTGTGTTCGAAAATAAAATATAACATGTTAGATGAATATCTATGCTAAATATCTATATAGTTTTTTTCTTGAATATAATTTGATGCATAACATATCGAGTAGTTGGTACACGTTTATAAAATAATGAGTACGTTCATAGCAAATGCATAGTAAAAAAAACATGGCGATCCGTATTAACTTTTTATTTAGGGAACGTTCTGGAGACCACAACCAAATGTAGACCGGCAAATGCTTTTTGGGAGTCCAATTCAGAAATCGTCCCATTTTCAGAGAGTTGTCGATTTTTATGTTTTAAATGTAAATCATAAAAAAAATCATGAGTTTCTTTTAATTACACTCTATGTTATGTTATGTTATGTTGAAAATTTCCTTATTTAAGATCTAAATGATTCTTACGTAAATTTAGGAAGTACGTAATTTGAAACATATAATTTCAGTTCTTCAAAGATGTGCATATTCAAGGCTTTAAATCTCTTCTTACGTTTCTCACCTTAACTTTTTTTTTTCACACGATCCTTCGTTGTATAGTAGGATGATCAATCGAATTTAACCTCTACTTGTAACTAAATTGGGATGGATTGATTTCCCATGATTATGATTCACTATAAAACCAATGGCTTTTACCCACAAAAATCACTTAAGAAAATTTCCGATAGTAATAATGGATGGATCACCCAGAAAATACTAATAGTTTCAGTAGAATTCGATATTTTTCAAAAAAAAAAATACTAACGACTCACCCAGAAAATACCTGAGTAATCTGTCAATTATTTGAGTTTCCCACCAACAATTTACCCACCAAGTTTGTGACGATTTTGTGACGAACCACCTGTTCAGTGAAGAATTTCTCATGGAAAAATTTGTAGGTAAAAGTCTTTGTTTACTAGTGATAGAAACCATATACACACACATATATTGGAGGTTCAGGGGAAATCCCAAAAAATGAAAAAAAAAAAACATGGAACAACCCGGTAACCATTCATCCGAAGGATATACAAATGTGCATACAAGTAATTGAAGTTCTTTCTTGTTTTTTTTATACATGTATGCATGTTATGCACATGTGCATACCGGACAAATTGGTTACAAATTACTTGTATGCACATGTTTACATTGTTCAGATAAACGGTTACTAGGGTTCCTCAGTTTTTCATTTTTCTTTTGTCGTTTTCCCTTCTACATAGGATGCTCAAACGAGAAGGAAACAGTCGAATCACGTGCAAAATCATATGTGTTACTACATTGACGTCCAAAAAAAGTTGTACAGGTGACTTTAGCCTTGTCTTCAGGTCGTGGGGCAAAGTCGCGTGAATCACACGTGATTTTGTACATGAGAGAGAGAGAGAGATGAACGATCAAATGCAAACCACCATATTTATACAAACCGTGCAAACCATCCTCATTTGTCGTTGTTTAATCTTATGAAAAAAAAATTCATGAAATTGTTTAATCTTATGAAATTGTTTTATATAATATATTTTTTATTAAGTTGTTTCATATATGGTTATAAAATTCTTTCATATAATACTTATAAAATTTTAATTAAACTGTTTCATGTATTTCTCTAAAAATTAATATAATAAAAATAATAATATCCATGATTAACACCTTTCATAATAAAAATAATTAGTCAACCTCTCATAATTATACAAGATGAGATTTTATTTAATGGCAATTAATACATGAAGTAGAGCATTAAAAATGAAGCAAGAAGAAAAATCGGAATAATTGGATGGAGTGGGGGTGGGGGGGCTCCTCACCATGGTTGATGAGGCACACGTGCATGGGTAGGACAGGTGATCAGTGGGCAGACTTGTATCAATTTGAGTTCCAATGAGTTGTCTCTATCTACTCATTGGTCTCCCCAGATTCATTCAAACAACCCCCCACATTATTGTTGGACTAATGACCATACTTACGAAATTAAATCATGTTTAGAAATTTATTAGTAGATCATAGTAAAAAAAAAACCATATTAAGGGGGTGTTTGAGATTGCTTATAGAAACAACTTATTAATTTATTTCGGTGTGGTACCGGTAATAAGTATTTTTTAGTGTTTAGATAAACAACTTATACCAGTGTCAAACCGGTAATAAAGAGTTTTTGAAGAAGTTAAACCCTTTTGACTTATAATAAGTTGATAAGTGTTTTTATAGAAAAGCATAAGTTGTTTCAAATAAGCAATGCCAAACACCCCCGAAAAGATCCAATATTTACATTGCAATATTTTGGGTTTTCGAATTTTTGTATTATCATTTTCCGACCCCCGAAACTACGAAGTTTATGTTTCACTACTGCCTGCACCTCTTTTCAAAAACCGAGTGCGTGGTTAGCCACGAAGTCGAGCCTACATGAACTTTGAAGACACATATTAGATGTCATTTGATTGCTCATTAATCAGAGGTTCAACTAACACTAACATGACAACTCACTCTCTTCCCTCTAGGTTTTGCCTTTTAGAAAGTAGCTTAATCGTAACTTAACAAATCAGATTAGCTTATTGTATCATACAGCATAATAACATTATATATATATATATATATATATATATATATAACCATTGGCTTATTTATATATGGGAATAGGGTACCCCTATGGCTAGCTATGAAGGCTTTATGAGACAATTAGGGTGTGTGTGGTCATCCATGTGTGCACATGCACCCTATGTTCTTTGTCATCGTACCATCTCTAACTCTTTTGCTTACCCTTTTGTAGTAATTGTGTGTAGAGTGCACGAGCAATTATATGCCAAATATACCTACCCACTCTGCGTAACATGCAATTTTTTGGTGTACATAGAATGCATCAACTGCAGTTGAAGTGATCATATGAACCATTTTATCAGACTCAATATCGATCGCACACCTATATTCGATATGGGATTTGAAAACGCATCTTAAGAACCAAACAACAGATACGTACACATAAAGACCACAAGAAAGAGATTGTGTCGCACAAGTTTCGTTAGGTTTGTCAACTATATGGGTGTAAATGAGTCGAGCTCGAACTCGTTTATCTCAAGTTCGAGCTTAATAATTCTCGAGTTTGAGTAGATCTCGAACACGAAATAAAATTGCGTAACTTAACGAGTTGAGCTTTATAACATCTATGTTCGACTTGGCTCGTTAGAAAACTCGATTAAATCTTTTGAGTCTAGTCGAATCATCCCAAGCCATTTGAGCATATACTTTTCCGAGCCGAACATGTTGTTATATTTATAAATCATACAATAAAAATATAAAATTTATCAACATCGAGCTGATAAACGAGTTAATCGATCGTGAATTCGAGCCATAAACGAGCATCAAGCTCGAGCATCAAGTTCGAGCGATAACTCAAAAAGATACTCGAGCTCGTTCCTTACATTAAAAAAATTATTCAAACTCGAACCTGATATTTTTTTTTTACTAGTCAACATTTGCACCCCTACTGAACTATTCAATGAGTCGATGGAACTATTTGTTAGATTTAATGGAAATACATGACTTGAAATAAAACCATTTTTAAGCGTCGGTAGTATTATATATATATATATATATATATATATATTATACACACAGTTGGGTTTATGTGAAATCAGCCTGTTTTTGTGAGATACGTGAGACCATTTTTTTACACGTAAATCTTCACAGTAAAGCGCTCAGAAGGTAAAAAAAAAAGCCCGAACTTTCATAGAAAAAACATTGTGAAGGTTACATTCACAGCGTTTGCTGTGAATCTTCAAGTGTAAAAAAATGGTTTCACGGGTCTTACGAAAACATGTTGGTCTCAAATGATCCCAAATCTCTCTCTCTCTCTCTCTCTCTCTCTCTCTCTATATATATATATATATAGGGGCCTAATCAAATGAGAACTAATTAGTTTGTGGTAACTGTGAGAACCAATATTAACTACAAATCAATAGATAAATTAGGAAATTTATAATTTTGGCAATTTTATGCAAGGATATTTTTGGTATTTTACAACTTTCCTCCCTCCTCTCTTCTCTCTCCGGCCACCGTCCTCCGGTGATACTACAATGGTATCACAATGCATCATATATGTGCTTGGGTATCACATTGATGTCGTTTGTGTGATCGATCGAAGATGTAACACAGTGGTATCACTATGCATCTTATATATGATTAGGTATCACAATGTATCTTTTGTTTAACAGAGTCAATATTTTTAGGTATCACAGTGGTATCTTAGTGGTATCACCGGAGAACGGTGGCCGGAGGCCGGAGAACGGTGGCTGGAGAGAGAAGAGAGGAGAGAGGAGAGTTTTAAAATACCAAAAATATCCTTACATTAAGATTTTAATTTAAAATTACCAAATTTATAAATTTCCTAATTTATCTATTGATTTGTGGTTGAGATTGGATCTCACGATTACCACAAACTAACCAGTTCTCCCTTGAATAGGCCCCTATATATATGTCCTTGCATTAAATTTTAATTAAAAATTACCAAAATTATAAATTTCTTAATTTATCTATTGATTTGTGGTTGAGATTGGATCTCACGGTTACCACAAACTAACCAGTTCTCCCTTGAATAGGCCCTTATATATAAGATGCATTGTGATACCACTGTGTTACATATCCGATCGACCGCACAAACGACCACAGTGTGATACCTAATCACATATAAGATGCATTGTGATACCATGTGGTATCACCGGAGGACGGTGGCCGAAGGCCGAGAGACGGAGAGAGAGGAGAGAAAATATCTAAAATGCCCTTGTATTAAAATTTTAATTAAAAATTACCAAAATTATAAATTTTTAGTTTATCTATTGATTTATGGTTGATATTGGACCTTACGGTTTTACTACAAATTAATTAGTTATCCGTTGAATGGGCCCCTATATAGGGGCCTAATCAAATGAGAACTGTTTTGTTTGTGGTGACTGTGAGATCCAATCTAAATTACAAATAAAAGGTTAAATTATGAAATTAATAATTTTGATAATTTTAACTTCAAATATTAATTAAAGACATCTTAGGGATTTTATAAATATTCTCTCTCATCTCTCATTTTTCCTCTCTCCAACGAATCTTATTCGGCAAACTTTATTCCAATGAACCTTATGTGAACACAAGATACATATCATGATACCTACAAATGATATTGACTGTGATACCTAGATATACATACAAGATGCACGATGTGATACCTTTGTAAATCAATGAAAATAATGAAAATGCACAATATGATACATTTCATAAAACAAAGAAAATATGTTGTGATACACGTGAAACAATGTGAATGTTATCATTATGATACACTTTGATTCATAAATGTCTTTAAAATGTGATGTATATTAGGTAATTGATATACTCACTAACTAATTTTAATTAAATAGTTCATTATAAAAAAATTGAATTAAATATTTTGATTAGTTGTCAAAAATATATTTATTATATTAACTTTTTAAACTTATTTAAGAAATATTCTTAAATATCTCAAACAAGTGATTCACATTGGATCTCACGGTTACCACAAACTAATCAGTTCTTTCTTAAATGGGCCTACATATAGGGGGTTATTCATGGGAGAACTCGATTGTTTGTGGTAACTGTGAGATCCAATCTCAATCACAAATCAACGTATAAATTAGAAAATTAGTAATTTTGATAATTTGAGTTAAAATTATAATTAGAGAGCATTTTATGTATTTTTAGAAACTCCTCTCTCCGACCTCCAACCTCGGATCTCCGGCCTCCGGTGAACATTATTCCGGCCGATACCAAGTAATCACAAAGATACACAATGCAAGTACCAAGTAATCACAAAAATACATAATGTGATACCTATTGTGATACCAACCCAAACCTTAATCGATGACCCTAAAGATACACAATCTGATACCCATTGAGATACCATTGTGATATCATTGTCATACCAACTATGATACCAACCCAAACCTTAAAATCAAAATCAAACCTACAATCTAAACTTAACTGGTTACCCCAAAATTCAAAAACCAAAACCACAATCTAAAATTAATAAAAAAATTATTGATTTGGATATCTAAATTTAATTGAAGTGCTTGGATCCTCACGTTCATACATACAATAGTTTTCAAATCTAATTTTGATGGAGATAGAAATATGGAGTTTTTAGATCTGATTTCGATGGAGACGAGACGGAGATCTGGATTTGTTGAAGACTTCATAAACAAGATCGACACCAATGACTGATGTCAGGACATCGTTGGGTGTTGCGGCAATGATGTCGGCTTTTTCTTGGCCACGATAGGCAAGAATGGTGCACACCAAACGACGAGATGGTGCCCAGCAGCCCGGTCTCCCCCGACAACCCTAATGTTGCCGTCATCATCTTATCTGCCAAAGTTCTCCCTCGACAACAACCCCAACTTATACATCGACATCGTCGAAGCCCGAACCTCACTTGCCGTAAACATCCACAGCCTCTGCCATGACCTCAAACTGTCGAAACCTCGCCATCGCCGCCATTCAAGGTGCTTGTATTGGTGAAAGTGTTAATAGAGTGGCTATGAAATGGCCGACGAGATAAAGAGATTCACATTATAGGGTTTGTATGTTGTCAAAATTACTAGCTTATCTTTTATTTTATTTTAATAAATAATATTAGTTATCTTAAATGATTGGTTGAAGTTGGATCTCACGGTTATCACAAACTGTCTAGTTCTCATTTGATTAATCTCATATATATATATGGGTTTATTCAAGGGAAAACTGACTAGTTTATGGTAACTGTGAAATCCAATCTCAACCACAAATCAATAGATAAATTAGAAAATTTATAATTTTGTTAATTTTGAATTAAAATTTTAATGAAAGGGGCATTTTAGACCCAATACTAGCCAACCAGTCTCATGTGTACCAATTGAAATTTATACATAAGAATAGGCTCGCATAAGATGTCACTAAAAGGATATAGATAAGAGCTAAGACATTGATTATGCACACCAATTTACCTACATATGTCTGGGGTTATGCAATATCAATGCAACTTTATTTATTCGTTTTTAGACCCAATACTAGCCAACCAGTCTCATATGTACCAATTGGTAGCTAGAAATGAGCCTGACATTTTATATTTTACGCATATCTGGTTGTATAGTATATGTGTGCCAATTGCACCTCCACAACACACCAAAACAGTTCTTAAAATGATTAAGTATATATGTTGGATTGAATCTCAACAATTCAGAACTTTTGACAGGTGATCTTATACTGCATGATTTGCAGATTGTCATTTTGATGACGGTCTTTCCGTCGTCAGGAGGTGACAGGAAAAAAGATTTTCCAATCGAACGACATGAACCGTCATGGAATATTCCCACTATGTCTCATTTTGATCCCCAAGAATTCACAATATAAATTTGAAATCAAATGAATCAGACTCAATATGTTTAATATTATTCCAAATGTGACAAGATCACACATATTAGCTGCAAATATCCATGTAAAGTTAAAGTCCCCATCAGGGGCACAATGTTTCTCGAAAGTGCCTCACAATCACACTTAGTAGACGTGTGGTTGAGGTCGTAGCTACCAAATGGCAATGAGAGAAGCTACTTGGTTAGATAGATACTCCTTCAAAGGAAGAAAAGAGGAAGACACAATCATTTATCATCGATACATAAAACCCTTTCATGTATAACTATGTCAATGAATCATTAGTAGAGGACGCTCCAAATATAATTTTGATTTTAAGGAAGAGAGAAATATCTCAAATGAATTATGAGAGTACATACCGGTAAATGGACAGATCATAAATAAACACATTGATTATATATTTGCATATAATGTTGCTCATAAGATGATAGGACATTATAATATTGAACCATGCTTAGTTGAATTAAATTCTTTGACAAAGCATTGGGTATTTGGTCTGATAGTGCCAACCCACCAAGTGTAAAGCCTATAGGATATAGATGAGTCTTTGTCAGAAAGCGTAATGAGGATAATGAAGTCATAATGTACAAGACTCACCTTTGGCGCAAGGTTTCTCACAAACACCCTGGATTGACCATGGGAGGTTTAGTATACCATGAAGTACGTTACGATGTCCTACTATTTAATTAGCATAATAGTTTTTAAAGGACTGGATATGCAACTCATTGATGTAGTTACAACATATCTCCATTGGGATCTAGATTTAGATATACATATATGAAAGTGCCTAATGGCTTTACATTACCCAAGTCAAGTAACTCCAAACCATGGAGTGCATTCGAAAATATATTAAAACACTCACTTTATAGATTAAAGCAATTCAGTCGGATGTAAGGTACTCGTCTAAATGAATACTTGATTTGGGAATGGATATAAGAACAACAAACTATGTCTTTGCGTACTTATAAAGAAAATGAGTTCCAGCTTTTCAATGATAGCGTTATATCTCGATCATATGAAAATAATAGACACCCGTAATGAAATAAGAGAAGTCACAAGCTACTTAAGAGCTGAATTTGAGATGAAAGATCTTGGGAAAACTCATTGTCTATTAGTTAGTTCAGCTAGGACACCGAGCTTGTAGAATATTAATCCATCGATCTGCATATGTCTATAAAATGACCAAGTAATCTTATGTGGACCAATCATATTCGCCTACTCTCGTGATCAGCTGAATTGTTGGAGATAACTCATATAAAGAAAGATCCATTTCATGTAAAGGGTGATGAAGAAGAGGTATAGGGAGCTGGAAATCCTATCTAAGTACAATAGATACATTATTGTACCTAACACAATGCACTAACAATATGTTGTATTCTCAATTACATCAACTTAATGCCAACGCAATCTCATTGGAGAAGGATCAAGAAAATATTTAGACACTTAAAAGGAACCATTAACTCAAGCTTATTCTTTTCCTATAGAGAGAAAAATGGAATTGATAATATAATTTCAGTACCTACAAAATGATGTAAACGACAACGTATCAACCCTTGTAACAAAATACTAAAACAAATGTCTTGGTAGGTTTTGCTGATGTTGGATATCTCTTTGACCCATATAAATTTTCGTTCCCAAATTGGATAATGACTTACCAATAGAAACGTGATGACTGTTTTGAATTCAACCAAACAAACACTTGTAGCTACCTCCTCCAACCATTATAAGATATATTGCTCTACGAGACCCAGTTTGATAAAGTATATGATAAAAAACTATCATTATACATGCTAGGGGAGCGAGTGGTTTAAGTTTTACCACTAAAAACCCTACATGCATATATGAAGATAATGCAACTAGTATCGAACAAATGAAAGTTGGATATATCAAGGGTGATAATACAAATAATATTTCGCCAAAATTTTCTACAATCAGCAATAGCAACCTCTCCTCGAGATTCAAGTGAATCAAGTAAGGTCTGAAGAGAATGTGGTATATTTGTTTCCCAAACCATTGCCTATGGTTACATCTGAGAACATGTGAAAAACATTGAAATACAAAGACTTTCTAAGATCTTTTGATTGATGTAAGAATTTAGGGAGAGTAGTAAACAAAAGGAGGTGTCGAACAAATATGTACTATTGGTGGGTTGTACTCTTTCATTAAGCCAAAGTTTTGTTTTTCCCACTGGTTTAGGTATTGGTGTCGAATAAATATGTACTATTGGTGAGTTGTACTTCTTCATTCAGCCAAGGTTTTGTTTTTCCTACTGGTTAAGATATTAGTGAGACAACAGTTATGCATGATCTTGTTTTCTAACCTTTTTGATTGTTGTACGAATCAAGAAAGATGGTAAACTAAAGGAATTTTTTTGTGGTGCCTTGTATTCTTTTCTTCGTCCAAAATTTTTCTTTTCCTATTGGGTTTTGTTTCTTTGGCGCAAGATTTTAATGAGACAAAAATTATGTATCATCACTTATTAGACTCGGTACAAGGGGGAACTTTGAAAGATTGGGTGTCATAAATGAAATGATTTAAAAGTATTAATTATTACCATAATGGTTGTTTTTCTTTTTCACCGTAAACTCTTCCTTGTAAAAAAAAAGTTATGATTAATGAGAATCATAAATTTCTTTGCTCTGTTGTATTATTGTTCTATTTCGTTTTTTATATAACAAAAACCTTAATTTATGCAATATATTTAAGATATTTTAATGTAGACTTTATAGGGAACATTATGATGATCCCAACTAACCAACAATTAGATATAGATCGGATTTTAAATCAATTATTCAATTATTATTATTTTTAAAATCGTTAATTAATAACATTCATTAGAATATAGGTGTACATTTTTTTTCAAACATCAAGATAATTTATTATCTAACCTTAGATAACAGATACAAGATGCTGACTTTTGTTAAACTCCATCTAATCATTTTGATCAAATTAACATATTTCTGGATGATCTTTTAATTCTCTCTCTCTATATCCTAATTAATACAACATGTATTATATATATTTATATATATATATATATAGAGAGAGAGAGAGAGAGATGGAGGGTTGGGTTCACGTGTGACCAATGGTTTTTCATGAGACCCGTAAAACCAATTTATATTGATCAACTTTATAAACTAACGATCTAATGGTTTAAAGTTGTAAGGTGGCAATTTTATGATTATTGAGAAGTCCCGTGGTAATTTTGTGATTATAATTGTTCAGATTGTAGATCTAATCCAATGATTGAGAACTGGTCTTACGGGTCTCATAAAAAACTCTTGGTCTTACATGATATCAGTATATATATATATATATATATATGTGTGTGTGTGTATATATATATATATGTATGTATATATAGAGAGAGATTAGTCTTAATTTGCCTTTGGAAACAAAATCATTGTCAACAACCTTGACCTGACCCAACCTACCTGTGAGTTCTCACCACTAGCTAGACCGCCATGGACATCAACCCGGGAATATGCAGCGATGCTAGCCATTGATGAGAGCTGATGATGTTTTGGTTTGTGGAATCATCGGCCAACATTTGCATGTTTTAAGGATTTCCTATTAAACACAACCACGTCTCCTTAAATTCATAGGAATCTTTTTCTTAATTCATTACCTACCAGGAAACATGCATGCATGCTTCTATCATAATCAATATATATATATATATAT
>NC_037529.1:10248206-10252973 GCF_001531365.2 Cynara cardunculus var. scolymus | reverse complement strand
GATGTTTGAATTCGTATAAATAATTGCGGATAAACATAATCAAATAGAGGATGAACATCTCATTTTAAAATATAAAAAATCTAAAAAATACAATTAGAATAATTATCGAGTTCCAACAAAATAAATAATTATTATCTTTTTAAAAAATTATATTATTAAACCAAATATAAATTACTTCGTTATTGTACATAAATTAAATTATAAAAAAATTGGATTAAAAAATTACACAAAAAATGAGGAATTTCAAATAGTTAATTTGATACTAATATCGATATATTTTTGTCAAATTTTTATGATATCATCGCTTTCTCAAAATCACGTAAAGTCATATTATAACATCGACTGAGATAAAGAATAAAATGAAATATTAAAAACACGATGTATCTCGCTGCATTGCGCGAGTACTCTTCTAGTATATATATATATATATATCAAATCAAAAATTTACTTATTATATTAATCCATCCACCATGTGTTAATTAGTTAATGAGAAATTTTGTATGCAATTTTTTACTATATCTTGTACATATATACCTAGTTTAGCCATGCATACTTTGATACCCACTGTCCCACTTCCATTGATTGACTTCTCCTCTTCTCCCTCTCTTTCTACTGTGTTGGATTTTAGATTTGTCATCATATTACATGCTTACAAGTTGAATATTATGATAAAATAAGTTTTGGTTGGTTTATAATCAAACTTATTTTTTCAGTTTCAACATTATATTTTATGTTTTTTTTTATTAACCTGGATATCTAACCTGCTATACGAGCCGATTAATCCCAGGGCTATCACCTGCTTTACAGATAGCCTGGAGTCACCGTATTTGAACCAGCATGGCCACAAGGGAATTTTTCTTCCTTCTTGGATTTGAATCTGTGACCTCCTGCTACTTTTTAATATTTGCTGTGCATCTATGTGAACTTCCAACATGAAAAAAGTGACTTTACCAATATGATTTTAAGGGTGTGGGGAGATTAAAAAAGGCTTTCACAACAACACAAATGTCAAAATGCATGTTTTTCCTTCCAATTTAGATGCTAATTGATTTATTCACTACTTGTAACAAAAGAAATTCATTAGACACATAATTTGTTAAGCTTATGATGTTATCAACTTTTCACTTCATTTATCACAAAATAATCTTCCTTAATTTCTTTTTGAAGTAAATTAAAATTTACCAGGAGGTCACATGTTCAAATCCAAGGAGGAATAAAAATCTTTTTGTGGTCACGGATGTTCAAATGCGGTGACTCCAGACTATCTATAAAGCAGTTGATTGTTTTGGGATTAGTCAGTTCGCATAACGGATTGGATATCCAGATAATAATAATAAAAATTAAATTAGGGTGACTTTGTGAGTGATGAGCTCTTGGTTTTGTAAGAAACTATGTCCACACAAATTGGTTTGAATAATAAGCAATGAATTAGAGTAATAAATTGACTACAAACATGGACATTTATGACTTGTGCCAAACTCACAAGCATATGAACATGTTTCTTGATGTCACAACCCAATTATTGACATGGGGAATCTTTCTTCATAATTTGTAAAGCGGGATTTTTGACATTTTCTTTTTGTTTTATTTTAAAGAAGGATTTAATTTGTAACATTCCCAATTAATCAAGATGTAGGACTATTATAGCCAATTTAATACAAGAAATGGCACATTTTTTTATCCATCTTCAATTATATAAATTCCTTTTCTTTAATTAACAAATCTAATTTCCTTTTTTTTTGAACTTATATAAATTTCTTTTATGTAGTAAGAAACTTGAATATCATGTATTCAAGTCATGTATTAATTTAGGCTTAATTTACCTTTCAAAAAGATCATCAATATATAGCTTATTATCGGTTTTGTTGTTGTATATATGTGATGGCAAGAATGAATTAAAGGGTTTGTTGTTAATGATCGATTTTCAACTCGTATCTCAAATACGTGTATTATATAAACTTGAATGTGTATGTCAATTTTGAATATAAAAGCATAAGGTTAAGCTTCTGACATGAAGAGTGGGATGAAGGTTGTGAAAATGTCAGTAAATTAATTAAACATGTTTAATTTGTAATTATTTTCCATACCTTAAAATTAAAATACAGTAGTTTTGATTATTTCCTTTTAGGGTTTTTATGGGGAACGTAGGCCATGGACACCCATGTGAGTCCATGTGCAGTGTCTTTATCTAACAGCCCCACCCTTTTACATATTTTATTTGTATTTTAGAATAAATAATCCCTTAACTTCAACTCCATTCTCATTCATCTCTGATCTAACTTTGAACTTCTTCTTCTATTGGATCCCTAAAACATTCATCTCTCTGCAACTTTCAACTTCAACTTCAACGGCAAACATACCTTGCTTTTAGATCTCTCATCAATATCAGATTTAAAGAAATCAAGGTACATGTTCATTGGCTTATTGATCAAGTCTTTAATTCTTTTATCTCTTCATGTCCTATATTCTCTCATCATATTTAATTTTCTTTCATCGTCGATATTGCGTTTTCTAGATTAAAATCCTCTTTAATCTTCATCTCATACTAGTTTGTCTGTAAAAAGAGATCATCCATCAACTTCGGATGTAGAATAACTTGCTTTTTTTTAATTTGAAACTTGATGATAATCATCTTCTTAACCAGAAATTCTGATTATATATGAAAACGTTTTTGGGGAAAATTAAGAAGATGTTAGATTTGAATTTCAAAAACACCAGGATGAATCTTTGAAACCCAAAAAGTTCTTGGATAGACGTGGGAAACCACATGTGAGAAGTGAATTCGGATCGTCGCTTAGAACTCGGTATCTTGTAAGTTAGAAAAATGATCCAAAAGGGAGCATCAGTTTTGTCTGCTTAAAATGGTTTATCATTTCTTGAGGTTTTGATGACAACATCTTTCAAGTTTATCTAGCTTCTTGTTGTTGTTGTGAAGAAAGAAAGTCAAAAAGGTAATTTTGTAAATGGACTAATTCTTGAACGATGATCAGTAATGAAATCATAAATACTAGTTTCTCTCTATCTTTAGATCATGAACTCGAATTCACTGTTTAATTAGTTAAAAATGATGTTTTGTGTTATTAATTAATTAAGGTGTAACTATTTCTAGGTTAAGAAAATGCACACCTCAAGCCCACTAAAGAAAGAATTTCTCAAGAAATGGATGGAGGGTCTTCAAATATGTTGTTCTTCAAAGAAGCAAATGAATGTCTTGGAGAGAAAGAAGAAAATTAAGCTTTCTGCAGATATTGCCATGGCTTCTGCTAAAAAGACACCAACGTCTTGGAGCAATGCACTAATTTCCTACGCCAGGAGAAACGAAGAATACATGATTCTGACCGACCAGTTATTAGGCCCTGAATCACAGTTCAATCTACAGAAGAGTACAGATAGAATGATCGGTTTCCATAAGAGGGTTCAATGCAAGAAAATCTTGAAAAGGAGGAATACTTACAGTGCTGGTAAACGAACGAAGAAGAAGACGGGGCATCCTCGATTGATTTCAGCTACTCTTATTGCAAAAAGATTGGTGAAGAAGAGGACTAAAGTGCTTAAAAGGCTTGTACCTGGTGGAGAATCCATGGATGAATTCTCCCTCATCAAAGAAGCATTGGACTACATTCTTTCTCTTAAGGTACAAGTTGATGTGATGAGAAGCGTTGTTACTGCAACTGAGATCTTGAGTAATGAGAAGTCGCTGAAATCTGTTGAATAAAGAACTAAAACATAGAACTTGAAAGAAATCATGTACAGGTATTGCAGTTGCACGCATGCACCACTAGTTTCTTTCTTTCTTTTTCATTTATTTTTCATCGATCGTGTATCTAACACATTTGTGCCAGCTAGCTAGTACATTTGATCTATGCAAATCCCCCCTTTAATTTCATATGAATATGACAAAAAACTTGATAGCATGCACATATGGAATTCTGACTTAAGAGACATGTGATACATAATTAAGTCAACCCCTTGGTGTTGGCACCTGTAGTTTCTACTTCTGAATTCTTTTCTACAGTACTGTGTATTTTGTTGTTTGATCTACTTTAGAAATTAAAATTTTCAGAACCACCATGAAAACTGTGGAGATACACACACACACACATATATATATATATAATGAGTATATTTATTGTGTCCTCAAAGTATTTTTCTAATAACTCGTGAAAATGGCAACTTTTGGAAATGGATTAATCGTGGGGTTTGATTATATATTTAGTTTCTCCATTAGTTTTCAGTTTGGCACCTTGAGAAAGAATCACGAACGTCAAAACATCAAAGGTTTTAATATTAAGCATCCTCGCATATCCTATTTGATGATGTGTATATGTATGTCTTGTATATAAACACTGGTTGGAGTACGTCTTAAGAATATGATTAAGCTGGTTATACATACGTAAAGCTACATATATATATATATATATATATATATATATATATATATATTCTTTAATTTCTATCCAAGGAAATCAAAGAATATGTATATAAAACCAAAAGGTAGAAAAACATATATACAAAATAAAGGAGTAGTTACGTTCTTAGCTAGGTAGATATATGAACTAGGCAATTTAGCGATTTGCATTGGTAACATTTAAGCCATGTGTCCGAATAATACAACATAGAGATCGAAATTAGACTTGTCTAGCTAGTCATATATATATATATAGAGAGAGAGAGAGAGAGAGGAGTGATCATATGAAAACCGCCCTAATTTGTGTAAACCGTGCAAACCACCTTCATCTGTCGATTTCATTGTTTAATCTTATGAAA
>NC_037529.1:10243486-10247826 GCF_001531365.2 Cynara cardunculus var. scolymus | reverse complement strand
TATATATATTAGTAAGGTAGTATCATGATGATACGGTGTGCATCTCGATTTAAAGTAAATGACAATCGTGTTTCATTTTTATCTCTTTTTTTTTATTTATCAGATGCTAACATTGCATCAAATGACGAGAATATGCCCAAAAAAGTGTTTATCAATAAATCATATTGATATTTACAAAAAATACTTAAATACATGTTTTTGATTTTAAACATGCAAATAGTTTTTTATAAAATGGGAATCAGCTCATATAAAATACTTTTCTACAAAAAAAATTATTTATATAGCTCTCTTAGAAAAGAAAGAAAAAACAACATTTGTACAATAGTTAAAAAAGTAAGTTTGCAATAGGCATGTAAGTTTAAATGATGCTTTTGACCCAAGCCTCTTCGGCTTAGTTTATTACAAGTTTAAGTTTCCCTTCATTCACCAATTCATCCAGATAATCCAGGTTCTTGGCTTTCAGTCAAAAGAATCGAACTTTCAAGCAGATAAGTTTCTTCACAAAGAATCCAGGTTCAGTATTTTTTTCTCACACTTTTTCAAAAGTCAGGGCCTGAGCCCGACCCTAACGGGCCTGAGCCCACTCAATAGTGGGATATATTGGGATAGTTTGGTTTAATTTGGTGACTCCGTGACCATATGACTCAATTGCAACCTTAAACAAATACCACCTTTTTAATTCAAAATTAAAATAGGAAAAAAAAAATTAATGATGTTTATGGTGACTTGTACCTATAGAGAAATAATTTGAGCATTTCTTTAGATTTGCCAAGTTATGTTCGGGTCTTTTATAATATATAACCGTTTAAGACCTCTTATAATATAGTATAGATTTGTACACATTTATGATATTTTATAATATTATAAAAATCCAAAAATATTCAATATTGAACTTATTTTGAAGGTGTTGATGAAAGAATTATAACAATATAATGTACAATAAAAAAAGAAACACAATCTTTAATGTATTTTAGTTAACATGTTTATATATTTTTAATATGAGAAAGGTGTAATAACATAATTAAAGTCCAAATGTAAAGGATATAAAAAATTAATTTTTATATATATTCATGATATTTAATAGAATGATTAAATCCACAATATTGAGCTTATTTTGAAGATGTTGACGAGACCATTATAATGGTATAATTTATAAAAAAAACGTATTTTTAATGCATTTTTGTTCATATACGATTATTTATGTTAATATGATTAGGGTGTAGAATGAAAAATAAAAAGCAAGGGATATGAAGTAGATTAAATAACTAATTATAAAGGTATAAAATATAATTTAGAGATTAAAAATGATTTTATTTTTAATATATAGAAGACGTGGGAGGATGTGTAACTTTACAAGTTTGTACAATTAGCATAACAAATTGTACCTATTAAAAATTTCAAAATAACTTAAACTCCTCTTTTATGTGTGTGTGTGTGTATGTGTGTGCACGCACACATGTGTTTAATCATTTGAGAAATTAGAAAATTGTGAAATCAATGAAGAACTTCTAGTTTAAGGTTTTGTCCACATGATTTATTTTCCATTGAAATATAGTATTTAATCTATTAATTAACATATATTTGTTTCATGATGTGTTTGTTTCACATGTATTTGGTTCACAATATTAAACTTTTTACGTGTATTTTTTGTTTCACAAACACGTAAAAGATGTTCAAATTGCAAACCGAGTAGATGTCAAATAAACACATTGTGAAACAAATATATGCTAACCAATATTCTAAATTCTAGTCTTATATAAATAAATAAATAAATATATGAAATAACGTATAATGCACAAATTCTCAAGGTTATCATCTAATGTCCCTCACACACAAATTAAACAAATCAACACTAATAATTTTAAAATTTTAATTACACTATGTACTCTTATAACCAGTTATTTAAGTTACATTATCCCTCACTTTAAATTTTTCATTTTACATTTTTATCATATTAACATACATAATCGTATTTCAACTAAAATTCGTTAAAAATATATTTTTTTAACAAATTACACTTTTATAATTGTTTCTTCAATACCTTCAAACTTAGACTATTATTGAATATTTTTGGATTTAATAATATTATTATATATAATAAATACTATAAAATTATTTGTAATCCTTACACTTTATACTCTTATAGTTATTTATTCAATTTATTTTATAGTCCTTACATTTTCATTTTACACATTTATCTTGTAAGATCCCACGTATATTAAGTAGGGGAACAAATTATTGTCTTCTAAGAGATTGGATAGTTCATCTATCATAATATAAAATAAAAGTTGCATGGGGGTGTTACATATTTTAGACACATATATAATGATATAGTGAATAAAATACATTCAAAATAGGATAGGGTCTGATTATGAACCGATTGCGACCAGGATCGGTAGAAACCGTTTATGACCGACTGTCTGGGATTGGTTATATTTTTTTACGAAAACTCAAGGCCTTGACGGCCTGGTTTGAGATCTGGTATGGGACCGGTACTGATTATACATAGGCCCAATTTTTTTAAAGATTAAGTTTTTATAAATTACATATCAAGTTTTTTAGAAGAATTTCAAGTTTTTAACAAAAACTTTTAAGTTTTTCAAAAAAAATTCAAAGTAATACTAACATTTTGGGACATGTATAACATTTTTCTAGAAAAGAAGGTTTTAAAAAATATTTAAAATGTATTTAATTTGAATGACCCAATAAGAGATTTTAAAGTATATTTCAATAAAATATTGTCTAAAAAAAGAAAATCTTCAAACAATCAATTTTATATGTACAAAATTGATTTTTGGAAAAGAACAAATTTGGGACTGATTTAGGCCCGGCCAGGACCGCGACTAGTTCTAGGGGCCGGGCTTTGTACATGGAGAATGAATCGGGTGTTTTGTTGAGATCAGGTATAAAAGGAAAATCTTGAATCGGGACCTTATTTGGCAGATTGCTATCAGATTCGTGAGCTTTCACCTTCTTGTGTGAGCTTCATTGGGATATAGAGTTGGTTTAATGGATTCCTTATTGAGGTATGATTATTTCTTCCTTGACTAATGTGAATCTCACCATTTCTTTTAGGGCTTTATGGTGAAGGAAACGATGGATTTTATAGTGAAAAACTATTTTAGGTTTGAATCTAGTTATGATTTAATCAGTAAAATTGGTTTATCTTGATGATTCATGGAGTTTTTGTTAAATATCTCTGAATGTGTGATTTTGAAGGTTGAAAACTTGATTATTAATTTTTGGGTTCATCATAGATCGATCGGGCGGTGTTTGATTGTTTATATGTGTTTTGGAACCTTTGGGAAGGTTCAAATGAGTGGGTGCAATGTTGATTATGGGTCAAATGATTTTAATGAATTTAGGGATTTTTTATTTTAAAAAAAAAAATCTTTCGAATTCGGAATTCCATTAGGTTTTTCTAAAGTTTTATTTTTTAAACCTAGTTTTTTAGACTTTTTTTGTTTTAATTTATTTCTCAAAATGTGTCTTATTTTCGCTTTTAAGTTATTTCTTTTTATAGTATTATGAACTCGTATATAGATGATATATCAATATTCGAATTATATATAATTTAATTCTTTTTAAAGATTAATTAAATAATAATAATAAATAAAAAGCTATTCAAACGAAATAAAGATGGAATAAAAAATACAAGTGTAATCATATATCTTTGACATCATATGAAAAGCTTTGAAATTATTGGGAGAACCGTCGCTTGTTTTAATAACATTCGTGGGGAAAAAGCCACATGAAGTTTGGCATTATCTAAAATTAAAAAAAAAAAAAAAAAAAACCTATCACAACTTCTTTTTCATACTATTAAATATTTAAAATTTGGAAAAAAAAAAAAAAAAAACGAGTATTTGCTTCTATTTAATTTAACCAAGTATTGATTATTGTGTAGATTGTGACCACATGCACAGTCACATATCGATTATGTATGATGTACATTGTTATAATAAATATACATTAATATTTTATTAAAAATACGTACATAAAATATTAATTATGGATGTTTATTTTTTATTTTTTTATTTTTTATTTTGCTAATTTTTAAATATTTTAGTTTTAAAAATAAAAATAATGAGATAACTAAATTTTTGTTTTCAAAATGATATTATTTTTAAATATTGTCCAAAGTCTATTTAAGGTGTGTTTGACACACAGGATATAACAGAAAGGAACATGATTTCACGTTTGAGAAGACTCTTCTATCTATCTATCTATCTATCTATCTATCTATCTATCTATCTATATATATATATATATATATATATATATATATATATATATATAGACTTGGGATCATGTGAGACCAATAGTTTTTCGTGAGACCC
>NC_037529.1:10234969-10243356 GCF_001531365.2 Cynara cardunculus var. scolymus | reverse complement strand
TATATATATATTGGTTATTATACAACCTTTGACATTTGTGCAACCAATACAACACAATCTCAACCGTCCATTTCATTTGATTAATATGTGATTTCATAGAAGTTTTGATTGTTTTCTAATATAAATTATTGATCATAATTAATTAACCATATTCATCTTTCATAAATATTCAAATCATAATAAATAAACTCTCATCATTTCCATAAATATCTCAATTTATTGGGTTGTACTGTATATATATATACATGATTATATTGTAATAATATACTATATATACATGATTATATTGTAATAATATACTATATATACATGATTATATTGTAATAATATTATAATCAATTTATATAAATACAAATATATGAGAGAGCGACACGTATGAAAAATAAACAAGATATTGCAGTTTTTGTATATGAGATGGGTGTGAATTGATTAAAGAGAAAACAATTACATTTCTTTTTCTTTTTTCTAATTAACCTGCATATCCAACCCGCTATACGAGCCGACTAATCCCAGGACGACCACCTGCTTTGCAGATAGCTCGGAGTCACCGCATTTAAACCTCCATGGCCACAAGAGGATTTTTATTCCTCCTTGGATTTCAACCTGGTACCTCCTAGTACTTTTGACGAGTCAAGCTCAAACCAATCAGACACCACATTTGTGGTTCAATTACATTTCTTTGTATCAATTGAGTTGGTTGAACAACGTATTTATATTTATATTTATATTTATATTGGTGGTAGTAACAAATTATTAACGTACCACATGGATGTGAATATTTATATGAAGGGACAACACAATTTTTTGAGGAGGCTAAATAACAAAACAGTTGATGGATGCAACAAACAAATGTTGTACCAATTTCCTTGTTTCATAAAAATTAACATATTCCTATCACCATACACAATACCATTAATCAACTTCAATTATACACAAAATGACTGCATACATACATATATATATATATATATATATATATATATATATATATATCACAATTACAACTACTTTTTTACATACAGGAAAAACAAGTTTTTTTCTTATATATAATGATTTGAAGTTACGAGTCCTAATGGTTGGGAATACCAATCCAGAGAAGAAGCCTTCGCGGGCGATCAAGAAACCTTGCCTGCCATGCGGGTTCTTCACTCTCATAAGTGAACCCACATTTCGTGTACAGATTTCTGGCCGCATTATTGTCAACAGCAACATGCACATACAAATCACTAATCCCTGAAACATCCACATCCGCACTGCTTGATTATTTATTAACGAAACTTCTGTGGAATGAGTATATCAACAAAACAGATTTTACCCCAATCTTGTGCTACTGATTTTGATTTCTCCACAAGCAACAAACCAAGCCCGTTCCTCTGGCATTCCTTCACAACACATACATTACTTAGATACCCCCTCGCAATATCACCCTCGATTCCCTGTTTTTCATTCCAATTCCAAGAATCAGATGCTAGCATTAATATTTAGCACAACAATTTCAAAACGCATCGACTACATCAAATTACAACTTCTCTCTTCTGCTTGTAATTGATCAGTTAAGTAATTATTTTAATACTGTGTTTATGGTTGACACTGTTCTCCTTTGCTTCTCAGTCTTCACTTATTTGAATTCAAAAAACACCAAATCTCTAATTTTGCGAGGAAGGGAGATTATGCATATCCTTGAAGAATCTAGGTAGCATCTGAATAGTCATGGAGCTACAACAAGAAGGCAACTAAACACATACCAATATGGTCGTGCAGAAATATTCAAGAGCCATCTATGGTACATGAATGAATTATGAATGACAACTACAATTGTGTAATGTTTAAAACTTAGGTGAACAACAGAAGTATGATATCCAGTAATTTAGAAAAGCATGGGATTGACTGACAACATACAAAGTAGCTTCATTAGTCAACAGATTCATATCAAAATGGTGGTTTATATCAAATATAAATTACATAACATTGAATCATATAAAAATGGTAGTTATATGCAGTCTTTGAATCTACTCTGAAACTTGAGTTTCAAATGGAGGCTTCCATATATTCAATAGGATTTGGGTGAAAGAAATACCTTTGGCTTTATTCCTGTTATCTCATTAGGGAGGCTCAAACACCGATTAAGATCCAGAGTCCCAACAACAACTCGATCTTCTCCATTGTCTGAAAACTACATAAAAGATTTATCGGGTAAGGGTTGGAACATTGCATCATATGACCAGGGGAAAATAATTTACAACAAAACATGCATCCACATCTGAAGTTGTATAAACCAAAGATGGATACTTGTGGCCAGGAGTGCACTGAGAAAATAAAAGGCCAACTGCCAACCGAATCAAGCAAACCACACCGTAAATGATTACAGTGGTTACATGTGGCCTTTTGGTCCAACGGATACCAGTTGCACTGTTTGAACCAAACGGTTGTAGGTCCAAGACTCAAAGTTCATATACATAATTATGTGTTGAGTTTTTTTTGTTTCTTTATCTTTGTCTTCTGTCCAAATAAAATGACTTAGGGCCCATTTGGTTTGACGGAATGTTCTTTGAGGGATTTGGATTTCGTAGAAGGATATGGAATTGGGAAAATTTGGAATCTTTGGAGTGTTTGGTTTGTAGGATTTGGAATGAAATTGAATTCTATTCTTTAGAAATAATTTATAAAAACAAATTATCGAAATAATTAAATTACCTTTTTATCAGTTGATTATTACAAAATAAGTGTCTTTAAGATATTTTAAAACATTATTACAAAAATCCTATGAAATCCCGCGAAGGGGTGGGTTCCGGTGAGAATGAGATTTGCATTGAGAAGGGGATCTCCACCCTTGGATCAATCCTAATTGAAGAGTTCCACTAGATCAACACTAATGAAAAGCACAAGATGAATTCCCTTCTAAAGCGAAATTCATGGGTTGGTTTGAGATAGAAAGTGATCAAGGATCCAAATCTCTTCTTACACTTCTCATCTTTAACTCCTATTTTCCCACGATCCTTCGTCATTTCACGAAATACCAACCACCCCCATGGGATTTCTAATTCCCATGTTTGTGGGATTCCAAATCCAAGCATTCCTTCAAACCAAAATATAGGATTGGAATGGAATTGAACTCCAAATCCCTCTAAATCATATCAAAACCCACAAACCAAACGGGACCTTAGAGTTATTCAATTCCAGTAGATCTTTGTTCCTTAAATTTTAGAGGTTTGGCTTGCAGCTTCTGTTACTTGTCTGCCAAACCGCTAAAGAATATATTTTGTTCTTTTTAATATTGAGGTATTAAGAATATGTAGCTATGTAAACATTGTTGTTTTGTATTTATACGATTTAAGTATATGGTATTGAAAATAAGTACGTATTAACAAAAGAAAAACCTAAAGTAAATTCCTAAAAGTTAAAATTGCAAATTTTCCCCCGCAGACGGTAAACTTACTTCTTACATACCTAGACTAATTTCATGTTTGAGTTGTATCCAAACTTTTGGATCAACAGTGGAGACCCAAATTGTCCACACAAATCTGGGACGACCAAGCCACTAAACAAAGTGTATCTTGGCAATTGGTGATTTGAACATTTGCCGGACCAGATATGGCGTTTGGTCCCAATACCAAGCAACCAACGCCTTACGGTACCTTAGATGAAGAACATAGCTCGTCTGGAAAATTCCTTGTTTGTGAGATTGGTAGTGTGGCATTGATGCAAGAGACCTTTTGACCTTCCTTTGTACCAGCAAGACGTTCTTTCAAAGCTTCAAACTCATGTTCAGCCAAATACTTTTTATGATCCTAAAAACTTAAAGAGGAGAAAAAAGCATCAGTATTGTTACATCAAAAAACCAAAAAACAAAGATGCATATGTTCATACTATAACCTCTCTAAAATCTTCAAAAGGGGGGCACATATATCAGCATTACATATAGCAATTGAAAGACTCAGGCACGGGTAAACACTAAGTTCATACATCGAAATTAGTTGAAGCTACAAGGAAATACAATTGAGCTACATGCAACATGAATAACTAAATACTGAACACTGATAGCAATTCATCCACATTGAAAATGGAAATGGGATGTGCCATAAATGCCAAAAAAGGTCATAAATTACAGAGAATCCGCAGGCAGATGCATAATTCTGATGCTCATACAATTGACAAGTAACAAGTAAATATTATTTAAAGATGTGCATACTGTGTAAACTTGTACTCTTGCTTCACACACATACACACACTAGTATACATAGAAGACTCCAATGTGGGCAGCAACTTTGACATTGAAAAGGTTCAATCGAACAGGTGACAACCACGTGATTAAATTTTTCATCATAACTCTGTTAGATCTCAGAACCGTGAATACCTGTTCCTTATCCACAAATAATATGAACTTGGCATATGTTTTTTTCTGTGATCTTCAGACGTTACCATTCATAACTAGGATTTTACAGAACAGCTATACACTGGTCAGATCATATTAAGTTGCAGGTTAACATTTTATTGTTTCACAAATAAGAAAAGGCTGCTTACCTACAAATCCTAAATGACAAGATATGATGTGCGTTTTGGTTTCTTCTCTAATTTAACATTAACTTTACAACACTAGAGGAAGGGGATAAGATTTCAAACCCTAAACCTAGCTAGCAACACGAAGGGTTAACCAACTTGATCTGAAAATTGATTATGAAAATTTAACGGAAAAATAAGAACTGAAATGGATAATCTTATATTGAAAAGATTTATAATATGGTTTGATGATAATAGATTACATAAATTCTTAAAGAATATGAGTTTTACGATGTTACTACTTTTCTAAAGTCCAAATTCAACTCTAATCTCACAAATACTTGTTTCAAGTTTCAGATAATCAACTATACCCATGCTTCTTTCCTCCTATCAAACGCTATACAAATGGCAACTCAAAAGGGAAGTTCAATTTTTGACAAAATAATTGATAGCTTCATAGCATGATATCAAGTAGCATGTCCGTGTAATAACCAGATAGACCAAAACGGCAAAAACTAGAACTGAGGTGAAAAAGGGCTAGGTCAAGTTTAACTCACTTCGATTCCAAAAGATGACTTGAAATCGTAGAAGGATCTCACTCGAAGAAGCGAAGTGGCCCAAAGCTCCGCATCTGAGCATGCTTCTTCCAACTTCAAAGCCGATTTATCGATCCTTATTCTCTCAAATTGCGTGCACAACTCCTGCTGCTGTGCGGCAACCGTACACCACCAACGACCACCACATTTACTCTGTTTTAGCTCACCTTTATTCCGACCGTTGACCGATTGTAATGGAAAACAGTGTGGTAGAGTCAGAACCGCCATTTTTCTATCCTCTCTGTCTCTAAGTCTAACAGAGTGTGCGCGCCATTGGTTGTCGGATGTTATCTTAGAAGTTCAAACATCACCCATTAAAATGGGCCCTAATTTTACTGGACCGAGGCCCCCATATACTTAAAAGCTTTTAAGACCCGTTTACCAAAGGTTTACTGAGTAAGTGCTTACCAAATCACATTCTTTTACCAGATGAATATAAAAAGAACCAAGAATCTTACCTGGTAAGAACGAAGGCAAGGACCGAAAGTCTTATCCGGTAAGTGATGGCGACGACTCTTACTAGGGTTAGCGCTTACCGGGTAAATTGTTACATACGATGACGTTTTGGTAGACTAAAATCTTACCCGCTAAAGTAAACGATAGAGTTGAATTTAACCGTTAAACACTTACCGGGTAAGTGTTTAGGTAAATGGCCCCTAAGTTTATACTATATTATAAAGCATTTGACAAAAACTCTTAAAAATCATTCTTTTTGCATGAAGTACTGTTTATTAATGCATATTACTTAAAATTTAAGATTATAAGTAAATTGTGCGTAAATACAACTTATTAAAGCTTCATTTTTGAATTCGTATAACTAACTGCAGATAAACATAATCAAACTCCGGATAAATATCTTATTTTAAATATAATTTTTTAAAATATAATTAGAATAATCATTGAGTTCTAACATAATTTTTAACTATTATCCTTATAAAAAATCATATTATTAAATCAAAAATAAATTACTTTGTTATTAAATCTAAACTAAATTATAATACAAAAATTGAATTAAAGAAATTACACAAAAACTTTTAAATAGTTAATTTAATACTAATATTGATATATTTATTTTCAAAATTTTATGATATCTTCAAATTTATATTTTATTCATAAATAAAAACATTATCTCCTTTTTAAAACCACATAAAAACCGCATTATAACATATTCGGATAAAGAATAAAACGAAACATTAAAATCGAGATATATTTTGCTGCATTCCGCGAGTACCCTTCTAGTAACTTTAAATAAGTATTAAATTAAAGTCATAATTTCTCTCCTGAGCGTAATAGATAATGAATTTAATTAAAAACTTAGTTAAAAAGGCTGCTAAGGACCTTCGATTTTATGTGTGGCAACTCGTTTGTATCATGTGTGGGGTCTCATATTGTCGTATGCCATGTCACTACTGATGTCCGATCCCAAACACATATATAGAACAGTTTTATACATAATATTTCTATAATATACTAAACATGTATGACATACATAGCCTTTAAAAAGATGTAGATGGTAAAGTTTAAACAAATAGCACCCTCCTGCAACCCTGCAAAATTCTAAAGAATTTACATATACATGTACTTCGGTTTAGAAATTTGTGTCAGGTTAGTAGCCTTAAGAGTTCCTCCTCCTAACTCTACATACACAATGTATAACACAGGTTCTAGGGTTAAAGCTCAAATCGTTTTTTTATAAAAGATAGTGTCAAGTGAAGGTCTTGCTAAATAACAAACGTATTCAGCGTGCCCATGTGTTTCACATGTTTTCTTCTCATTTTATAGCATAAATGGCATCATTTTTGTATCTGGTTCTAGCGTGTCTCATGCATTTTTCTTAATTTTTTATAACTTTTTTCTCTTTTCAATGTATTTTACTTTGTAGCAAGTATTTTCACGTTTTTGCGAGTATTTTCAGTGTATAGGTGTATGTCGACTCGAGAAAGAGAACAAGAAAGGAAGTGCAAGCGGTGTAGAAAGTGAAAAAGATGAAGAAAAGGAGTTGGAAGTTGCTCACGTCCATGAGTAATTAAGTTGCATGGCCACAAGCAAGAGGAATTCTGGATTTTGACAACTTTGCGCTACTCATGGTTGGGAGCGTTTTAGGCACCCGCCCGTGAACTCCGTTGTAGGCCCTAAAAATATGTTTTTACCTGGGGTTATTTCGGTCATTTGGTCCTGCATATTTAAGGTTTTTTGTGCTTCATTTTAAGGATTAAGTCTCTATAGTACGTTTTCCCAATTTTAGGATTTCCATTACGTGTTATAGTAGATTTTTAGCTTAGTTTTAAGAAGCTTACAAAATCCGGATTTAAAGCTCTGCCAAGTATTGTACTCGATTTTGGGAATGAATCTATGAATTAAAGAGTAACTGTATCTCCTTCTCCCTTTTATGCTCTGTTTTATTTCTTAATTTATGTTTCGAGCTTAGATTTTTTACTTTGATTGTGGATTTCAATTCTCTGCAACTATTTGTTCCATAGGTCTAAGATTCTTCAAGTAATTTCATTATTTTTAAGTGAGTAGTTGTGTTATTTGATTTGTAGCAATGATCCAACCTTTTGATAATTGATCGTGCTCAACTAGCAAATATTTGTGAGTAAATATGTGCTTATTCTCTTGTCTACCCGTGTTCGACCCATATGCAATGATGTCGTACTCTTATGGTTACAAATTATTTCAAAACTCAAATCAGTTTTTGAGATTGTTGTCAGGAAGCAATTAAAGTAACATAAAATATAGCTTATAGTAATACCATGATACATTTTCATATTTTTCTACCATTTGTGGTTTGTGTTGAATAAATTTACGTTCGTGTTCTGCAAGGGTGTAACAAATAACAAAGACATTCAACACGATTGTGCAGAAGACACAATATCTTCTATATATGGTTTTCTGATACAAGCACACACACACACACACATATATATATATATATATATATGTGTGTGTGTGTGTGTGTGTGGACAGAGAGAGAGAGAGAGAGAAATGATCGTATGATAAAAAGAGTTAAGGTGGGAAGCGTAAGAAGAGATCTTCACCCTTGATCACTTTTAATCTCATGCCCACTAATGAATTGTGATTTAGAAAGTAATTGATCTGGTGCATTTCATTGATGTTGATATTCGATTATGATTGATCCAAATGTGGAAATCTCTTCTTACCTTTTCTATCATAACTTGTTTTTTCACCGAAACCCATCGCTATATATATATATATATATAAAGAGAGAGAGGGGTATATATATATATAATAATGAGTGAACTCCATAAATTTGTGATAACCATGGGAACTCTT
>NC_037529.1:10204761-10234896 GCF_001531365.2 Cynara cardunculus var. scolymus | reverse complement strand
GATTGATCCAAATGTGGAAATCTCTTCTTACCTTTTACATTTGTACAACCAATACAACTCAATCTCAACCGTCCATATATATATATATATATATATATATATATATATATATGGGTTTAATTATTTGAGAACTCCATAAATTTGTGATAACCATGGGAACTCTTATCTTAAGATATTATTTCACATTATATATTCATCTAAGACTAACATTTAATATATTAATAAAAACGTATATATGTTTCACCATGTGTTGTCTTCATATGTATGCGGTTCACAACATGAAACTTTTGTTCTACAAACAGACTAAAAAAGTTCACATTGTAAAACAAATACATGTGAGACAAACACACTATAAAACAAATATATGTTAATTGATATTCTAAATCCTAATCTTAGATGAAAAATATTCATATGAAATCGTATATGATGCACTAGTCTCAAGGTTATCACAAGTTTATACGTTCTCAAAGAAGGTCCCCTTAAACATATAGGGGTGGATTATTTTGCAAATCAAGTCATTTGTACAAACTGTACACATATTTTAAACATCTGATTGGTTACTCCTAACCATACACATAGTCCATATACATAAGATTGAGTATCGGTAAGAATGAGAGTTAAGGTGAGAAATATAATAAGAGATCTCTACCCTTAGAGATGCACCGAGATGCACTGGATCTATCCCCGTATTAAGCGCGATTCATTGATGAGTTTGAGATTAAAGGTGATCAAGGGTCCAGATCCTTACGCTTTTCACCTTAACTCTCGTTTATATATATATATAAACGAGAGAGAACGCTTAGTTCAAATGTTAACCCAAATTATTGTGTTAACTTTATAAACTTTTTAGACCAATCACAATCCATCTTAATATTATGTTTTTCACTATCTAAGGATTTAATGTTAAGAGCATATGAGTCATCTTTTTTTGTTAACTCTTATATCATTAATTGGGAGTTAGAAAATTCATAAAATCTCGTGATTTTTACATTTTTACTATTGATCTTGTGATTTTTTTTCATTTTTTAATATTGATCTTTCATCTTTAATATTTATAAATTTGTGATTGGTGGAGGAGATCTGCTAGTAAAGTGTTTGTTATCGTTCAAACAATTATGGATAAAGACATTGGAAAACAGCACGACAACATTAAGAAAGTTAAAATTGTTTATGGTGACAGTCGGAGTTCGAGATCAAGAAGTGAAGTAAATAATCAAAGTGAGTATCTTGTAATTATGAACATAAATTGACATATATGAACATTTGTGGCAATTATGAATACAAATTGAATATATACGTTAACACTTGTGGCAATTATGAACATAAATTGAACATATATGAACACTTATGACAATTATAAACACATGACATATATGTGAACACTTGTGGCAATTATGAACACAAATTGAACATATATGAACACATGTGACAATTGTGAACATAATTGAATATATACGATTTCTACTGTTTGTAACCAATGTCATTGAATGCATTATCTTTTACATAATTACCTTTCAACAATTACGTTCACAATGTTTGTGAGATTACACATTTAATAAATTAAATTTATAATATGATTAATCTCAACCCTTTTATTATAAAAATCAATAGTAATGATTAGTTTATAAAGTTAACACAATAATTAAGGTTAACAAATGAACTTTCCCCTATATGTATATGTTGGGTTCAGTGAAAATGAGAGTTAAAATAAGAAGCATAAGAAGAGATCTTCATCTTACGATGAGATGCACTGGATCAATCCTCGTATGGAGCGCGATTCATGGATGAGTTTGAGATTAAAGATGATCAAAGGTTCAGATCACTTATAACGTTAATCATCCGAACTTTAATTCTCACACAATCATTCGATATATATAAATAGTTTTTTTTTCCCATTTCTCACGATTTCAACCTGCATCAGTTTCATTCTCTTTTCATAAAAACGCCAATAACACATATTACTAATATTTAACATGCTTGAATATGTATAAAAATACTCTAATTCAACATCTATTCCCTGTTCATCATTAATGATGTTTTTTTTCTCTCAAAACAATGGCCTTAAGGCCTGCCTCCCCCCTCTATTTCTACTCTAACTTTGCATTAAAGAATTACAAATATATATATATATACATGGTTGGGTTCATGTGAGACTAAGAGTTTTTCGTGAGACCCGTAAGACCAATTTATGTTCATTAATCAACTTTATAAGTTAATGATCTAATAGTCTAAAGTTGTACGGTGACAATTTTGTGATTATGAATGTTTAGATGTAGATCTAATCCAAGAGTTGAGAATTGGTCTTACGGATCTCACGGAAAACTCTTGATCTCACATGATCCCAATTTTCTTGCTGGATCTGTTTTTAATCTATTGGTTGGCTTAGTGAGGGTGATGGTCATGCCGAAGTTCTCTCCCTTATCCTTCCTTTTTGCCTTTCAAAATATATATATATATATATTTATATATATAATTTTTATAAAATTTTATTTATATTTTTATATAATATAAGAATACAAAAATACAAGTCTATTTAGACAAAAAGTTAGTAGTCTATCCTGTCTATATTATATTTATATATATATACACTACTAGCCTATACATATAGATATATAATATAAGAATTAAAAAAAGTACGCATCTATGATAATTAAAGATGTTTTTGCTATGTTTGTTTAGTACTAGCGGTCATATTTGGACTCATTTAGAAGGTAAATAAATTTTGTGAATAATGAGGGGATTCAAACAAGTAAATATTTTGATGCAAATACATCTTATGACTTTCTTGAAGAAGGTAAATGAACTTTGTAAATGAATTTGATAACAACGGTTCTTTTTTCATGCTAATATATTCTTAATAAATTGTTTACTTTTTGTAAATTAATTTGATAACACGGTCGTATTTGATTGATGATTTGAGCGGTTTGAGACATCTATTATTAAAACTTTTGAAACACTTGATTCTAAAACTTAAGGATTTAATTATATATTTGGATGATTGTAATAACTAATGACTTCGTTTTGTATATTTGTAGTAGTTTTTATCGTATTTTGTTTTTCAATTTTTATATATACTAACAAACCGCTCAACCTGTCCAACCCGCAAGGGTTAGGTTGGGTTATACTTTTGAAAAAAGTTGGATTGGTTTTAGATTTTCTTAACCGTAAGGTAATGTGACTTGATAAATGTTTACCCGAGTAAGCGTTTGGTAAACGACATAAACTATATTTTTTGGATGAAAAAACTATTAAATTTTCTCATTTGGAATTATTAAGTTTCTGAATTATTTTTTTGAATGAAAAACCATTGAATTTTCTCATTTTGGATGATCAAGTCCATGAACATTTTTTTGTAATAAATAAATCATCGAACTTTTAAAATTGGTTATCTACATCGTTTTAACAAAAAAAAAAAAAAAACTACCCATAACCGACTTGGAAGGTCTTAAGATAAAAAAGAAACTTAAACCAGTTTTGCCGTTTTCAAACCTTGCGCCCTTCAAACCCCTTGCAAACAACGATATCACTCCCCCTCGCCATTCTCCGTCGTCCCATCGTTGTCCGTTCTTCGTATGGCTATTACACTGTTGGTCTCTGCTAACAATCTCTCACTTTTTGATCTCGTTTAAGGGCTTACAAATAGTTTTACTTTAAGTTTTTTCTAGTCAGTTACATGTAGTGTTCTTTGGGTTAAAATGGTGTAAGTAACCAAATTTTAAAAGATAGTTTATTTTATTGAAAAAATTGTTCAATGACTTAATTATTCAAAATGAAAAAGTTTAATAATTTTTCATTCAAAATAATATTTCAGGGACATAATCAATTATCAATCAAAATGAGAAAGTTTAATAGTTTTTTCATTCAAAAATTTAATCTATACTATATTATAAAACATTTGATAAAAACTCTTAAAAACTATTTTTTATGCATAAAGTATTGTTTATTGTTGCATGTTACTTAAAATTTAATATTACAAGTAAATTATGCGTAAGTACAACTTATTAAAGCTTCATATTTGAATTCGTGTAACTAACTACAGATAAACATAATCAAATAGAGAATAAACATCTCATTTTAAATATAAAAAATTTAAAATATAATTAGGATAATTATTAAGTTCTAATAAAATACTTAATTATTATATTTATAAAAAATTATATTATTAAATAAAAAATAAAAAATAGTTAAAAATACAAAAAAAAAATTAAATATTTAATTTGCTACTAACATCAATATTTTTTTTTTCCATTTTTTATGATATTTTCATATTATATTTTATTCAAAAATAAAAGCATTATCGTTTTTCAAAACCATATAAAACTGTATTATAACATCGACTAGAAAAAAGAAACACTAAAATCAATATGTATCTCGCTGCATTGTACAAGTACCCAATTAGTTATTCAAAATGAGATAGTTTATCAGGTTTTTCTTTGAAATTTTTTCAGACGAATTAAAAATTTAATTTTAAAGAACTAGCTACATATTTCATGTGATTTGTTTCCGGCATATAAAAGTACAATGTACTTTAATTTTATTCTTAATTTAAATAACGTAAATTTAAAATAATATTTTATCTTGGTTATTGATGTGATATTGCAAACATTTTGTATTGCATAAAATACGAATTATTTTATAATACATTGTATTTTTTATGCATTAACCAAACATTTAAATATTTGATATATTATATTTCAGAAGCCAAAAAAAAAAAAACACTGATAATAAATTAGAAATATGAGAATATATATATATATATATATATATATACATACATACTAGAAGGGTACTCGTACAATGCAACGAGATATATCTTGATTTTAATATTTCATTTCATTTTTTATCTCAATTGATGTTATAGTATGATCTTATGTGATTTTGAAAAAACGATAATGTTTTTCTTTTTGAATAAAATATAAATTTGAATATATCATAAAATTTTGACAAAAGTATATTGATATTAGTATCAAATAAACTATTTAAAATTCTATTTTTTTGTAATTTTCTAATTCAACTTTTGTATTATAATTTAATTTATGTTTAATAACGAAGTAATTTAAATTTGGTTTAATAATATAATTTTTTTATAAAGCTAATAATTAATTATTTTGTTAGAACTTGATAATTATTCTAGTTATATTTTTGATTTTTTACATTTTAAAATGAGATGTTTATCCTCAAATTGGTTATGTTTATCCACAGTTAGTTACGTGAATTCAAACATGGAGCTTTAATAAGTTGTACTTATGCATAATTTACTTGTAATCTTGAATTTTAAGTAACATGCATAAAAATGATTTTTAAGAATTTTTGTCAAATGATTTATAATATAATATAGATATATGTGTGGAAAAAATAGTGAATTTATGATTTATTTAAAATACAAAAAAGAAAGAGAAATGAATGCAGAGAAAATTATGTAGATACTCATACTAGGAGTAGTTACCTACAAATACTTGTACCACTGATGGATGGATTGTGCATATCTATTGTCTCGTCAAATCTTAATGCCTTTTATTTATTGTTACTGTTTCATATAAATAAAAACCTCATTTACTACATAATAAAAGTTCAAAAAAATATAATAAAAAAATCATTTTGATGGGTCTCACATGCATCTTTTTAGGATTCAAGCCTCGATTTTCGTGAATCTACCCCCGGGGCGATCCACGTTATCCGATTGCCCTCCCCCTAGGGAGGTCCAATTTTTTTCATTTTTTTAATATCGATAAAGGGGTGTTTTTAATAAATAGAAGATGATATTTAAACTGTTTTTTATTTACCTTTTTATGACCAAATGTCATGGTTTTAGTATATAAAATAAAATATTTCTGCTCTCATAATCTGTAAACATAATCTACTGTGACAAAACTTATAAAAATATGATTTTACGTGAATATTTCTAATTTTTACCAAAAAAAAAAATTAAACGCATAAACTAAGGAATGAGTGTTGTTATAATTTTTCTTTAAAAAAATGTTGATATTCTATAATAATTGTGAAAACGAAAAAAAAATTATTTGTATCTGATTTGATGGACAAAAATCAGATATTTTATGTAGAATCTTATTTCGTCTTTTAGTGCAACAAATTTCATTATAAATATCAACTTCCTATTTCATTATTTTTCACACCTTCTCTTTCATTTCTATTATCATATATTCTACTTTCACAACCTTTAACCCTCAACACAATAGTTCATCACAATCCTTAACCCTTAACCCATTAAACACAATCTATCATCACAACCCATCACCCTTAAACAAAAAATATAAAATCACGTCAAAGTGATGATGTTTTGGTATATCTTCGAAGTGACGGTTCATTCCAAGAGATAAATGGTGTCTTAGAGTACCTTCCGTTAAGTTCCCCGTATGTGTATTACGTTTACCTTCACCAATAACGCATTCCGGTGTCGTTAAACGTGTCACGAAAAAGTTAAGTTTACGTGCTCCTTTCATTTTATTTTATAAAACGAATTCGTTACAATTATTATATCAGTTAATCGATGGCTACGATGTGTTAATGTTTCATAACGCCATTCATTAAAGTTTATCAGAAATGTTGACACTCTTTGTGGTCAACCATGGTGGTTATGGTGGAAATCCATCGAGTGCCATAATCCATCAAAGTTTACCGGGCGGTCCAAACACTTTTTACCTTGGTGGTGTTAGCTGTGAAAATCCAAGCATACTGTTCCCCGACAGTAGTGGTGCAATCCCATATGGTCCAAACAATCGTGCTAAGCAAGCTTCATTTGATCGTTGAATGCTGGAATGACCTGGAGGTCTCATCATCATTCGCTGAAGCTAGAGCAGTCTTCACACATGTATAGACAGACTTGTAATCACTGAATACCGCTTCAGATCACGTACTCGCCAGTCTCTAATCTTCAGTTTCAGTCTTCGACGTTTGCTTAAGGTTCTTTGGTGTGAGTATTGTCTTCTTGAAGTATTGATGTCTCTGATGAATTTACAATACAAGTTCTTCAGCGATCACTGAACATACTCAGTGATAATCGCTGGAACTGAAAATACAGAAACACAAATATAACGTGAAAGAGAAAAGAGATTATCATCAAATCACTGAGAGAGATGATCAACAGGGCATTTTAGGTATTTTTAAAAAATTCCTCTCTTCTTTCTCATCTCTCTGACCTCCAATCTCCGGCCTCCGGTAAACATTAATCCGGCAGGTACCAAGTAATCACAAAGATACACAATATGATACTCATTGTGATATACTGTGATACCAACTATGATACCAACTCAAACCTTAAAAACAAAGATACACAATGTGATACCCATTGTAATACACAATGTGATACCCATTGTGATATATTGTGATACCGATTTCACCGGAAGCCGGAGATTGGAGATCAGAGAGATGAGAGAGGAGAGAGGAGAGAGGGTTTTTTAAAAAAAAATACCTAATATGCCCTCTAATTATAATTTTAACTTAAACTATCATAATTATTAATTTTCTAATTTATTCGTTGATTTGTGGTTGAGATTGGACCTCACAGTTACCACAAACTATTCAGTTCTCATTTGATTAGGCATAAAAACACCATATCTATATCTATACTATCTTATATATATACATACATTTCATAAAAACACCATATTTATATCTATACTATCTTATTAAGCAAATTTAGCAAAAGTTTTAAAGTCTTAAAATATTAAATTACCAAGATACCCTTTATACTACCCTTATGTCACTTTTTCACTTTTTCACCCCCTCTTCTCCTCACATACACTCACCCTCTCACAACCGATTTTTTTTAAAATTATAATTTAAATTTATATTTTATATCCCTATAATTAGTTAATTAATTTACTTTACGTTTTTTACTTTTAAATGTTTCATTTTAAACATTTATCAAATTAACATACATAATCGTATATCAATTAAAACATGTCAAAAAATACATTTTTATTTTAACAAGTTACATCATTATAATCATCTCGTTAATACCTTCGAAATGAGTCCAATATTGAATAGTTTTTGACTTAATTATATTATTATATATTATATATACTATGAAAAAATATTTTTAATATTTACGATTTATAATTTTATAGTTATTTATTTATATATATATATATGTTATATTTTGGGGTTAGACTGTCCAAATTGTACTGTATAATATGTTCTGAATTAATATGTTTTTGGGTTTTTTTGAAATTTATATATACATGTATTACTTCAACCTTAATCTGAGTTTCTGGACAAGAAAGAGGGTAAACAGCTGAAATTTCATTCTAAAACCCATTTTTTGGGTCTTTTCATGACTTATAATCTGTCAAATTTGTAGTTTTCTTTATTGGTTTTGAGTGTTTATCTTAAAGCTCAAGTTTCTTGGTTCTTTACTCTTGGTGTAAATCGAACACATTTGTGGAGTCGTTTAAATATGTTGGATTTTAAACTGTCATACAATTTTTTTTCATCGATAGTCTGTAATTGGAACCATAACTCTTATTTATTCAAATTGTATTAATATGTTAAGATCAAGTGTAACTTATATCATCGTTAAATCTTATCTTATAAAACCAGTGGAACTTTAAAATCGTTAAAATTCATGGCTCCGCCGCATTACGCGGGTACACAACTAGTATATATACATACAAAAATTTATATTTACATATATACGTATATATACATGTACATATATATACGTATATATGTATGTATATATATGTATGTATCGTATATATATATATATATATTCAAAAATATTGAGAAATTTTACCGGTTTTTTCATAGTGATAGGTGATTGTTCCACGTTTGGGGTGGCAGCACACTTCGGTGTCGGCGGAAAGTGGTCGGTGTCGACGAAAGGTGGGGGATGGCGGCGGAAGGTGGTTGATGGCAGCGATGGACGGTGGTAGTTGGCGGCGGAATGTGGTCGGTGTCGTGAAACGGTGGTGGATGACGGTGGATCGGTGAATGGTGGTCGTCGGTGATCGACCATGGATGTCGGTGATCGGTGGATAATCGTGGATGTTGGTGAAGGCTCGGTTTTTGGGAGGTTTAAATTCTCATCAACTATCATTAATTTTTTAATTCAAAAATATCAAATTGAACGAGATTAATGAGCAATTTACCTGTTAACACTTACCGGTAATAAAAACCATCTAGTTTACTTTACTGGATAAGATTGTAGTCCATCAAACCAGTATCGCATGTGATAATTTACCCAATAAACGTTTACCGGGTAATAGTCATCACCCTCACAGCCTCACTCATAGGATAAAAACCATCCATCCTTATCACAACTTTTACATTATTAGATTTTCAGTTATCGTCATCTTCATCTGATAAACTAAATGATCCAGTAAATACCTGTCCGTTTATGATTTATTAGAGAAAATGGCACAAATAGCCATTTTCAATCAACCAAATTTATCCTTTAGCTATTTCTCTCACGAAAACTTATTTTTATATTTTTATCGTCCCTTCAGAAGTCGATGAATGGTTATATGTGAAAAGAAAAGAGAAATAAATAAGAGGTAAATTTGATCGAGTGAAATAACCATTTTAGCTGTTTTCCGAATTTATTATAAAATGATTGAGAGGTGTTAATTTAGGGAACGTAGGTATAGGCGTAGGTCCACTGCCAAAACACAACTCCCTGCATTTTCCAAGGGACAGAAAACTCAATGCAAACCCCCCCTTCGCCTTCACCTTCACCTTCACCTTCCGCTTCAGAATCTGATACCATCTCAGGTTTTTGTGTTTTCAATCCCCTCCTCTTTTAATTACTATTAATTAATTCTTCCCTTATTTATTTATTTATTTTATATTAATAATCACTCCATTTTTTATATTATATTTTTTGAATTAAAAATAAATATAGTTATAATTCTATATTTCATGTTTGGAAATAAAGTGCAATATCTATACTATCTTATAAAATATTTGACTAAAACTTTTAAAAACTCTTAAAGACAACCTCTATTGCTAATGGTACAACATGTTAAAGCCATCCCTAAACCCGTTCATCCCTAAACGATTTCATCCCTAAACGATTTCATTCCTATCCGATTTCATCTTTATCATATTTCATCAAATACAGGATAAACATCTCATTTTAAATATAAAAAATCTAAAATATAATTAGTATAATCATTAAGTTCTAACATAATACTTAATTATTTTTATAAAATGTTATATTATTAAACCAAAAATAAATTATTTAATTTTTAAACTTAAATTAAATTATAATAAAAAAATAAATTAAAGAAATTATATAAAAAATGAAAACTTTTAAATAGTTGATTTGATGTTAAAATTGATATAATTTTTTTTCAAATTTATATTTTATTCAAAAATAAAATCATTATTGTTTTCTTTAAAACACATAAAATCGTATTATAATATCGATAGAGACAAAAAATAAATTAAAATATTAAAATCAAGATATGTCTCACTGCATTGCGCGAATACTCTTCTAGTCTTCTAGTTTTAATTAAAAGATGGTGTAAATATGATTTTTAATGGTGATAATTAAATATGTGTAATATAATTAAATAAAAGAAAATTGTAATAATTGCATTGGGCTTTATTCTTTGGTGTGTGAAGTAGACGTATATCAGAAGTTAAAAGATGTGTGTGCAGTGATTGTTTTTGTTCCGTCACATTACACTCTCTCTCCTTCTTTTTTACTTTATCAACTATTGACCCCTCTACTTTCTATTTTCTCTCTTTTCAGTCCCTAAACTTTCTACCACCCTTCCCATCAACATCAATTGCTATGCAAGTAAACATCAAACATATGCTTCTCCTTTTTGCAAAACAAATTGTAGTTTTATACACTTGAAAATCACTAAAAGATTTCATATCGTATAAATCCTTTTAAGCAAGTTTTTTTTATTAACTTGGATATCCAACTCGTTATCCAAGCCGATTAATCCTAGGACGATCACCTGCTTTACAGATAGTCCAGAGTCATCGCATTTGAACCTCCGTGACCACAAAGAGATTTTTATTTCTCATTGGATTTGAACCTAAGACCTCTTGGTACTTTTGACATTTGGAGCCAAACTCAAACCAATCAGACACCACCCTTGTGGTTAAGCAAGACTCTGAACAATGTGAGATATGACATGATAGTGAGGCCAAACCTCAAGCTTTAGAAGTCGCTGAAGCCATAGCATTTTTCAAGGAGTGACTTTATTGTGATAAATTTCTATATTATATATAATATTATATCTATATATAAACATATGTTTTCTATTGTTACGGTTACTTGGTTGATTATCATCAATTTAGGTGTAAATAAAAATGGTGAAGCGACGAATAGTTGAATATGTCATTGTGACACTAGTAGTTGTTTAGTTTAAAATAATGAGATATAAGATTTTATTATAAATGAAGCATGAATTTTTTTTATTAAAAAAAAAGCCTGATCATCTCTAAACTCTTTTTTTTTTCTTTGCTTTTGTTTGATATATTGATTTGCCTTTCAAAAGAAATTTTTAATAAATTAATGATTTATATTTAATGTTTTATGAATGTGTTTTCTTAAATTAAAAGTCTTATCTAAATATCTTACAAGAGAGTATTCAGATTTTGTCATTTTAGGGACATAAAATCTTTTAACAAACACATTTTTTAACCAATCACAAATTGCAAAGGGGCAAAGTGTTAAAAGTTAAAATAGATGGACTGAAAATAAAACCTTTTCTATTTGGCAATCTTCAAACTCACCAAAGGTTCTAAAACCTTATTTATTGCTAGCTCTCATTGTAATGGTCTATAAATGCAAGCAACCCTTTACCAGTCTCTTCAAATGGCATCTCAATTTGCCTATTTCCATCACTTCACCATCACACCACCACCAACCACCCTCACCACCACCACCTCCCCCAACAAAAACATGCTTGTCATTTCATCCTCTCCACCACCAACTCCGCCACCACCGTCAACTAACATACATCAATGTTCGCCGGCTCCCGCCAATCACCGTCGCCACCTATCCATCCTTTCAAGCCGGAACACCAGACGTTAAAATGCCACATGACGTTATCCCCACTGAGCTTCCTTCCTAATAGTTTCTTTTTTTCTTGACCTTGCAAGACTTCTTGTATTTTTTTCATGGGTCCTCCACACTTTTCAGTCCCTTTCTCTTTTATTCTTCTATTTTGGATGACGTCGAACATCCGGACTCCTATACCTTGACTATCCCTCCTGAGCTTGCCTTTGTCTTATTCACCTTTTACTTTTATCTCCTTAAATGTAAACTTTTATCTCCTTAAATGTAAGTATTTTACGTAATTAATGTAGTTTCATTGTAAATTGTGTCTTTTTTGTTATATAAATCTGCTCACGAATTGTAATTTAATTCCCTTTTTGCTTGCTTATAGTTTTATAAAAATGTCGTATAACAAATCAAATCAAACCAAACCAAACCAAACCGATCAAGAAAGCACGGTCTCTAATAAAATATATGCATACATGACTTCAATCCTTATAAAGTAACAAACAAACAAACAAATAGATGGTTGGTAGGATACAAGTGTCTACAACAATTTTTGTATAATTTCTTTAAAAAAATGAAGAATAAAGTCAAAATCTCACGATTTCTTTACACGATACAGACAAAGAATTACATTCAACTCCGACAATTTAATTTATTTATAAAATACAGACACCAGCTTTAATATTGACAAAACAATACAGGGGAGATCGTTTGTGGGAAAATGGTGTATATACAAAAGCACCATTAGCAATTAAACAAAATCAAGCCAAAAAAAGTGAAATTTAGAAGGGTAAAGATCTTCAAATTCGATGCCAATGTCTCTGCTTTCAGTAATCACCACTAGCTGGGAGTTTCTACTGATGGGTTCAAAGAACAAAACCATGATCTTCTGCTTTTGGAATGTGAATTCGACCACCGAAAACTCGATCTCGAGTACTTGGCCAGCTGAGCCCGCAAGCTCGGTCGCTCTGTGGACCGCCTAATTAGTGATGGGATTGTGTCTAAACCTTGCATGCACAAATTCGTCTTGAGTTTGAACGATGGGAACTTTTGGGATCTCAAAGAACGGGAAGAGAGTTTGGGTTTGCATAAGGGAGTTGTTTCTAGTGCGGTTCTATTGCTGCCACCCGCCATTGAAGAACACGAGCAGCATGAAAGGGATGAGCTTGATTTCGACGTTTGGAGGGGTGGTTTAGTGCTTGCGAGCTTCTTGAATGACACGATTCCGGCACGGCAGAGTGGGCAGGGGATTGAGCCCGGTGGTCCATTGGGTGAGCTTGAGGTGTTGCTTGTGGAACAGAGATATAAAGCACATCGAGTGCATAGTTCATGCAAACAACCTGTAATTAAGACATAAAGGGCATGCCATCTTCATCAAATGCTTGGAGGTTTTGGCCGATAATTCTTGGGATTTTAGAATCAAATGAGAACCGTAAATATTTTAGAATAAAAAAAGAACCGCAAAAAATAAGTCTATGAATGTTGAATATAAACTTACAAGTCAGTTTTCATGCTTGTGAAAATGTAGTGTTTACACACTATTGTTATATGTAGTTCGTAACTGTTTTGCGTGTGGAAAAAGCAGTCCTAAACATTGCGCGTGTGAAGCTGTGTTTCAACACCACATAAAAACTGATTTATAAGTTTATATGGATTATCAGGTTTTTAAAAGAAAGGGAATCACCAGGGTTGTTCATAATGAATAATACCTGAAATAGTTGGTTTCTAAATTCTCAAATTATTTATTGTTCTCATTAAACTTTTCGAAGGTATACCTGATGCTGCAACGGTGCACTTGTTTTCCAAACAAACGGCACAAGGATCGGCAGAATTCAAAGGCGAATCATCGCTCCATCCACATTCTCTGCATGTAAAAGAAACCAAGAACTGTAAGAGGTTGACTTTTGAAGTCAAAATAGGCAATTTTTCTATAATTGGAATGAATTCTTGTTAAAAAAAGTTCAAGAATTTGATAAATTGGACCCTTTTGGGCATTGGAGTAAAAAGTTGTCAAAAAATTCCATCCACATCGTGTGCCCATGCAAAAAGGGGAAAAGAAAGTAGAAGTTGACTTTTGAAGTCAAATAGACAGATTTCAAAATTTGTTTAAATTCCTGCCCAAAAAAAGGTCCAAATTTGATAAATTCATGAACCCTTTTCTTTTGGATGTTGGTGTAAACTTTGTAAGCCAATGATCTGAAGTGAAAGATGGTTTGGAAGGAAGAAGCTTGAAGACAATGGTTACCGAGCAATTTTGACGACGCTTATAAGTGGGCGGCACAAGTATGGAGAAAGTAGAGTAGTTGGTCCGTCTTGTGGCGGTGTGCTAAGAACTTCCTCCAGCCAATCTCTATGCCATGAACGAGCAACCGCTAAGGGATTCCACCTTTTTAGATATACAAACACAGAATGGTACGAGTTAGTCCAAGAATCACTACTTCTACAGCGGGTTTCATTGAAAAGATAGGTTCATGTTCGAGACTTAGAGGTTCTTTTTTCTTCTTTCTATTAAGATATGTTTGGAATAAAATAATTAGGCGTGGACAACAGATACATGATTTTATCCAACAAAGAATGATTAAGCAAATAAGTTTTTAAGCTCAAAGCCATGGGAGGGAAAACCTTGGTAAAAACCAATTAATCATTGAAATGATGAAAGACAATGGTGGCAAGAACCTCTTCAAATTGCAAAAAAAAGTCAATCAAGAACAGATAACAAGAAATGTCAACAAAAGGAGGTGAGTTATAGCTTAAAAATAGCAAAGACAATGATAAACATAAACTCATCAAGAACAGATGGAATTGGAGGATGAAATGCATACCCTTTTGCATTTCTAGCAGTTATATTGGCACCCCTGGCTATCAGAATCTGATTCATATACAAACAGACAGAAGTATATCAGCCAAAGATCCTTTCGACATAAAGGAAAGCCATCTGATTCTAACTTTCTTGAAAGAATCAACCTACTTGACAACATTGTGGATTTCCACCATATGCAGCATAATGAAGGGGTGTGCTTCCAGCACCTGAAAGCACAAAGTTTTGGTTCTATGTCGTAATATAAGCTTAAAAACATTCGCTGTACGATCTGATATTCACATTCACACACCATATCTAGCTTCCTCCAGCAGTTTTCGGCCATGTTTGACAACCATAAGTTAGCTTATTTTTTGAGCTTTTTGAAAAAGTCACGTTTGGTCAGGCATGAGCTCTCTTTTTGAAATGCTACTTCAAGTAGCATTTCAATAAGCTCAAAGGACTTTTTTCCATTTATAACATGTCCTTTTGGATCATTTTCATTTAGCTTATCAGCTCGTTTTTACCAAACATAACTAGCTTTTCAGCTATCGCCTAGTATGCCAAACGGAGCCTTAGTACATATTGAAAAGGGTAAGGAACTACCTATTAAGTCGATTGTAGTGCCATCTTCCACGGTGACCTTATTCACAGACGCTCCCAAATCAAGGAGTAAATGCAAGCTATCAACATGCCCATTTAGTGCAGCCATATGAAGAGCAGTCAAGCCTCCATCAGCAGGTCTATTGATTATCTCATAGAGGGAGTTTCTGTAAATAAAGTTTCAATTCTATTACACTCCACATACAAAAAATTCTAGCAAAAATCAGAAATTCTACTACAGAAGTCATTAAGATTTCTTGAAGCATACCCTTCATTGGATGTAGAGACAAATTCATCGATTCTTCTTGATCTTTTCTTTATAAGTTTATAAAAATCAGGAATGCTAGGGATATAATCCACAAGGAGGATCCTAATGCAACGTGAATGTCCATTGAGAGCAGCCAAATGCAATGCAGTACCTCCGTTTAAATCATCCTTCTTGTGGATCTACATGTGATGGTCGAATATAAGCCTGAAGTTTCTATTCGATATCATTATCGGTGTTAGAATGGAATGCAGTAAAAATACCACAGCTTAGATAGTCATTCATACGTTGGCTTTGAAAAGAACGAGGGTCAACATAACTTCCCAATGACCATATTGACAAGCTTGCATCAAAGCAGTCTGTTTACACGAAAACAGATGACATTATCTTCATATATGCCAACCAATATATCTTCATTGTAATATGATCAAGAAAGTTATATAAGTTCCTAACCTGCCCGCGATGATTCCTGAGATCAATATCAACCCCTGACTCAATCAAAAGCGAAACGATCTAAAGACAAATAAGGCAACATAATCTTTAAGATGGATCATTATAAAGGGATGCAACATAAAGTAGCTAAAAATTAGATAATTTCAATTAAGATTTGATATATATTGACAAAGAAGAAACTGTACCTCATGGTGACCTTGAGCTGCAGAGTGATGAAGGGGTGAATTTCGTCCCCCAAAAGTGGAATATTTTGCAAGTCTAGGGTTATATTCCAATAAGGCTTTGGCTTCTTGAATATCACCATCTCTAGCAGCTGAAACAAGACGCTCTCCAGAGGCTGAGCATCCAAAGGAATTGCCCACAAGACTCAAAAATCTCATGACTTTTTCTTTAAGAAAATCAAATCCCACAAAGAAACAATGAAAAGGGTTTCAATTTCAATGTCTTTCTTATATTTGGTAGAACAACAACAATGACCCACATCAAATCAATATTTTTTGGTGAGTTTTCTTTAGCTAGAATTATGAAACCTAATTAAACGACGGATGACGACATGATTTGTTGCTTCTATTTGCACACAGGTACTTTGTTTTTTACCAAACTAACAACAACCAAACAACAAATCGCTTTCACAAAAATAACATATGATTGAAGATACGGTATTCTTCAGAATGTTTACCAGCTTTTCAACAATAGATTGGAAAATTCTGTACCTAAAAGACTAAGAAAATTAATTACAATTATAGGTTCTATACACGATTGATTAAGAAATTGACTGTTTATCCAGAAACGTATCTCCTAAGAATCCTATCTTGTTTCACTAATCGACACAAACCGACTTCAGGATCATAAATCCAAGTTTATCCAAAAGATTTAACTTTCTGCACTAATCGACACAGACCCACTTTAGAATCGCAAATATTCAACACCCAACTAATGGTTTCCCTTAAAACTCGGATGGTTTGAGAAAGAAAAGCAATAAAATACAAGTGTTTTCTTGAGATGGAATTTCGGGAAAATGACAAAGATTGGCAAGGATCGTATGAGCTCACAGGGGCTATCTCAGGAGGATCCTCCTTGCCAAGAAGTGGGATTTTCCTGTTGTAGCGTCCAATTGGAAATTGTGATCATAACCATCTTTTTTGTTTTGGGGGAATTTTGGGATCGGAAGACCCAGAAAGACAGTGATGACGCACCAGATGTTCGATGAGGATTGAATATGAAACTTAATAAATTGGAGTAAATCACAAAAACAGTCCTTGAACTATTGTAGAAGTAGATGGTTTTGTCCTTTGACTAGTTTTGTATTGATCTATCCAAATGAATAACTATTCCTAATCGATAAGGATTCAGGTCGACGACGACTCGATTATATAATAATCAACGAGACTTGGTAAAACGAAGTCAAGTACAAAAGTCGTCCCCCTCTTGTGTTATTCATGTAAATATCTTGAGAGTAGTTGTTACAAAAATACTAACATCTTTAATCGACATATTTAGTGGTTTGTAGATTTTATCCATTAAACTGTATCTGTAATAAGTATTCTTGTTTGACAAGTACTGAGCTTGATTGAAAACTCGAGTTGATAAAAACCCTGACTTTCAAAATCATTGTTAGATTTTATCCATTAAACTGTAGCTTTCTTTTTGAAATGATTCGGTGTTTCACTAATCCACATCAGCACGACCTCAATATGTTGGAGTACAATACTGGCTATGCTTTGATCATTTATCTTCAATATATGTTGAAACTTTTCTTCTCTTCTTAATGGCTCTTTGCAGAATAGTTTAATAGGGTACCTCATATTCTCATATAAAAAACGGAACTCTTAGTAACACTCCACAATTGACATTTTCGTAAGAACGTGCAAAAGAAACTCAAAAGGAACATCTATTGTGGGTACTCTAGTTATTCATATATAGTGATGATTGAAGTCAGCCAATGCTTAATAACGAGTAATGGAACTTGTTAAATCAAAACTAATACTTTGGTTATCTCAGAATGAGTGATGAAATTTTAAATATACAGAATCGAAATATTCATCCTTGAACTGTTTCATAGTATGTTAGTTTTGTCAATTTTAATAAATAGAATTAAATGAATAGTTATTTATCTTCATAGAGGATTGAGGTCATTGAGAACTGATGGTAACGAGGAATTAAACTCAACGGTTTATAAAAATATCTTTCACAAATGAATAGTTTGTCATTTTAAATGAGAATTAAGGTTGACGAAGATGATGGGAAATGAAACTTATAAAACAGAGAGTTAACTAGGGAAATTGTCCTAGGACTATTTCATAAATTGAAAACAATATCCTTAAGGGGGCGTTTGGTTCGTAGATTTTGAAGGAATATGATAGAATTAGAATGTTGAATTCCATTGACCAAATTTCATTCCCTCGTTTGATTCATTCTTTTTCACGAAAGGAATCTTCAAAATTCTACAAATTACACAAATAAAGGAATTTAACATTCCTTAGCAACTACATGGTATTTTGATGGAATGAAATTCTCTATTTTCATTATACCAAATACACCTTTAACCCAATATACCATAATCTCATAAAACCAAATATGACCATCATCGACCACCTCTGACCACCGTTGATCTGAATCACCGTCGACCATCGCCATCTGAACCACCCCCAACCACCGCCTACCATCGCCATCGGAACCATCGCCGACCACCACCGATCTGAATCACTGGTCTGAACCATCGCCGACCACCACCGATCTGAATCACTGGTCTGAACCATCGCTGACCACTACTGATCTGAATTACTGCCGACCACCATCGATCTGAACCACCACCGGGTGGATCCACTGTCGATCTAAACCACCGCCATCTGAACCACTATGGACCACCACCGATCTGAACCACTGTTGATCATCACCATTTGAACCACTGTGGACCACCACCGATCTAAACCATCGCCGACCACCGGTAACTATCACCGATCTAAATCACCGCTGGCCACCATTGATCTAAACAACCACCAATTTGAACCATCACCGGCCACCATCGATCTGAACAACCGCCGATCTAAACCACCCCAATCTGAACCACCGCCGATCTGAACCACCTCTGACCATTGCCATCTGAACCACTGCCAACCACCGATTACTACCACCGATCTGATTTACCGTCGGTCACCGCCAATCACTAACGATCTGAACAACCATCGATCTCAACTGTTGCCGCCACCGCCGATATGAACCACCACCAATCTGAACCACTGTCAATATGAACCACTTCTAACGACCGCCATTTGAACCACCATAGACCACCATCGATCTGAACCACTGCGGACCACTGCCATCTGGACCATCAAGCACCACCACCAATCTGAAACACTGCCGACAACCACCAATCTGAACAACCGTCCATCTGAACCATCGTTGAGAACCTCCATCTAAAGTATCGCGGACCACCACCAATCTAAAACTGCCAACTACCGTCATCTGAACCACTGTGGACTACTACCGATCTGAACCACCACCGACCACCGTCGACTTAGTAACGTCGTTTGGTTTATGGTTATATTTGAGTTGTATATTTTATATTGTTTTACACATCAAATAGTTATTTTATTAAAGTATTTTTAGTTTTTAAAAAAAAAAAAAATTTTAAAAGGGCATTTTGGTCATTTACTCAATATTTTATTCCAATTCCAAAGCTATATTCTACAAACCAAACAGAAAGATTCCAATTCCTTAACAAATTCTGTTGCAATGTCTGCCAACCAAATAGGTGGTCAAACCTGACAACATTCCATTCCAATTCCTTCAAAATCCAATTCCTTTAACAGATTTCAATTTCATCCAAAAATATTATACAAACCAAACGCCACTTTAGAGTTTTTGTATTTAACCAAACCAAATGAACGAGTATATTGAGGATCTGAACTTGTTAAAATATAGCAAATTATAAAAGAAAAGTCTTTAGATCGTTTCACGGATTTATAGATTTTGTCATTTGAATGCTTTATTTTTCTTCATTTTGTTAGTTCCTAAATCAATAATCGCTCATTAATCTCTTAAACCATCCCAAACAATAAAACATTGTAATCAAAGGATAGATTGTGAAAAGTTGCATGCTATAGTATGATCTTCCCATCGTTCATTCTACTCTTTTAAAACCCTACCTCACAATCTACCTTGTTTGAGGGGCCTAATGATCAATTGTGTCTTCAAATCTGACTGATATGCATCCCAACTCTTTGAACAACAAAATGTTGTTTCTTTCCTCACAACATTACTTTCTTTAGCTTTATGTTTATTGTTGATATTTAGAGTTCTCTTGTGTTGTTTTGTAACCATTGTTACATAGATCTAGAGAAAATGGGGTAAATCATATAGAAACTGTATAAAACTAGAAACCGTGAAACCACTTTGTATCTGTTGTTATGTTTCATAGATAAAACAACACATTTGAGCATGTTGTATTCATATAATGTTATTTCATAGATGAAATGTCAATGAATGTTTTGCCTGTGAAAAAGAAAACACAAAAATACATTTATACATGAAACATACACTCATACTCACATACAATAACAAACCATGTGGAACAATATGAACTATGACTTAAAATCAAACTCATTGAATGAGTTTAGTTGATTTTCACATATGTTATTTCATCGATGAAACACTATATGAAACTGGTTGTTACGATTTCTAAATTTTAAACAGTTTTTATATGATTTTGCGATAGGGATAGGTTTTTTTGTTAACCCAATATATGGTGTTAACTTTGTGAACCAATCACAACCATTCATCTTGAAAATCAATGGACTATATTTATCATGATATATATGTAACAACTAAGAGTATGATATGTTAGATTGGTAGATGAATATATATGAACACGGGTATTATTGGAAAAAAAGATCAAAAAAGCTCTCCTCATTAATTAGCGCCCGATAATTACTCCATCGAATAGTAACCAACATACATACATACATATATATGGTGCTAACTTTATTATTGTTGGTAAAGTAACCGACATAACATATCAATTTATTTTCATATATGAATACAATGTTAACTCTATTATTGTTCATATATCAATTTATGTACATATATGAACAAGGGTATCGTTGTTCACTTATACACATATCTCCCAACAAAAAACCCATCATGTTCACCTGATCATATGTGCCCTTGTGAACATTAATCTCACATGTTCACTTATGAACAATGAGATTCCATTCAACTTATTATACACGGGATAATATATGGAAAAGAGGGAAACTCTTGATCAATTTTTGTGCTTAGGTGAGTTGTCTTTTTCAAACATTTTGTGCTTAGGTAATTTAGCTAAAATCATGAAAATGAATGTTTTTATAACAGTCCATTAATGTAAATGGAATAAAAAAAGAAAAAAAATTATCAATATATCATCAATATTAATTGCATGGTGAGAGATGAACATAGATAACAATGACTTATAATTAATCTAAAATGTTTGTATAGTTAATGTATTTTTCATTGTTAACAAATGATCTTAACACTCTATTAATATGTATATATATATATATATATATATATATGTGTGTGTGTGTGTGTATAAAACATGTATGGCATGAAGGATGACTTTTGTGAAAACGTGCCATCGATTTAGTTATTAACATGATAGCGAAAGATTAGGTCAAACCATCATCAACATGACAAATAATAGACGTCAAAATTCCATTGACTAATTAAGAGGAGACCATTTTTTAAAGGGGTTGAAATGTAAATAGTTGACATGTTAAAGGTGATTTTGGTAATTAATAATATTGAAAGGGGTTCAATTTGAATATATTAATTGGTAGCATTGACGTGGAAGGGCAAGTGAAGCATGGGTCCCATGATTGGTCATTATTAGCCGATCAAGTATGCTCCCCTTCCTTTTTCTTAATTTTAAATTTAATTGATTTTGCTGGCATGCATGTTAGCTATAATTAATCTGTGACTCATGTCCTTTCATATCTCTCTCTCTCTCTCTCTCTCTCTATATATATATTATAACGAGTTGTTTGTTTTCTTTTAATAGTTTTATTAAAAGATAATTTTTAAATCGTTAAGAGGTAAATCTTGTTTGGCAAAAAAAAGTCTGTTTTTTAATGGTTCTAAAACCATTTGAATGATTTTGTATCTTAAATCTCCCTTAACCATTAAGAGCCCTAATTTCATTGTACATACTTACCAAACAATTATATTTCATTTTACATTATATTATGAGAGTCTGTTAATCATTCTGCATCAAACCATTCAGCAATTGTCAAACAGCCCCTAAGTAAGGCTATGTATACTCTCGTTATAAGGTATTTAAACAACTCAATTATATTTAGTTGGGTTGGATTGATGGGCGTCATCGTTTTCTAATAAGTATGTGTTTTCGATTTTTGATGACTTAAAAATATTGTCGATCATTCGATTTAATAATGTGTAATTGGGTTTGGATTGATGGGTGTCATCATTTTTTTTAGCAAGTGTGTGTTTTTTATTTTTGGTGACTCAAAAATATTGTTTATAGTTGGAATTATTAATGTATATATAACAAATAGGTAATATTGAATTATTGAATATAAGTACATTCAGTAAACGAATAAATTGTCCCTGCAAAAGATGAGATAGGTAAATCAAACTATTTGTACAAATTGTATAAATCTTATTTAATCAGTTATAATTTTTCTTTCTTTTCTTTTTCATTTTTTCAATTATGAGATATGACAAATAGGTAATGTATATATAGGGGGGGGGGGGGATCAAAAACTTAATGATTTTGGTAATTTTGATTTAAAATTTTAATTAAAGGGCATTTTAGTTATTTTAGAAATCTTATCTCTCATCTCCTCTTCGACGTGAGTATTCCATTGTGATAACGTTGTATACATGACGTGATACCCACTGTGATGGATTTGTGAAGTGGTGACAACACATTGTGATAATCGAATCAATATATGAGTTCCAAGATATAGGATAACACACTGTAATCACAGTAACTCGTTCGTAAACCCACTCGATCAATAGGAGACAGATATGGGGTGGTTGTTCTACCAGAGTTTGATCGCCTTCTCATTTAAACCTGACTCTACATACATATTTATATAGTTTTTATATTCACACATCTGTATACATAATTTAATCCAATTCTTTTGTTGCTACTAAATCTACAACAGATAACAATAATATGTAAATGGAGAGTAAGAATTAGGCAAACAAAATGGAGTTCTAGAAAATAACTAAAAACCAGAACGAGACTCAGACTAGATAGATATAAATAAAAATTTGTCTTTTTGTTTATGTGTGTGAACATCCATATTATATTCTAGAAGCATCTTCAACAAATTTTTTAAATGAAATAAATAAAAAATTTGGAGATACCATGTTTGAAAAAGTAGCAAAGAGTGACACATTCTCCAAATTTATTATATTACAAAATATTACCTCGTTTATATAAGATACCACGTTTGAACTCTATAAAATTAGTTGATAAACTAGTTCAAATGCAAGATAAGCATTGAACTCTACTAATACGATAACCAATAAAAGCTTCTCTCGCGCTCTCATCACCATACAAATCCATAACAATAAAATCGAGAGAGAGAGAGAATAGAAATGTATTGCAGTCTATTAGGTGGATTTACAGTTTTTTCTTTTAATTATTATACATAAAAAGTCACCGACAATAGCGAGCATCGGTGTGAAATTTATGAAGAACGAGCGATTAATGAATAAGAAGAATAATCGTGTGAGAATAAAAGTTAAGGTGAAAAGCGTAAGAAGTGATCTAGACCCTTTATCACTTTTAATTTCACCCTCACCCCATGAATTGCGTTTGAAACGAGAGTTGATTTGATGCATCTGTTACTGTTAATCTTCGATTATGATTGATCCAATAGCGGAGATCCATTCCTACTCTTTTCACCATAACTTTCATTCTCACCGGGATCCAACTATATTGGATAATTGGATTAATATACTCGAGTAGAGTTTAATCAAATGATGGTAACTTAAGCTTTATGGTTTTGAATACTAGTTTTTAATTAAAATTACATATATAAGTTATTTGATTCTTGAGATGATATAAGTTAAGAAATGTCAACCCATTTCAATTGAAAGCAATACTTGGTTTGAATATTTTGATGAAAGGTGCATTTAGTTGCAAGTGGTCAACTTCGAAAGAAACTTTTAAGGCTAATTAATGTTTGAACAAAAAGGAAATCTTTGGGGTGTCAATTGTAAGAACAAACAAATTTAGAGTAAATTACAAATTACTCACTGTGGTTTGGTGAAATTTTGGATTCAGTCCCTTAAAATGAAATAATTACAGAGATGGTTACTATGGTTTTATTTTTGTTATAAATTAGGTCCCTCATGTTAACAATCGTTTAAATTCTTTGTTAACTTAGAGCCATTTTTATGTTTCTGATGTGTTATGAAACTTGTAGTTATTCATAGACATGTTTTTGCCAACTTAAGACTTAAGAAACTTCCACTCTCTCCAATCTCTTCCAGAGATCCCCTTACCAAAAATCAAACTCCAAAATCAAAAAAGAAAAACAAAGATTCAAACCTAGAAAAAAATAATTGAAGAACAAAATCAATACAAACCCACTGACTGGTTGTAGTTTCTTTCTTGAAGATGGTGTTTCGTCATATAGGTTGGGTTTGCGAAGAGGGTGGTTTTAGGGCAAGAATCGAAGGATGGTGGAGAGGGGATTTGTGTTCTTCTTCATTGCTGACCTTATTTGACCAATGGAAATGTTTCTCTTTCTCCATTCCTCCTTCGTCTCCATTGACAAGGATGACGTCCTGATAAGCCCGACCTGGAAAAACTGGATTGCCCTGACCACCATCCAAAACGTCGTCTCTCACCACAGAAAAAATCGCAACAATTGTAGATGACCTAATGGGCTTACTATTACTCTTGTCCACCAAATCTTCCCCCCAACGACAACCCCAGATTCAACTCCACCTCTTCGCCGAAAACTGAACTCAGATTTTCTTATGGATCAGATCTTCTTGGAGCTTCGGCACCGGAAGTACCAACTGTAAATATATGTATTTGACCAATGGAAGTGTTTCTTGTCTTACATACAAGTCTTTGTCATGGTAAGCTTTTGTAGCAATGAAATGAGAACCAATGGGAAAAAAGGCAACTTCTTATATAGAGTGAAGACATAATTTGTTGATTCGTTTATGGATTTGTGGGTGATATTTCTTTCATGCATACAAGTCTTTGCCATAGTTAACTGTTGATTCTTTTATGGATTCTTCGATTATTATTTTTCTAGGTTCGAATCTTTGTTTCTGTTTGATTAGGATATGGTTTTCGGATTTGATTTTGTTCATGGAAATCTGGGGAAGAGACTGGAGAGAGGGGGAAGTTTCTTGAGTTCTAGAAATTAGCAATACATGTCCTTGAAGCAATTAAAAGTTTCATAACACAACGTAAACATGAAAATTCCTCTAAGTTAACGGAGAATTTAAACGCTGTTAACATGAGGGACCTGATCCATAACAAAAATGAAATCAGAGTGACTATCTTTATAATTATTTCATTTAGAGACCCAATCCAAAATTTCACCAAACCACATTGAGAAAATTTGTAATTTACTCTAAAATTTATGTTGGATGTTTATACAAAAATAAAAAAAAAATGAAATTGGAAAAACAGATTAAGTTGGTTGGTTTAGCTTAGTTTAGTGGGTGTGTAGGATTTGCTTATTTAAAGTGCTTATTAACTTATTCCGGTGTGGTACCGGTAATAAAGAGTTTTTAGTGTTCGAATGGAAAAAAAAAATACTTATACCGGTTTGGCACCGGTAATAAGGAGTTTTTGACAAGTTTCTCTCTTATAGCTTATTAACTTATTCCAATGTGGTGCCGATAATATGAAATTTTTAGTGTTTCAGTACTCGGTAGAAAAAAAAAAGAAATATTTATCAGCTTATTACGTTTTGGTACCGACATAAGCTAATTCAAACAATTTTATAATACTCCGGTTTAACATCACATAAGTTGATAAACACTTTTATGGAGAAAACTTAAGTTCTTCTAAATAAGCAATTCCAAACACCCCTTAATTTTAAAAAGAACATAGGTTTATTTCGAGTTAAAACAATTTCAAATTCATTTAGTGTAAATTGATCATTTTGTTTGATCGTTGTTTGTTTTAATCATTGTGATGATGTGTTTATTAGAAAATTTTCTTGTTTTCGTGATGGTTGTATTCTGGCCATATGTTCTCTATTTTGTTCGTCGAAGCTTCATTTTCTTTAGTTATTATCCCTTATTTTTGCTCCTCAGTTTAATCTCTCTCTCTCTCTCTCTCTATATATATATATATGGTATTTTTCTATCTGTCTCTGATGTCACCAAGTTCAAAGCTCATGGAAACATAAGTGGTGGATGGAAGCTAAAAAATGAAGTGTTCTCTCTTATAAAAAAAATTGATAGGTCTTGAAGAACAACAACTTGTGTTCAAATGGTGAACGAAGTCTGACTTCATTTTATGAACAATGGTTCCGACCATGTTTTTCTATCTAGAACAACAACAATGATTTCAACCATATCTTCGGCGCTTCTCACGACTACAGACCTTGTTTCCATGTCACGGTATGAGAAAAAAAATCACAAATCTCTCGATGAACTCGATTTGATAACCTGACAGGTCTGCCAATGTACCCAACCCCTTGGCATATTTGTAGGTTTACCCCTCCCTTCACAAGATCTACAACTACAGTTAATCTCGCATACAATTATCCAATGTGTGTTGTTCACGTAATCATCCCAATACCAGGTCAGCAACTATAATCAATCGCGCATAATGTACAAAATGTGTGGTGTGTATTAGTGTATACTGTGCACATTGTTATCCCACCACGAAACCATCATATGTATAGCTGATCATTGTAGAGAAAGAGTATATACAATGTTTGATGGTTATGAACCATATGTGTGCAGTATCTGTTCACCTTGTTTGTGTGTTTACATCCATCTCCGTGTTCATTATGTTTTCACCTGAAATTGATCATGGGTTTTCTGAAGAAAAAAAAAATATTGCTTCTTCAACAAATTAGGAAGGTAGAGTCATCGTCGATTGCATACGAAAGTTCATGAAGAATTCAATCATTTTATAGGCGTGTATTTCACCATCGTGTTCGCAATTTTTTTTATACCATATGGTTGTACAAAGTTGGTTCACAGTGTGTTCAACGTGGTGTACAATATTTATATACCGTAGGGCTGTACAAAAATTGTGTTACAATGTACTCACAATATTTGTATATCATAAGGTTGTACAAAAATTGGTGAAGGGGGTGGTGGTCGAACATGTTGGGGATGAAGGAGGGTGAGAGAGGAAATAAAGGATTTACAAATATCTATAATCTTTTCTATACTTTTTTAATACATAATTATTAAAATTAATAATTTTCTAATTTATTATGATTTTATAATTTATATTGAATTTGATGGATCTCATAAATTATAAGGATCTCAAAAGTTAACTTTTCCAAATAATTTTTTTTTATTAGAATCTTGATTTGATGTTAAACCAAATCGAGTTGAACCATATTTTATATTCGACTCTTAATTTATAGGGTAAATTAACAGATAAATAAATAAATAAATGAAAAAGAGTTGTGGGGCTTGCATAATACACAAAATAATCTAAACTATATTATAAAGTATTTGACAATAACTCTTAAAAATGATTTTTTTTATACACGAAGTACTGCTTATTGATTCATATTACTTAAAATTTAAGATTACCAGTAAATTATACATGAGTACAACTTATTAAAGCTCTCATACTTGAATTCGTCTAACTAACTGCAGATAAATATCTCATTTTAAATATAAAAAATCTAAAATATAATTAGTATAATCATTGATAACTAACAGAATACTTAGTTATTATCTTGATTATGTTTATATAATTTTTTATAAAGATAATAACTAAGATTATCCTAATTATCATAATTTATTTATAATCTTAAATTTTAAGTAATATACATCAATAAACAGTATTTTGTGCATAAAAAAAGAGTTTTTATTTAAAATAACAATCTAAACGACTTAGGGCCAGAGGTAATCAGATTATGTGCTTGGGTACCCGTAAGCCCATTTAATACTTGTGAGAGCCCATTAAAGAGGATTGATAACCCACAAACTAAAACGAACAACCATCCTTAAGAATGCATCAAGCCTTATTGTAAGGGTTTGTGAGTCGGTTTATTAAACAATTCTTGTCACATTCGAACACGAATCAAACCAAGGAGGTTGATTTCACAAAAATCAAGCTCAGGTTTAATGTGGGTTGGACTTAGGGGCCGTGAGATTTCATTTGGGCTGAATTTATGCCAACTCACTCTAGTCTTATGTTATTATCTCATTCATATGGAAAATCAGACCCTAGAAACACCAAGTTAGCTTTATGACGACGTCTTGCAGTTCACTACAACGAGTTACTCATGCCCTTTGGTCTAGACGAACCTCTAAACACATAGGTTCACTTGTGTCGTACATAATCCCTCTAACCCAATATTTTTATAATAAATGAGATCATATGGGTTAAACATGAATAATAAAAGCGAATGTTTTAGCTTATGACGAATCACGGGTGGCCATTGTTCTTCATGTTCGACATGCTAAAAAGGGATCAATTTTGATCACTCAAGCGTTCTTAAAAGCAAGCTAAGTTCAAGCCTAACCTTCATGTGCCATGATCAATCATATTTCACTTCCCATTTTCCAATTCGATAATATATAATTTCAGACCAAAATAGGTAACGAAATTATAGACTGCTTCTCGTTTTACAAAAAAGTCGATTATAAAAGAGTGTTTTACTTTTGAAGATTTAATCTGTTATAAAGAAAAGCACAAAAATGTGAAGAATAGGTGGGTGGAGGGAGTTAATCATGTATTAAATTGGTATTAATGGTTAGAATTTAAATATTATTTAATAAAAAATAAAAAAATGGTAAACAATTTGACCACCATTAAAGGAGGGTTAAGCATCCACATGGGGGATACCTCCTCATGTCCATATCATGTTACAATAATATTAAATCATTGGTTTTGGTTGCTCATACTTTTTATTATTATAATTCACCTCTTTTTAATTAAAATTCATTTTTTTTTCTCTAAATTATGAATTAAAATCTAAAACACTGACACTTTTCCTATTTTAAGATTGTTTTTAGTTAAAAAAAATCACAAATTTGTTTAATTAATACGAAGAAATAAAGATTGATTATAGTATGAAACTGGTATTAGTTTGAGATTTTCGGGGTTGTTTGGTAATTACTAAATGATTTGGTGCAGAATGATTAAGAGGCTCTTATGATATAATGCAAAATGAAATATAATTATTTGGTAATTGTTTATAATGAAATTAGGGTGGTGAATGGTTAAGAGAGACCTAGGATACAAAAATCATTCAGATGATTTTAGAACCATTAAGAGACAGACTTTTTTTTATCAAACAAGATTCATCTTTTAACGATTCAAATGTTGCCTCTTAATGGAACTATTAAGAGGTAAATAAACAAACTATTACTCCTTTATGAAGAGGAGAGGGTTGTTAAGCATTAGGTGAATATGAAATAATTTTTAATGACAAGATTATGATGTCTACTTTTATATGTAACTAATAAATGAATTTGTTTGTATAAAAATGTTTGTAACATGCAACCCAACAAAAGCTAAGTCCAAATAGTCTTATTTGAAAAAGATTATATAAATGGCGAATTAGGTATATATAGTCTTCTACTTAGATGATGATTATCTTAAGAGTACAGTGCCTACAAAGAGTTTCAATATGTAGTAGTTATCTGACTCAAAACTCTTTGTATACACTTATGAGTTCATATATGCACTTGTTTGTCTTCTATTTATAAAAAGTTATGAAACTATACTCTGTTTTTTGCTTGACTAGTCAGAGTTGTAATTCTTGATCGTATGATGGGCTAGGATCATTTTTTTTACTTCTCAAATACTTACCACTTCTCAAATAAACCTTCCCCCCCCCC
>NC_037529.1:10163451-10203117 GCF_001531365.2 Cynara cardunculus var. scolymus | reverse complement strand
CCACTTTTTTATACTTAAAACTTCACAGTAAAACACTGTGAAAGTAACCTTCATTGTGTTTTTGCTGTGAATGTTCGGTTTTTTTTATCTCCACAGTGTTTTACTGTAAAGTTTCAAATGTAAAAAAGTGGTCTCACAGGTCTCACGAAAACATGTAAGTCTTACGTGAACACAACCCTATATATTTATAATATATATATATATATATAGAGAGAGAGAGAGAGAGAGAGAGAGAGAGAGAGAGAGAGAAAGACTTGAGATCACGTGAGACCAACTTGTTTATGTGAGACATCATTTTTACATTTGAATCTTTACAATACAACACTGTGAAAAATTAATGTAATTCGTCATTGAACTTCACAACAAAACACCTTTTTACACTTGAATAGTTATTGTTGTTATTGCCGTCGATTTCTCGATCTCATTACTCCCTCCTAATTTATGTGTATTTTGGGATATGTTCCATGTATATTTCATGTACATTCTTGGTTTACTATATTTATGGATATAAGGTGTTTGAAGAAACAAGTGTTCTATTGATTGTATTTGGGTTTTTTGTAATCCTTCAACTACATACTATGACACTGAAGTAGCAATTTAATGATTCACTGTGATTGTTTCTTGATCAATTTTAAGGATCATTATTATTGTTGGTCGATCAATTACACCACCAACTTTAAGGAAAAACAAAAATCAAACAATAAAAAATAATATGATCATTCTTAACACTCAGACAATTTTTTTAGCACAACATACAAAGATCAGTCTAACTTAATCCATACAGGCAACTTAACTAATATGTTCGATGAAAAAACAAGCAAACAACTCGTAAGTATGCAAACTTTTTGAAATACGAGCATTCAAAGAGAAAATCCATTATGTGGAATTATTACAATCACACAAATTAATTAAGCAAATCACCCTCAGTTACACCTGACTCTTCAAAAAATTAAGTTATAATTCCAAATTCTATAACAATAAAACCAAAAGAAATGAGAAGAATCAGACATTCGAAATGCTTTTGATCGAAGATTTGAAACAAAAGTCTTGGACTCCTTTTATATACATGAACCCACTTTACCTTTTGTTATTCCACCTATTTGGTATACACTTTCAATCATAAATCCTCAACAAAACCTAACTCTTAATACGTTGATAATTTGTACTTACTGTTTTTTTTTTAATGTTGCACTCCTGAAATGTTAGAACTTTATATAAATGCTTTATAGAATGTAACAAATAATAGCATGACACATGGCAATTATGAGGATTATAAATCATGAAAAACGACTTATTTTTATACAGATAACTATCGTCTATATTATAAACATTTGACAAAAACTCTTAAAAACTTTTTTTATACATGAAGTACTATTATTGATGCATATTATTTAAAATTCAATATTACAAGTAAATTGTATGTAAATACAACTTATTGGAGCTTCATGCTTGAATTCGTGTAACTAATTACAGATAAATATAATCAGATAGAGGATAAACATCTCATTTTGAATATAAAAAATATATAATATAATTAGAATAATTATTGAATTCTAACAAAATAGTTAATTATTATATTTATAAAGTTATATTATTAAACAAAAAAGTAAATAACTTCGTTATTAAACTTAAATCAAATTATAATAAATTTTTTTTTAATTAAAAACATTACACAAAAAAAAAGAAATTTTAAATAGTTAGTTATGTACTAATATCAATATATTTTTTTTTCAAATTTTTATGATATCTGTATATTTATATATCTTATTCAAAAGTAAAAACATTATCATTTTTCTAAAACCATATAACATCAACTGAGACAAAAAAAAAATGAAACATTAAAATTAAAATATATTTTACTGTAATGCGTGAATACCCTTCTAGTTTTTATAATTTAAACTAAAAAAACGTAAATTTAAAATCAACTTTTTGTATGTTGCCAGAACGAGCATAAAGTTTGGAGATCTTCCCCTTGACGTGGAGTTTGCGCAAACAGTTTGACTTTCATTTGACTTCTTTTTTACCTTCAACTTTTTTACTTTGACTTTCAATAATTCTTCATTTTGGAAAAAAAAACTTAGTAATTATTTTAAATTAAATTATTTCTTTAAATATTAAATTACGGTCATATTACTTATTAAAAAAAGTGACATAGAAGTGTGAAAAGAGAATTGGATTAGAAGAAAAAAGAAGTATTTTAGAGCTCAAATTCCAAGATTTTAATTTCTTGAAATAATTTATTACAATTATTTAATTTAATTAATTTCAAAACATTATTATAATAAGTATGTATTAAATGTGCATTGATGTGGGGATGTTTTCCTATTGGCTACTTCCGATTTGAAAAGTCAACAATAGGAAATGAGTGATTACAAGTTTCTGCAATCTAAATTAATTCAAATTATACTTTAAATATATTGATATCCATTTATACAAATACTATTTTTGGATGCAAATTAAATCAAACTTTTATTACTATTTATTTCACTCTTCCAATATATCTTTAATGATTTTTATAAATTACCAACTAAATATACATAATTTTCTGTTTCAATTTTGTAATTTATTTTTAATAAAATATAAAATAATGAATTTACATAAACGAAAAATATTAAAATAATTAATTTTTAATGCTGTTTTATTTTTCTGGGAATTAAAGGATTCATAGATGCAAAATTTATTTCCATACAGACTGTCGTTTTCATTTCTCTCTCTGTCTAACTCTTTGACTTGCAGACTCTCCATCAACCCATCCATCCAAGTACTCTCTTCAAAAACCGTTTTATGGTTCTTCGATTTATATGATTTGAGACATGGGATTTCTTCACATCATATGATTTCACTGCAAAGTTTCAATCTTTCAAAGTTTCCTCGCCAAATGGATCGGAAAATCCTTCTTTCACCTTACGACAGGCCTTATTACTTCACTCAGCCACCACCTCCGCCGCCGTCGCCACCGCCACCGCTGTTTCCAGCGATGGCCAGTACCACTTCAAGCTTAAACAACAAGGTGAGTCCAAGTGTTCTGCTAATCATCATCATCCTTGCCATCATTTTCTTCATCTCTGGGTTGCTTCATCTTCTTGTTAGATTTCTTGTGAAACCATCTACCAGAGACCCTGATGAATTTGACAATGTGACTGCTCTTCAAGGCCAGTTACAACAGCTCTTCACCCTCCATGATTCCGGTGTTGACCAGTCTTTCATCGACGCACTTCCTGTTTTCACTTACAAATCAATAATCGGTGTCAAGAACCCTTTTGATTGTGCTGTTTGTTTGTGTGAATTTGAAGGGGATGATAAACTTAGATTATTGCCTAAATGTAGCCATGCTTTTCATATGGACTGTATTGATACATGGCTTTTGTCTCACTCCACTTGCCCTCTTTGTAGAGCCAATTTGCTTTCTGATTACTCTCCAAACTCTTGTTCACCATTTGTGCTTGTTCTTGAATCTGGGAGTGTTGAGAGTTCTAGAGAGATCGTGGCTGACCCTACAATTCAAAGGGTCAATTCCCATTTGAGTAGTGTTGATGGTGAAGAATCCGAATTCCATCTTTCGACTAATTCAGTTGAAAATGAGGGAAAGGAAGAGGAGAATAAGGAGAAAGTGGTTACAGTTAAGCTTGGGAAATTCAAGAATGTGGATGTTGATGGTGGTGGATGGGAAGATGGTGGTGAGAAGAGTAATATTGATGGTAGGAGGTGCTTTTCCATGGGATCTTTTGAGTATGTGATGGATGACAACTCATCATTACAAGTATCAATTAGGCCCCAAATCAAGAAACAAGCTTACAAGAAGTCAAATCTACCAATCACTCCTGGTCACCGGCCGGCAATGTCGGAATGTGGTGGTGATTCAAGACGAGATTTCAAAGGAATTGAAGCGTATAGAAGCATAAGTGGCGGCAATGGTGGTGGTTCGATCAGGAGGGAGAGCTTTTCAGTGTCCAAGATTTGGCTTAGAGGGAAGAAAGAGAAGCCTAATTCGAACACAGCAGCCACCATTGATGAGCAGCCATCATCAACGGGGACTTTCTCGCTACAGTTTTTGCTTCGTCAGAATGTCGCCGGAGATGAGTTGAAGGTGTCCGAGGTGGGTTGTGATGATCAAGAAACACAGAGTTGTCACAGTGGTGATCCACCACCAACAGCTGCAGCAAATCCACCATCTTTTGCAAAGAGGACTCTGCTTTGGCTTATGGGCAGGCAGAAAAACAACGTGGTTCATTCATCTTCGTCCACAAATGTTTGAAATTTTTTGTCCCCAAATTTGTTGCTATTTCTCTCTCGTAGGTGTTTTCTTACATTTGGGGATGATTTGATTCTTTACGAGTACAAAGGATTTCGAGATTGATCAAATTAAAGAAACCTCAAAACCAAATGCACCCATTTTTATGATTAGTTTCTTTTGGTATATTATTTGGTTCAATCTTGGTTGTCGGCAATATTATGTTATAGAGATGAACGATTTAGTGATTAGTTTAAATGTTGTTTTCCTTAAAAAGACCGTCGGAGTGGTTTGTTTATAACGATAAAAGACACGAATCCATGAATACTTGATAACCCACATGGCTAATTAGACCGGCTGACGGAGGCCTCTTGGTTCGTTAATTGGTGTGCACATGACTATGATGAATGTTTGGTCAAAGCGATTTTGTTTTTCAAAAAGTTAGTTAGCTTCATTTGAATATTCGGGCATTTTTAGGTGGTTATGTAGGTTTGAGCTTGAATTTTGTGACATATTTGATCACGACTCCAACTTGAGGAGAAAAGATGATTTTGAGACCATGTGAGTCGTTATCTGTTTGCTTTTTGGATCCACGTTAACAAAAATATTAACAGAACACATAACAAATCGTGCATGGCATAACTCGATTAAAACTATGTGAAGAGAAAGGAAAACCTCCAATGGTTTTACGGGATTCGAATCGATAATCGATCGGAAAACAAACCCATATTTGAGGAAAAAATAGGGATATATTTTGGGAAAGGAATGGTAAAACTAAGAATGACGTAAACAACATTAACTGCAGTCACGGGCAGTTGCTTGTTGCCCCATCTCACCTTTGTATGGTCCACCACCCCATTTGTCACATTGCCTTTTATAATTTTATTAAACTAATAACTCATTTATATCTTCAAAATAGGTTACAAGGTCTATTTTCTTTTAAGTTTTTATAAGTATTACAGTGTCGTAATTTTTATTATGATTTTAAGTTATTCGAACTTGAGTTTGACTCGACATATTAACGAGTTCAGTTGAGCTACCTAACACTTGACTTGAAAAACTAGTGAGATACATGATTTTTTAGTTTTATAATATAATTAGTTTTATAATATAATTTGTAAATATGACGTAAAAGTTTATTATTAAACTTACCAATAAAAAGAAAAATGTCGTATATTTTTAGATATCTAAACAAAATTGTATATTTTTAGATATCTAAACAAAATTGTATATTTTTTAATTATAAAAATGAATCAATTTTTTATCAGTTAAAACCATAATTAAAAAAGACAAAAAAACTATAAAAATGTTGGTGAAGTTATTTCATATTGGAAGAGAGTTGGTAACAAGTGTTGGCTATCAAGTTCAGGTCAAGTATACCAATACTATAGCTCGACTTGCATCATTTATGTCCTAGTCAAGTTGTCAGTTTATAGAAGTGCGGAAGAAGCACATTTAGATTAGTAATCTTTCATTGAGCTATCCTGGTTCCATTTTGTTTTCTTTAGTGGTTTCAGACGAATCAATTTGCGGTGGTGTAGGTTTGAGGATTATGAATTAGTTTTTATTTCTTAGTATGTAGTTTCTTGGTTGTACTTAGCCGGGCTAGTCCAAGAGTTTTGTATTTTCTGAACGAAGAGTCAAAAAAATGCTCCTGGTCCAATGAACCAAGAAGACACAAGATTTTAAGGGGTTTGGAACCTAGTCAAGCTAGACGGCTCATTCTCATGATGATTATTACTGGAAAAAAAAGTTGCAACGGAAAGACATAAACCAAAACCTCGAACAACAAAACAAAGATAAGATCACCAAACCACAAGGGTGGTGCTTGATTAGTTTTAGCTTGGGCTCCAAAAGTCAAAAGTGCTTGGAGGTCCCAGATTCAAATCCAAGGAGGAATAAAAATCCACTTATGGCCACAGAGGTTCAAATGTGATGACTTTGGACTACCTAAGCAGGTGGTCGTCCTGGGATTAGTCGGCTCGCATAGCGGGTTGAATATCCAGGCTAATAAAAAAAGAAGAAGATAAGATCACCTAAAACCGTGTCTTCATGCATTTCGTGAAGCAAATTCTTCAATTAATCTATTATAGTCAACTTTTGCTAAAATTTTACTGTTAATGCTTAAATTGCTAACCCATTAAGCCTCTCTTGACTCATGGCAGTCCACAAATATAACTTCAATAACTTTAATTTTGAAAAACTTATTTCGAACGGATGCTACCATGACTGGTATGATTAACAAAATCTTATAGACAAACAACACCTGTGAGAACATATGCATCTTCCTTACAAACTCCATAACTTGAATAAACGTCCAAGGCTTTTCTTTCCCGTAAGATTCATATCGTATCATGCCCTGCAAAATTTGTAACTCCGTATAAAGATATTTCCCATCAATACCAACATCATCACCATGTGTCAAAGCAATCTCAAGATTCAAACAACACTTCTTTAATTCATCATCTTTCAATTTAACCAACTTTGATGCATCAATGAAGAACCCAAATATAGACTCAAAATGTTTCATCTATTCAAATCTACTTCTTAACTGAGAAAGTGCCATACCCACTAAAACTAGAAAGTAATCAATTCTAAATGATTTTTGGGCAAATTGTTGTTTTCTTTTACTATTTAGGATCCCATCAAATTGTTTTTTTATTACAAGCATAACGTTTTACCTGAAATTCTAGTTCAACTCCAACGTTTTTTGCAATTTCTTTAGCTTCAATGATAGCTAAGTCAAACCCATTGTCCCTGTACTTTTCAAAATAAATAACCAATCCTTAATTTTTTTACCAAAATATCTAGAAGCTTATCTTTTAACTTTAACTTTTTACTAACCAAATTGATTCTATCTAAAATTTCATGCCATATAACCAAACTCAAAATGTATTCAAAAGTTGAAAGCTCATCATTCATCAAAGATTTAGCATCTCTACACACTTTTTCCTCTTCATATACACTGGCTAATTTTATCAAAATATTTTTTATTTGGCCAAGTTGAGTTTTTATTGCTTTAACAACATGGCTTTCCTAACTAGTAGGACATCTAGAGTAAAAGATAATGTATGGAATGTGTTTGACTATCGATTCATTAGTAAAAAAACCCTCTCCGACTTTTGAATTGTCGAAGCAAGAACTTTATGACTTCAAAGTCAAATCACCAAGATATTCAAGTAAAACACTCCACCGCTTTGTAGAATTAGAGAATAAAGTATAAGTTGTTTGACATGTACCAAAAAAAAGTTTTTGTTTAATGACAAGAGTTTGCCATATCACACAAAACCAGATTAAGAAAATGACATCCACATGGCATATAAAAAGCTCTAGGGTTTATATCAAGCAACATTTTTTGAACCCCTTGATGTTTTTCTTTCAAATTAGCCCCATTATCATACTCTTGTCCCCATACACAACTAATATCTAAATCAAGGGTTTTCAAAACATCTTGTAGCACATCAAAAAGACCCTTACTAGATGCATCTTCTGCTACCAAAAACTCAGAATAGAACTCTTCTACTTTGATTGGAACACTCGACACATCTTATAATCAAAGTCATATGTTCTTTACGACTTGCATCAGTAGTGCAATCAAGAATGGCTGAAAAGTACTTTGACTCCTTGATTGTTGCAATAACTGCACTCTTCACATTGAATGCCAACATTTCAATCAACTAATTCTGAATTTTATGACTAAGATAATGATGATGAGTTTCTTTTTCTTCACTAAAATGAAAATGATGTTGCATGACAGGATCAAAAAAAGCAATTATCAGAGGAATTCCTAAAAAATTACCATTAGACTCTTCATAAAGTTTTTCATTTTTCCACGAAAAGCCAAATTATATCTTACCAAACATTTAACAACAAAAATTATTCGAATTAATTGTTTCTAATGAGCGGTATATTTCTTGATTAACTCTTGCAAGTCATTGCCAATTATTTGATTCTTATCCAACCTCATTTTTAAATCAGACCATGTTGTTAAACTAATCCAATGTTCATAACTATTTTCATGGAATGGTAATGCATAACTAATATGTTTCCAATTATTATGTCCTTCACTTACAAAATGACTTTTTGGTTAACGTCTTTTAAATAATTTGCAATAAAAGTAAAAAACTTTATCCAAATTTTTGGAGTAAACCACCCATTTTCAATCATAACATTCACCATCTCGTAGCTTACAAATATAATGGTACAAGAAAAAAAAAATGCTATTTTGATCATATTTTGGAAAAACGATGTTAGTTTCTCTGACATGCCCTTTTTCTTTAAGCAAATCTTTCATTTGTTAATTTAAATATTCTCATTGATTACTGCTTAATATCTCTAACCAAACACCCCCTCAAACCTTATATGTATTCCTGCAAATTGAAACGCCACTCAGAATTTGAAGAAAATGATATGTTTTAATATATGTAACTTGAAGTTGGTACAAAATCAATACCAATATGTACCAATAGAAAAAAGTTGGTATCAAGTGTAGTTGGTTGGTAACAATATAAAATTTTATGTATTAATTGTAATTAGTTGGTACACAGTATTAGAAAAAAAACTTGGTACTGTACCAATTCCAACTCTGGTGGTAACGGTTCTCATAATATTTTCCAACCCAACTCTACTCTTTCGATGTTAAGGAAAGCTGATTTGAATAATATTTTTTAAAAGAAAAAGAATTATGTTAATCAAAATTCATCGACCCGTCATTAATCAAATATGTTCATCAAAATCACCATGGATGTCACAGTTAACGTCTGATGCGTGCGTTTTTAACATAGATGCCAAGTCGAACTTTTTTCATCCAAGTACGAAGATATCGAATGCATTTTTTACTCTAATATTGTAACTTTAACTATTTTATTCGAACATTTTAATATTTTCAAGTTTTATTAATTTGCAATTAAAAACCCTAAACATTACTTGAAAACTCAAAAAGTCACCATAAATTAGAATACAATGACAAGTTTTCATCTCTGTAACTTGAAATTGGTAGAAAACCAATACCAACATTATCAACCAAAAAAAGTTAGTACCAAGTACGGTTGATTGGTATACTGTATAAGATTGTGCGTACCAATTAAATTGGTTGGTACACAATATTGAAAGAACACTTGATAGCGTACCATATCCAACCCTACTGTACATATATTTATATTTTCTTATATTTTATTTGATATTTCTTCCAACACTGCTTGTTTTTTCTGATTAAATTTTACGATAGACCTAACTAGATATGAATAACTCCAAATTCATAATAAAAGTCGTTGCCTACATTGTCGCTTTCAATAAAATATGACATATGACAAACAACGTTAATCATAAAATACAACATACCAATTAATACCATAGCTACTAGCCAGGATATTTAGTACTATTGTATATTTTTAACATTTAATACTTTGTTCCTATAAAAACATTTTCACATAAAGTGAATATTTTAGGCCACTTATTATTGATATATTCCGAAGTGGAAAAATAACCAAACAAGAGAGAACAAAACCGATAAAATAACTGTTAAATCACGTGTGATTTTATACTAACAGCCAACGTAAGGGTGTGTGGTCAATATGGCCCGTGACCTCAGGTCGCAACCAAAGCCGCATGAATCATATGTGATCCGATCATTTTCTTATTATCTTATTTAGTTACTGTTCTCGTATGAGCCGACTCTATTACAACTTATATATGTCGTTTGTGAACTCGAACACGATTTCCTCAGACATAGAACAATCATAAATGTTAATTAACATGACATGTTTAAGTTATATGTAAGTGTTTAGATTAGAGTTGTAAAAGAATCGAAAGAATACAAACATAGACTTGTTCGTGTTTCGTTCGTTTAAATGAATACGAATGATAAACGAACATAATTTTTTTGTGTTAATATTGGTTTGTTAGGAAAATGTGTTTATTCGTGTTTATTATGTTTGTTCATTAGTATGCTAAACGAACGTAAATGAACGAATACAAGTGACCGTAAACGAAGGAACATAAATATACAAAAAACAACCACCATTTCTATCATTTCATTCCTAAAAAATAACATAACAAAATGAACAACGAGTAAATAGGAGAGATAGAAAAGAATTCTAGAAATTAATTTAATTAACCATTTTACATATCAATGTCATAAAATATATAAATATATTTATACATATAAACAAACATGAATAAAAATGAACGAGCATTCATGAACGAATGAGACCGTTGTTCATGTTCGTTCATTTATTAAATAAACGAATATACACAAACTTTTCGTCGAACGATTCACAAATGATTCGTTGAACATTCGGTTCTTTTATAGTTTTACGGCCCTAGTTTAGATTAGAAACTGTCATGAATAATATTTAAAAAAAAAGTGAAATACAATTTTGTGATTTCTCATTAACATATTTTAGTAGTCTATTCATTTGTTGAGTAGGGGTAGGTTTCGTAGCACGCCATATATGACATATTCATAAGGAATATGGGCATGTTATTAATATCTATTGTAACATATTCATCATGAATGTGTAATCCATGATGAATAACACGTCCATATTTATCATGAATATGTGATTCATGATGAATAACACCTCTATATTCATCATGAATTGTTGGCAGTTCCTAGGTTACTAATCAATTTTTGGTTCCCAACGAAACTTCCCTCTTGTTTCGTAATACAAAAATATAAATTTAAACTTAAGAATTACATGTTATCTATATCCATTCTAACAAATATATATAGTACAAAATCTTATTCATATGATTCTAAAATCCCAAAAAACAACATATACAACGGACCTTCATGGATTATCTTATCCCATAATTAATATGTCATTCCAAATTCATTTGCAACCAATTTTTTTTCGTTTGGTGAAATAGAAAAAACTTTTGGAAAATTCATGAACCGAAAAGAACTTTTGGAAAGTTCATGACCGAAAACACCGTTTGAAATCGTACCCAAATTGATGATGTCTTTTGAAAGCAACGTTTTGAAAAGTAAACAGAAAAATACGTTTTCATCTAGAAAATATTACATATATATCATGATTGTTATCCACCTTAAGAATTCCTGTAATACTTACTGTTTTTCTATAATCATTAAGCAAGGAAATGTATGAACTGTCTTAGTGCGGTCCCGACTTCTATGCACTCATTTAACCAATTCTCGTAAGTAGAATATATTTTCGAGTATGAAAGGTATATACATTAAACTTTGAGTGATGTTTAGACATATTAAAAAAAAACAAGGGACATCAACCAAATAACCGAAAAAGTTCATCGAAATCAACCAAAAAAATGAAAATCTCCCCAAATCAAGCAAAAAAAAAAAATACAAAAAATCTATTGAAAAAGTGGAATTTGGCTAAAAACACATCAGACGACTTTATAGGCTTTCATCCACCTTAACATTTTTTTTCTTTCAAACAAATTATGAGTCGGACCAGGGACGTTCCAACCTTTTTGGATGCCCTGTTACATCCAAAACTTTTGATTACATTGCATAAAAGATATGACAGATGATATATGTTAAGAATAAAAATGAGTTAAACCTAAAATGATTAATAATATGAAACTAAACCTAAACCATTACTGATTTGAATCTAAAACCAAATAAGTAATTGTTTGAACCTAAATAATTTCGACTAGAGTTTTATATAGGTCTATAAAAAGACCCTAAACACATGTAAATTTAATCCCCAAAATTTCAAAAATCCTGTTCAAGATCTCACATTTAACATATTAAAAGACCAACCTGAATCGGACGTTTATGAGTTGGTATGAAAGTTGAATAAAACAGAAGGAGAGTGTTTAATGGTTATGATGAAAGCAATTTAATGCTACAGATTACCATCTGGCTGTCAACCTCAACATATATAAATTTCATCATGATTTGGCAACTAAAATTTTATCATAGTAAAAGTTGTTGGCTACGTTGTCGTTTTCAGTTACCAGCAAAATACAACAACATTTTTTAATTTTAATTATGATTTAGTTTTAAGATTTTATATTTTCAAATTGAATGAAGCCACATGTACAATTTAATGTCTACTTTACTATTTAAAAATGGGCAAAGGTTATGAATTCATTTTTTTAGTCTATTTTTTTAATATTTAAAATTAAGATGGCGTTTTTTTAAACAACAATTAGAATAAAGAATCCATTCTCCAAAAATAACAGAAGAAAACACGAATAAAAAAAAATACATAACAAAAATCAAAAGAAAGAAAACAAAAGATTCACCCCAAAAGAAAAGTAAACCCAAGCTCTTGGAGCCTCTTGAAGCAACTCTTGTTAAACACACGAGCTTGCATCATCCAGCGAAACAAGACCGGATCTGAAGCAAAAAACTGATTCTGAAAGCTCTGAAACGACAACCGGAGAAAAGAAAATTGAATACCACTGGCTCAAAATATCAACCAAAACACACCAAACCATTACGGGTGCGTTTGACATCTAGACATGATGTGACATGATAGGACAGAAGAACTGTTCAACATTTTATTAGACACAACTGGACATAACAGAATACCAATTTACCCCTGATAAATTGTATATATCATTTATATATGTAACACCCCAAGATCACATTTACATATAAACACATCTGGTCTTAATATCTACAAAAGCTAAATTATAGAGTAGCTACCAGATTTTTCCACAAAATTCCTATACAAAACTTGTATACATAACAAGTATTCAAATACTAAAGATAACACATTATCCCAACATCCCATGCAATCATTTATAAATTCTTCACAATTTTCCCTTCCTTTTATCATTCGGTTGTGCCTGACCTGTAATGCATATTTTTGAAATAAAAATGAGGGTTAGACCTTATAGTCTGGTGAGAAATCTTTTTTGTTTGCTATTACAAGATGAAAAATCACCAAAACACTTTTATAAACCCATATTTGTATTAATGACAATAAACAACATTTTAATAAAACATACATTTTTTGTTGCATCAAAAGGATGAGACATTACTCAGTTATCGCATCAAATAACCAAACAACTCATTTATCACATTATGATAAAACTCATCGCATCATATAGGTAAAAAGTAAAATAAAAAATTCTTCGTATCACATGGCTGAGACAACCTCATTTCCTCGCAACACACTGGTGTGAGAATCATTGCATCATATAGGTGAGATAAACCCAACTTGTCGCATCAATAAGATGCGACAAATTCCTTTTCTCGCTTCACAAGGATGCGATAAACTTCATTCTCGCATCACATCACAAGGATGCGATAAAAGCCATTCATCGCATCAATATAATGCGATAACTCAAGTCATCGCATCACACAAATGCGATAACTCAAAGTCATCGCATCATAAGGATGCGACAAACAATTAACAACTTGATCAAAAACCCAGCTTTTACATTCATTTGCTTATGCCATCTTTATCTTAGTATACACCTCTTCTGATTATGTCACCCTTATCCAAAATACACATTTTCGGATTATACCACCCTTATTCCAATCATTTGATATAATCATATCAAAATACCAAATTATGCTAAACATAACATAAAAACAGTTTTTATAACTTACCCACATAAAAAACTCTACATTCCAATTCAACATAATAAGATGAAAGTTTGTAAAATAAACTCACCTTATAATTCACAGAGATATCTGCAGATAACAACAACAGTTAACCAGATGAAATAATCAAATAATCGATTTCTACAAGCTTTCCTTCTTCGGTTTCCCTTTTCTTTGCACTCCAGAATGCACACATAAAGTTCTTACCAAGTTTTCTTACACCATTCAATGAGATAAAACAAATGAGGCGGTGGAAGTATTTTAAAATATTTTTAAGCACAATAACACATTAAACCTCTCAACTTTCTACCTTTATTCGAAAACAACCCTGAACTTTATAACCAATTAACCGGTTATCACATAACATATTGTGATTAATTTATATAAATTTATTAAACAATAATAAAATAAATATTTTTATAACAAAATATGTCATTAAAAAGTTTTCACCAAGACGATTAAAATGACACAAAAACAATAAGTTTATATAGTTTTCAATTTTTATTTTATACTTTTCCTATACTATTTTTTATTATTAGCATTTGATAAATTACGTAAATTAACCAAAATATAGAAACTGTATAAAAATAATATTTTGAGGACTTTAAAGTAAAAAATTTAAAAAGTAAAAAATACAACAAAAAAAAATGAAAAGAAGGATGCATATTTGATGTTTTAGAAGAAAATTAACTTTTATTTCGAGATTATATTAGTAAAATACAAGTATGTTCCACCTTATTCCGTGGGATGGAGGTGGAACAAGAGTGTTCCACTTTGTTCGACTCTATTCTTGTCTGTTGCCAGGGCCGTCACTGGGGGAGGGCGGGCCGGACGTACGCCCAAGGCCCATAAAAATTAGGGGCCCAAATTTTTTTAATATATATAATAGTAGTTCAAAAAAATAAGTAAATAGAAACACATAAAAAAATTAGTATCAAATATGACAAGAAAAGATTTTGGTACTATATTAACTATTAAAGACCCAAACATGTATGAATTTAATGTTTTTCTAAGTTTTTTTTTTATCTAAAACCGACGTCTAAAACTACTTGCTTCGAAAACTTTAATATATTCTTCGTAATTTATCTCTCATCGACTCTTTTGATTGTTCCATTCTCGTGTGAATTCTACTTTTATATTAGAATATGATAGATTTTCTTGTTATTAGCTAATAAAACCCCCAACTTTTGAAAAAATTATCAACCATATAAGATGGTACAACTTATATCTATATTTAGAATAATAAAACTATAATTATTTTTTCATAGTTGTTCTTTATTATCTAACATTGAGTGTATAAATCGTATGTACTATTCTATTTCTAAAAGAAGAATAAAATCTTAAACTATTACCAACATGAATTTTTTAATTTATATAATCGATGATTACAGAAAAATTTATTTTAACCCTAACCCTATGTTTTTGAATCTTTTTTTACGTAGGAAAATGAAGAAAGTAATAGGGGAAAAAAATATTACGTTCTCTGAGATTTTTTAGGGAAAAAAATTATATAAAATTTTATTTTTTTCATTATTTTTTCTTCCGCTTTCTTCTCTATTAAAAACACAAATAAAAAACTTTATTTTCTTCCTCTCTTTTATTTTTCTTTTCATTTCTCATTCTTTTCTTTTCTTTCCAAATTCGAAAACATAATATAAAAGTTTAAAATGGTGTTAATCTTCCTAAATTCGAAAACATGATATAAAAGTTTAAAATGGTGTTAATCTTCCCAAATTTGAAAATATAATACAAAAGTTTAAAATGATGTTAAAAACATTAACATGAGATGACATGTAAAACCAACCTATTTACATTGATTTACATAGTGTGAAATCAGAATAATTGACTTTGTGACCTCAAATGATATCATTCAATGTACCAAAAATATATCATAGAATGTTTTTGATGATGAAACAAATTACCGATACTACATAAAAATGTTCTAGTAGATAATATTAATTTACAAATGAGTATTGATTGAATTTGCGTCCAGGAATATTCGAAAAAACGATTTTATATGAATTCAATATTATTTTTGATGATAAAAACAATATATTGAAAAAATATCGTACTTATCGAGTGCCCCTTTTTACATCTCGCCCAGGACCTAAAAAATGTCGGGAACGGGGCCTGTCTGTTGCACATAAAAGTTCTGCCGAACATGGAACAATTATCTCTGTTCTGTTTTGTTCTATCTTGTCGAGTGTACCAAACATACCCTAAAAAGGATGCATGATACCACTCGGACCAGGAGAAGCCAAAGTCTTTTCGCCGATTTGAAGCCCAAAAAAATGATTGTAATTGCACTTCGAAACCCAAATCTTAAACTAGAGTGATAGAAACTGCAAAGGCCTTCACATTCCTTGATTTCGAATGATGTATAATGTTGTCCTAATAGTCGTCAACCTGATTAATGTCCGGTTTTTCTATCATGTATATTTGAAGAAAAGGAGAGGATGTGGTCAAGAGACCTCCAAGAAGGAGGCTCACATTACCACCATCACCAAATGCTCGCCCAGACCTGCAAGCCAGAAGGACAATCCAGAAAACAATGATCTAAAGATTCGACTTCGTTGTTTCAACAGAAACAAAAAACGAGGTGCAGATCCACACCCATTGCAATCACAATTAAATTGTTTCATTTTTTCTAAAAAGCAGCATGAAGTTAAAAAACCGAAGGATGCAAGATACATTAAAAGATACTATAAGAAGGAAATATTAAAAAACGAAACAAAAAAAGCAACCCACAAAAATACAATTTGAAATAGGTTGAATAACTCAAGGTGAACCAATCCAATGCCTAGTTGATGTGATGATGCATAAATTCTATGAATGCAAATAGTTGGGTGGGTTCGAATTTAGACCCAAAGCAAAGTTAATCCAACCAATGCACATCTTTACTTAGAAATTTGTGATTAAATTGATTTTACTTTGAAACTATGACCAACTTCTCAAAGCATGCTATTGCCTAGTTGTTATGATTTTTATGTAAAAGTGTATAAAAAACTCGAAGTTTGGCATCAAAAAGCTCGGGTCTGGCAAGCCTGAATCCCAAGCCCCATATCCTAAAAGCTCAATAAGGCCCATTTTTTTACGGAAAAGTTAGACCTAAGCTTAAAAAACCTCGATCCCTTCTTTAGTTACTAAAAGCAAGCTTTTAAGGCCCACATCAAGCATGAAAAAGCTCGGGCCTTGTGCATATATCTCTACTCTTAAGGAGACGTTTGGTTCACAAAATGATTTATGAAGGAATATAATATCTTAAAGGAATTGGAATCTGGAAGAAATTGAAATGAAATGTTAACATGTTTGACCAAGGGGGCGTTTCGTTGGTCGGAATCCGCTGGAATCTATTGGAATTGGAATAGTCACTTCCGTTGACTAAATTTCATTCCAATGTTTGGTTACACATGGAATGGAATTGAATTCCAAAGATTCCCAAATTTGAGGAATTCACCATTCCTTAGTAAATCTGATATAATTGAAATCCATTGTATCCAAAAGTGTTTAAATGACATAAAAATTACATAAATACCCTTCTGCTACTATGTCATTTAAACACTTTTGGATGAAATAAATTTCAATTCCACAAGATTTAGTAAGAAATGATGAATTCCTCAAATATGAGAAATTTTTATCAGGGTAACTCATTTTGTTCTTTATTATTGTCTTTTGAACGTAGAATTTGTAATTTGTATATAATAAAATGATAAAGATTATTTACTTTTTTCTGTAATTTTTAATATTATTGTGGTTATATTTAATTGATGATAAATATTTTCATATCAATTTGGAAATAAGATATAAATGGTTGACACCAAAAATCAATACTAAACGATAACATTGTCTTCTTGAATTTGAGAAGAAAAAAGAAAGAAAAAGAAAGATAAGTTTTTTTCATTTGTGTTCAGAAAAGGGAAAGAAAAGAAAGGAAATGTAAAAAAAATAAACTAAATTTTCATGTTTTAAGCTGAAGAAAAAATGAAATGAAATATGTTATTTTTACATATATGTCTTTATTTATTTTCCAATAGATTATAATTGATACGTAGATTTGTAATTATCAGTACTAAATGGAAGACTTTCACCTATGGGTTTTTCCCTGGGAAATCCATTACTAAAAAGGTGATTCGTCACAAAATTTGGTGGGTAAATTATTGATTGGAAACTCAAATCAGTGACAACTTATCCAAATATTTCATGGGTGATCCGTTGGTAAAACTTTAAAAACATCAGATTCTATCAGAACAATTGGTTTTTTTCTAATCGGTAATCACTAACAGAAATTTCACTGGGTGATTTTTATGTGTAAAATTCATTTATTTTGTAGTGTTTATAAATATTTATAGTTGTCTGCACTATTAATTTCCTTTCCTTTCACATTCGGGAATCAACATTATTTTTCCTTTCCATTTTCACCTTAAAAAACTTGAGAAGTTATGATAACGGGGTCATTCGTTTAACAAGTTTGGGGTTATTATTAAAATTGTTTTGGAAGGTTAAGGGTCGTTTTTATTAAGTGATGAAAGTTGAGCGGTGTCTTTTGAAACTTGGGTTTAAAATATCTCTCTCTCCACTACAACATCGTATAGATATCTATACTATATTATAAGGCATTTGACAAAAACTCTTAAAAACTATTCTTTATGTATGAAGTACTGTTTATTGATGCATATTACTTAAAATTCAAGATTACAAGTAATTTTGCATAAGTACAACTTATTAAAGCTTCATTCTTAAGTTTTTGTAACTAACTGCAGTAAACATAATCAAATACAGGATAAACATCTATTTTAAATATAGAAAATCTAAAATATAATTATGATAATCATTGAGTTTAATAAAATGTTTAATTATTATCTTTATAAAAAATTATATTATTAAACCAAAAATAAATTACTTTGTTATTAAATCTAAATTAAATAATAATAATAAATTGAATTAAAGAAGTTATACAAAAAAAGAGAACTATTAAATAATTAATTTGATACGAATATCGATTTTTTTTGTTTAATTTTATGCTATCTTCAAATTTATATTTCATTTAAAAATAAAAAAATTATCGTTTTCTTAAAACCACATAAAATCGTATTATATTGATAGAGACAAAAGATAAAAACTAAACATTAAAATGAAGATACATCTCGATTTTATTGTTTTCTTTTATTCTTTGTTTATTGATACAATACAATTTATATGGTTTTGAGAAAGTGATAATGTTTTTCTTTTTAAATAAAATATAAATTTGAAGATATTGTAATTAAATTTTGAAAAAAAAAATATCGATATTAATATCAAATTAACTATTTAAAAATTCTCATTTTACATGAAATATGTAAATTTTATACAATATTTTCTTTTTTTTTTCTTTTTTCTTTCCGTTCATAAAAAGGGACTAAAAAACACGACGTAAGTAATTAATAAAAGAGTGCACTCCCTTTACTTATAACTAAATTAAACATAGGCATATTTAATTTATTCATGATGACGAAGAAAATCCACAAATATAACAATACATCACTTTTCAAATGTAAAAAGAATCTAGAAATCAATGTTATCGACAAAAACCTAACCTAACCTGCCCTTAATTTTTAATGTTTTAAACTTTTTTTTTTTTTTTTGTAAGGGTGTCCGGGCCAAAGCCCGACTAATCCCCGGCAATTTTGGAGGCTAAGCATGGCCCCACTTAAATGTCGCTAACACTCCCCTCCCAGGGCTCGAACTCGGGTTCATGACTATGCCATGCCCAAGCCTTTACCACTAGGTTGGAAGGTCTTTGATTCATTATCGTATTAGGATATCATGTATTTTATATATAACCCTGCCATGATTCAAATATTTATGGAAAATTAATTGTAATTAACTTTGATTAATTTAAAGATATTTTGATAATTTGATTAACTATTTTATATGGTTAAAATTAAACAAAACATAGGAAGAAGGTAAAATTATGTTAATAATTAATGGATGAATTTATCAGTTAATATGTAACAGGTTGATCTTCGTATTCATAATTCGATCCAATCTGTTTTGTTTGGGTTGATAGCTAAAACAAAGTTTTCAGCATCATCATTCATCATGGATCTATGGCATTCAAGTTAGGGGGTATTTGGGACTGCTTATTTGAAACAACTTATGTTTTTCTACAAAAGTTCTTATCAACTTATTATAAGTTAGAATAGTTTAACTTAACTTCTTCTTATTACCGGTTTGGCACCGGTATAAGTTGTTTATCCAAACACTCAAAAATGTTTATTATCGGATCTTCACCAAGATAAGTCAATAAATTGTTTTTATAAGTAATCCCAAACACCCCCTTAGTACATGTATGGCTTTTTCTTTGTGCAACACATAAATCCTAGAAAATATTACCATCAGATAGTAATTGGTTTCTTGTTATCATAATTGAGAAAAAAAAAAACTATGCAAAAAATACCAGAACTATCAAAAATGCATTTGTTCTGAAAACACCACAGAGTGTGTAATGCTTAAAGAAGATGCTCCAAAACAATGAAAAGTCAAATAGAGATAAAGTCGTCTTGGAGATCGTTTACTAGATGTTTACCCGTACCGGGTCATTTATCCTATCGTATGAACATAACAAGAGCCGAAAATCTTACCTGATAAGAGCACTGATAAGAATGGAGAGTTATATCTGGTAAGTAAGAGTGACAACTCTTACCCGGTAAGCGTTTATCGGGTAAATTATTGCATACAATACCATTTCGATGGATTATAATCTTAACCAGTAAAATGAATTATAATGTTGACTCTTACCGATAAGCGTTTATCTGATAAAAGTTTGAGTAAAATGACATACCATAGTCTAAAGTAGATACATATAAAATCAACCAAAACGTATTAGTTTTAATTACAAAGAATAAACATATACACACAGATGTATATATGATTAATGATGAAGAATAAATAATAAAAAATTAAATTAGAAATTCTTTTAGCCACCTTGACTTATAACAAACCTCCAAACCATTTGAAATGTAAAAGTTGTATACAATTACGTCAAGTAAGCCTCCTTTTTTTTTTCTTATAAATTGTGGATTTGTTGTGATTTTATTCATCAGAATTAATTTTAAAGTTTTATAAATTCTTGGATATTCTTAGAATTTATCGAAAAGCCTTATCAAAAATGGGTTTGGTGATTAGAGCTCTGATTTTGATCGGCATGGTTGCATGTCTCACGTCTATTGCCCACGCTATTGCTGGGGAAGCCACTTATTACACTGTGTATAAACGTAAGTTTATTTTATTTAGTTATAATACAACCTTGATACCTGAAAAAAACGTTGATTAATGTCCTGTTTTTAATTGAGTTTATATTATGTTGTTGTAGCATCTTCATGTTATGGTGATGAAGACCACGGTAATATGATTGCGGCGGTGAATAGCGGTCTATTCGCCAATAAGGCAGCATGTGGAAGGAGGTATAGAGTGAGGTGCACCGGCCCAAGATCATGCAAAGGCGGCACCGTTGATGTTACGGTTGTTGATCTTTGTCCAGGATGTGGACCAAATGGAATCGACCTTTCACAAGAGGCGTTCTCCGTTATTGCCGATCCTAGTGTCGGAAGAATCAACATTGATTATACCCAGTAATTATTCATCCCGATTAAGTTTTCTTATTTCTTGATCTCAAAACCCGAAGTGTGAATAAATGTAAGTATTTAACTATATTTTGTTGTTGTGGTTGTTGTGATATTCAGGATATGAAAATATGAAGAAATGGAGAATAAGCTCTCGAATGAGTTCGATAAGGAGGGTAGATGAATAAGCGATAATGATTGAAGGGATAAACGTTGTATTTGTCTCATAATTAATAGAATTATGAAAATAAAACTAGTTACATCTACTTTTATTTCATAGGCAATAAAAAATGTCTTCTTGGAGAATCGTGGATGTCTTGATGAGTTTGTGCACATCTTGTGATCCCATAGTCAAACCTTCAGTGATTTTGAAAGAATTCGAACCGATGACTACTTGAAGCAAATCTAATATCTTACCGGTTAAATTATCTTTAGAGCTTAGGGGCTGTTTACTAAACGCTTACCTGATCACATTACCTTACCGGATGAATATGATAAGGACCATAAGAGCGAGACAAAGAACTAAGAGTCTTACCCTGTAAGTGAGAGCGACGACTCTTACCATGGTAAGCACTTACCGGGTAATTGTTGCATACAATGTCGTTTTGATGAACTAAAATCTTATCCGGTGAGTAAATGATAGTGTTAAATTTTACAGGTAAGCACTTACCGGGTAAGTGTTTGGTAAACAATCTCTTATTTCCATTGTAGCCGGGTAATTTGGTAAATATATAAAATCTCCTAGAGAAAAATAATTTATTAACAATTTTAATGTACTTTTTATGAGAACAAATATCGTTATCTCCCATATGCAATCGGGTCGGGCGATCGTCTTCATGTAATTTCAGAAAATAAAATTTTGAATTCGAGTATTTTTTGTTGCACGATTTATAGCATAATTTATGTGATTATTAATCAAAATTTGTTTACGAATTACTAATACTAATGGCTTAAAGTCACTTATTTTAAATAAATTTCATTAGAAAACTACTTGTAACTTTTCATGTATCTTATTCTTTCAGATGGATGGAAATGTTTAAACCAGCCTTCCATTATCATTCGCAAATAATAATGTTAGAATACGGAAGTAATATATTTAACGGAAAATGACCGTATTTCTTTATGAGTTTATACAAAAAGGAGTAGCATGGATGTTTTAAATTTTAGCAGAACGAACATCTTGACCATTTGATATCGTATCTAAATCTAAGCCAACAAACTCAGCTCGTTGCATTTATGATATCCATGCAAATACTCTGAATCTGGTTGACATCAAAGTTAAAGGAGGAGATCCTCCCTTTTTTGCCACATGCTAGATACGGTCTCCAACTTCTTGGAGAATAAAATTAGCAGCTTGTGGAATATAGAGAGAGAATTAATTCGGATGAATAATTCTTGCAATCAGCTCATCCCCATGTCTCAGAATGGATTTCTATATATATAAGTATAATGATGGTCCTTATAATGAACAAGTATTATAAGTGTCACGTTTAGAAGAGTGGTTAATACTTTTAGAATATCTCATATCTTCTTCTTCTAAAGATGGTGAAATATTCATCACTGGAAGCTAGAGTTTGGGTTTGGATTATAGGTTTAACCTAACATATAAAGTGAGTTTAAAGTTGCTTTGTGAAAGCTATGTACGTACAAAAAAATGTCCATTTTGAAGTCTCTAGATGTTTTCTTGATATTTATCAAATGTGTTGAATATATGATGAGATTTGTATATTTAGTACATTTGATTTTATAAATCTTGTGTGAAATTCCCATATTTGGGGTTTTTGGACATTTTGATAAATAAATCATATTAGTATGTTCTTTTGGTGATTTATTGTATAAATGGAGATCATTTTATGTAAATGCACTTTTAATTTATTTGGTTCTATAAACCATTTCAAAAATGAATATCTTATTATGTTATGAGGCATTTTGCAAATATAAATAGTATGATTTCAGTTGGAAAATGCAATTAATGAGTTTTGAGTTAATCATATTTTTGAGCATGTGTTTGCATAAATATTGGTTAAATGTGTTTTCATTACTTTTGCTGATTTTTATTTGAGTAGTTAAATAAGAGTGGAATCATTGACTTGATTTTGGTGATTTGGTTCATTTGAGTTTTGAAGACATTTTTCATTTAAATTGCTCAATATTGAGCTTGGGCATGGTTTGCATTTACTGCACTTTTATTTGAGAATTATATATTTTGAGTGCGTTGGTCATTCAGTTATAGTCATATAATTTAGACCGTAATGCAATAGATCCATAGACATATGAGTCAGTCTTGTTTAATAAGTGAGGAGTCTTGATGTCCTCACTTTGTGACCAATGCTCGAGTAGGAACTATGGTCATCTCAGAATTGCATAGATGAATTCTTAGGAGTCAAACTTCGGGACCATGAGTATTGTGGTTTTGATGCTTTAACCCTTATGCATGAGGGTTAAATGCTCAGTGTAATCAAGTAGCAAGTTTGAGGTTCCTATCTTGAATGTTAGTGAGTAGACGCTAAAGGTAGAATGAGAACTTTAAGGTATGAACTCAACTATAGAACGAATGGGCACTAAGATTCGATATTCTTAAAGTGACACTTGAAGAAGTGGGAACTAAAGACTATGGCCTTGAGGTGAAACTTGATAGAGTAAACACTAAAGGTATTGAGGACTTGAGGTGACACTTGTTATAGTGGACACTAAAGAAGGTCAATGAATCTGAGGTACAACTCGATAATGTTGATACGTGACCTACTTTTGTATTCCGCCACATTCGATGGATACGAGTCTCCTCCGTCACCGAAAAGTGTTATTTTTGGATAATATATTATCCATTTTGGTGTTATTTTAGGTACGGAATATATTCATAATATATGGTTTTGGTATCTTGGAAGTCCAAGGGTGGAGCCAGAATCTGGTTCCAGGGGGGGCAACAATTACAAACGAGTAAAATAGATGATGAATTGTTGGTAGGTTTATCTTTTTGTTAAATACTTATCCATGGTTGCAAAATATATAGAAAACTAAAACCACAACTTAACAAATGGACAACCTTAAAACCTCAATCAGTTAAATCAACTAACAAATGGGAAACCCGAGAGATCTAAAGAAGCTGATTTAATTAACACCTTATAAAATAAAATGAAAGGTACAATGCTATTAGAAATAAAAACAAACTACAGTTTACATTCGTTCTTATGATCTTTTATCTTTAGAAAACGATTTATTGCATTCGTGACAACAACTATCAAGCTATTTTTACACAGTTTAATGTAAATATGTATGGTTTTTTCTTATTTTGACACGGTCTTAGGTACAACTTTTATTAAAATTGATATTGAACACTTTAACTATTTAGGTAGCGTTTGGTACGCAGACTGGACGGGACGGGACGGGACGGGACGGGACTGGACTGGACGGGATGGGACGGGACGGGACGGGACGGGATTGGACAGGATGGGACGGGACTAATTGGGTTTTGAATCTCAAATTGGTCTAAGGGTAACATGGTCATTTTATATTTAGTCTCATGTTGTTCCACCTTTTTTGATGGAACAAAAAATATCAAGTTTTGTCCCATGAAATTTAAAAATAGTCTCATCTTGTCTTGTGTATTTTTTGTCCATGGCATGCCAAACATAGGACTATTTTTTTTGTCCCGTCCCGTCCCACGTAGTCTGCGTACCAAACGCACCCTTATTGATATTGAAAAATTCATTAAAATTGAAGGATAAGTATTAGATTCATGCATCACCACTTTACCTTTTTCACTTGGTCCCCCCTTTCCCACCGCCTGTATCCCTCATTTCCTCCTATTCTCTTGTCATATACCAAACTATTTTTGAAATTTACTCTTGTTCCTATGTGGCTATTTCATTCTTGTCTCTGATCCATAAATTTTTTCAAATAGTGATATCATTTGGTTATAAGAAATAAATATAGAGAAAAAAATTCAAATGATAACACCATTTTTTTTTATTAATTTGGATATCCAACTCATTATGCGAGCCGACTAATCTCATGACGACCACCTGTTTTGTTTTGCAGATAGCCCGGAGTCACCGCATTTGAACCTCCGTGGTCACAAGGGGATTTTTTATTCCTCCTTGGATTTGAACCTAGGACCTCCTGGTACTTTTGACCTTTGGAGTCAAGTTCAAACCAATCATGCACCACCCTTGTAGTTAATGATGACACCATTTGACTATAAGAAACAAATGTGGGAAAAAAAATTCATTCTGTGGCACCATTTGACTAATAAAATGACACTAACAGGATTCAAACTCGAGTATGTGGTGGAATAAGAGTCTTGCAAACCAACTCTACCAAAGAAAACGTGTTCACATTGCAGTTTCAAAATACATATGGTGGCACACAACAAATTAATACGGTTGCACCTTTCACGAACCTAAATTTTTACCCTTCAACGGAGAAATAATACGGTGGCACGTGCCACCATTGGCACCATTGTAGGTCCGTCCATGATTGCTTGTAACTTATCAATGTTTGGTCTTTTAGATAATTTAGTTTTGTTCATGTTTTCAATATTTAAATATTAAACTTTATTTGTATTTTGTGTGAGTATTGAGATTTGGTTCCATTTTAAATGACTATTTTGATTAATAAGTTTTCAACATGAAAATGGTAGGTTCTGGGAAAGATGTTGTTTCTATATTTAATACATTTTGTTTTGAAAATTGTGATTTAAATAGCATTCTTTCAGTTATACCGTTTTATATTAATGATGAAAACTGTTTAAACTCACTAGACTTTAAGCCTAACATTTTTTTCCTTGAGACATGTACATCAGCTCCTTCTTGAGGAATGGTACTAGCGACACTATGAAAAGTTAAGTGCCAGTCAGAGGTACGAGAAAAAGTTAGCTAGTCGATGACGTCTTCCGTATTTTGTAGATAACGACTGTAGTTGGGATTTAGTAACACTCGTTCCAAATCTAGATCTATTTGTTGATGAAAACTTATATTGTTGTAACACCCTCAAATCTAGAAAGTGCTGCTAATTTAAAATTTTCATTAATACAACAAATAAGGAGGTAAATTCCTTTTCTTTTAATTAATACTTGAATTATCTCGAATAACAAGTTCAAAATCATCACCATCATAAGATAGACAAAGTCTTACATAAAGACTAAATTAAGGACGAGTGTTATTATAAACCAATAACTGTTGATGTCTCCAAATGCGGAAGATATCAACGCTAAAATAAATCCTTCTTGTGCAACTACCTAGCACTCATCTGATCACGGTGTCGCTAGTACCATTTTTTTGATGAAAACCCGTTAAATCAAAATAATCAATTACACAACCGAAACCTAATACTCACATGAACTACATATAACTTAAAAGGCTCGACATAGAGCAACAAAACCGGTGAAATGTCCCCAAGACTCCTTTGAGTGAAAACCGAGCCAGAAGCCCAATAATATAACTGACTATCTAATAAAAGTCATTAAAAGGAATTAAACACATTTAACCAACGTTTATGCAAACATATATTCCAAAGACATGATTGACTCAAAAATCCCTCATTGGTTGAGATGGACCATTTTCCAAATGAAATCATAACCTTATACTTCGAGAATGTCTCATGACACAATAACATGCAAGTTCCAAACGGTTTATAAAACCAAATATACCAAAATGCATTGATATAAAAAAATCTCATTTTGTACGACAAATCACCAAAGGTACGCATTCTTACTTTTATTTATTAAAATATCCAAAACCCCAAATATAAGTATTTTATGGTTAACCCAAAGTTACCAATTATGCAACTTCATCAAATACTCATCACATTTGATAAATATCAACTAAAACAAAAGAACACTTCAAAATACACATTTTGGCATGTACATAGTTTTCACAACTCAACTTGAACTGCCCTTAAATCTAGCTTTTACCCCAATCTTGAACTTCATTTGAAAAAAATTGAGATCTACAAGTAGATCTTCCAAATCATACTACAAATCTTCTCAAGAGATCTTCTCGACCACAAAGAACCCTATACCTAAGACAAATATGGAGAAAAGGGTGGAGATGAAGAACACGCCAAACCCTAGCTTAAAAGGAAAGAAGATGAAGAGGTTACCTTTCTCAAATACTCTATAATCACCCAAAAATTTACTTCTTTTTATATCATCTTGTATAGATTCAAAAATCAGGACCATAGCAAAAAGAATCACTAAAAACGGATGTAGGATGAGAAAGTTATGACCAAATGAAGAAAATCCCCGAATTTCGACCTTCATGTGCAGGTCAGGCCTTCCCACGCCCTTCCCCGCTACCAGGTCGCATGGAAGATCGCTCAAGAGCGAAAATGTCTTCAAACAAAGGCTCCCGCGACTTGAAAAGCAACCAGGTCGCGGGAGGTCATTTTTCGCTCTTTTTCGTTGTTTTTTCGCGTTTTTTGAGCCCGATTCGAATCCCAAACTTTCAAACATGATTTCTATATTAAAACACTCATCGATTAACCACTTGGATACTTTAGATAAAAATCAAATATAATGAGGCTGAAATTGCGGTTGCTACAATTGTCATTCTAGGTAATCAAGTGTTGGCATTTAGAAAAAAAAAATTATTCCTTATTTAACAATTATCGAAAAATTTAAATTAGTCGTTATTTCCATATTTGAGGGTGTTACGAAACCTCAACCAGAACCAGAGGAGATGGGGTGTTCATCGGGGGATCCTTGACGACGAAAGGAGGGATGAGGCTTTAATTAATGATCTTGAGCGAGGGTAGGGGAACAGTGCTCTAGGATCAGAAACCCGTTGTAGATTTCAGAAACTCATCACCGTTATGTTGCCCATCGCAGGTCACTATGGAAAACCCATCTCCATGTCACACATCTCATAAACTCATCACCTTCCTACGGCTTCTCGTTCTTCTTTCTTTGCTACGATTATCGAGATCAACCAAACTCCTGGTTAAGGCTTCAAATGCTGATGACTAAGGGGCCGTTTACCAAACACTTATCCGGGTAAGTGCTTACTAAGTCATGTTACCGTACCGGATGAATATGGTAAGGATCAAAAATCTTACTCGGTAAGTACAAGACAAGGACCATAAATCTTACTCGGTAAGTGAGGGCGACGACTCTTACCACGGTAAGCATTTACCGGGTAAATTGTTGCATAGGATGACGTTTTGGTAGACTAAAATCTTACCCGGTACCTAAATAATAGTGTTAAATTTTACCGATAAACACTTACCGAGTAAGTATTTGATGCACATGATGAAGATGAGAATGGGGTGGGTGAGTTTTTAGTTTTTTATTTTTTTTATTTTGTAGCACTTGTATATTAAGCTTTAAATACTCGTACCTACAAAAACTTATAAACAAAAGGGAGTAAAAGGATGAAAATGTCATTCACGTGGGGAGCAAAATATTTTCTTGCACTTAAATGCTAAAAATATTTACATAAAAATCATTTAAAATATTTTCTAACATATTAAATTAGAAAATTCAAAATGTTAGAAATGATTTCTTTATTTTTAATATACAAATAAAATTCCAATTGTTTTTTAACATATAAAAATATTATCTTAACCAAACATTATTTAATTCGTTTAGTGACCAGTTAAATCAATAGGTAATTTCTAATAGAATTAACAAAATGTATAATTTATGCTAAGAAATTTACGATAAAAATTATTGGAGTTTACTATAATTATTCTAAAACAAATTAATATCCTCTCTCTCTCCCTCCTCAAAACGGTTCCCTCCTGCAAATCGATGTCGGCGGTGAAATCTCCCCTCCTTCCGTTCTTTGGCGTTGAAAGCCGATTGAATTAAGAAGAAGCTCCCTCTCGATCCATTTGCACCCACTTCGTGTCTAGCCATCAGATGTCACCTTCACCTCCTTTTGTAGCACTGCACAACTACAATCTTCACATATCTAGGTTCGATATCAAGACGTCTGGACCACCATTATCACTTTGTTTTGGATTTAGAAATATTTTTAATTAATTTATGGTTGTATGTTTAGATTTAGTGATTTTGATTCAAGATTGGTTCTTATTTTGTTGATGAAGATGAAGATTCATATTAAAGTATTTTGATAAACTAAAATTTGGACGAAGAAGAAGAAAATTAAAGATCAAACGTTTATCAAACTAAATCTAGGCGAAATTGCCCTCACGTGAGGGCCACATAGGATGGCTAATGGATCTCAAGTTAACGATGTTAACTTGAGGGACCACCCATGTTATGAAAATGAAGAGTTAAGGAAATTCATTGTAAATAGTGCGTTTAAAGGACCATATCCAAAATTTGAGCTTAATTTACTCTTTAAAAAAAATTTGAGTCTGTTTGGTTGCAGAAATGGAAAAGAACTATGAGGATTTGGAATTCAAATCCATTCCAATCTCGTGTTTGATTTGCAGGATTGCTAGGATTTGAAATCCTGGGATATATTTGAAATCCCGTAGCTGATGAATTTGGAAATCTTTAGAAGAGGGTTGGTATTTCAAAACCTAATCCCGACAAATTCATTAAAAGTTCCATCACTTGTTTCCTTCTTGCCCTAACATGGCCTCTCTAATTTCAGTGGCCATCCTCTATAGATCGTCGGCTAGCGAGTTCAACCAGCAACACAAATTCAATCCTCAATCAAGGTTCGAACATTCTTTATAGGTATGATGAGCGAAAATTGAAATCGAGTTTGGACGAATGTTGAAGAAACAAACCTTGTTGAGGCTTTAGTCACTATGGTTAATACGGAAGCGTTTAAAGCCGATAACGGCTTTAAATCGCGTTATTTAGCACGTATCAGACAAGGGTTAAAAGAATTATTGCTGAGCTCCAGTATTTAGGGAAACCTCACATTCAATTAAAGTTAAAGATAATGAAGAAAGATTGGACGATTATGCATGACATGTTAAATGGCTCATATACTAGTGACTTCGGATACAATAGTGTACATCCTAAAATTTTATGTTATTTAAATTCACGTAATATATATTTATAATTATATACATTTATGTTATTCTATTATGAAATAGGTTCATAAAGAGGCGTAAAAATTGAAGAACAAAACGTCTTTTTACAAGGATCCGTGTATTGTAGTTGGAAAAAACCAGGCTCAAGGAAAGAAAGCAAGAAAAAATGTTTAGACAAAATAACACATGTTGTATGACGAGTCCGATGGCGTGGTGACAATTAGCAATGTTCAATCTGAAGAAACTTCAAGTGCATGTGGTTAGAAAAGAAAAGGTCGAGGATCCTATGGTCAACGGCTTTAGTAATGCAATTACCAAACGGAGAAAATGGTGAACAAACTTAACAAAGGGTATCGAACGAGAAGAACTTGATAAGAAACGTTTGATGATCACTTATGAGATTTCAAAAATGAAGTCATTGGCTCAATTGGAGAAGTTTAAAGTAATTGTGATTGATACGAAAAGACTCTGAAAAAAGTGAATATGTTTTGGAACTAGCAAGAAGTGGAAAGAAAGCTTTCATGGAGTGAGTTTAAGAAAAATGAAAAAAAATGGTGATTAAATATGTATTTTGGTAGAACATATTTGGTGGTTAATTACGTATTTTGAAATAACGAATTAGATAATTAACTACGTTGTTTTAGAACAATGAATTAGAAGATTAAATATGTAATTTTGTAAAAAAAATAAGAGATTTAATACATAAATATATAGTTTTGAAAAAATCAATAACAAAAGGATAATTTACCAATAAATTACTAGAAGGGTACTTGCATGATATTGCGAGATATATTTTAATTTTAATGTTTTATTTTATTATTTATCTATATCAATATAATACGGTTTTTAGTGGTTTTGAGAAAACGATAATGCTTTTATTTTTAAATAAAATATAAATTTAAATATATCATATAAATTTGAAAAAAAAAATATCGATATTAATATTAAATTTGATATTTAAAGTTCTGATATTTTGTGTAATTTCTTTAATTCAATATTTTATTTATAATTTAATTCAGATATAACAACAAAGTAATTTATTTATCATTTAATAATATAATTTTTACAAAGATAAAAGTCAAATATTTTGTTATAACTAATAACTATCAAAATTATATTTTAGATTTTTTATATTCAAAATAAGATGCATATCCCGTATTTAATTATATTTATCTATACTTAGTTACATAAATTCAAAAATAAAACTTTAATAAGTTATAATTACACATAATTTATTTATGATTTGAATTTTAAGTAATATGCATCAATAAATAATATCTTATGTGTAAAAAATAATTTTTAAAAGTGTTTAGTATAAGTTTATAAAACAAACAAATATTTATAAACAAAAATTGAATCCCATTCTATAAAATCTAAATCCTTAGAAGGCAACCCCGCAAACGGAACGTAACGGACGCTAAAAAGAAAAAAATGTCGGAAGTCCATTGAAAACATAATTTTTATGCAATAATTAAATTTTGTACGGCTGCATTTATTTACATTTTACGCACATAAAAACCGAGAGGTAATAATCTCCGGAATTGAAGGTCTGATCAATAATCTCCACCTCCGCCTTTCTCTCTCTCAATATACAAACCAAACTATCCTTATCCTTCTCTTTTTCTCTTCACATTCCAACCCTAAATCCATCTCCTCAACAATCCATTGACATGCCAAACCACGATCTTGAAACCCACCACCGCCACCACCACCACCATGCCACCGCCAACCCCCCATCACCACCCAAACCCAGCCCAAAACTTCTTTCCATCTTCCTTAAATTCATTGTCATGTCCCTTATTCTATCCTTATTCCTCTTATTCCTTGGCCTTGCCGCTATTCTCCTCCTCCACCTCCTCCTCGCCGGCTCCTTTCTCCACCGCCGGCGCCAGCGTCTTCTGCACCGCACCACTCCCCCACGCACGTCCTCCTTCTCCCTCCGTGACATACAGAATCACCTGCCTCCCTTCCAATACCCAGCAGCGGAAGAATCCCCTGCCTCCGACGATTGTTCGATTTGCTTGGAATATTTCAATGAAGGAGAGATCTGCCGTCTCCTTCCCGTGTGTGACCACGTCTTCCACGCAAGATGTGTGGACACATGGCTAACCAAAGTACCCAATTGCCCGATTTGCAGGACCCGGGTTCGATTAGACGCCGGTGGGCCGTCCGATTCTATGATCAGTGACGATGAAACCAAATTTTTGTGGGCAATGGGTGTAGGTAGGTAGATATCCGGCCAAATATTCGAATTGCTAATTGATGATCGATCGTTGTGCACTCATCCCAAATATGAGTTGGGTTTTTTCACCAGTTTAACCATGTCTTGTCTGTTTGTTGGTGTATTTCAATGAAATCGAATGTAGTTTTTGATGATTAAATCTTGATTTTTGGTGTAAGTAGATGATATATAATTTGTTGCAGATAGATAGTCCTTGACAACTTCAATCAGTTAATGAATTTATTGTGATGATGATGACATTCAATTCCTCTTTTTTGTAATATTTGTTGGTAGATTTTGAAGTGGGCATACATATTTTGACAAAGACATCAAAACTCCATGAATGTTTTTGTTTGTGATCTTGAAAAGCATCTAATTGTTGTTTGATTTGCCGAATGAGTGTTAAAACTCTGGAATTTGTACGAGTCTTTGATCAACAATCCAATGTGAATAACTGCTGTGTGATTCTTGAAGACAACTCGTGGTTCATGTTGAAACTTGTGATAGAAAGCAAGCTACTCGGGCTTTTGGGATTCTCCTTTCTTTGTTAAAATGGGTAATCGACCCAAATAGTCATTTCTCTCGACGAACGAATGATAAATACATAAGTTGCGGTCAATAAGGTAGGGATGTAATGGAAGGGCCGACTCCTATTTTGACCCTTATGCACGTTGCTACAATGGCGTTTCCATTTATTGAACAGGGTTCTATGATCGATCCATTACCCCAAGGGTGCTGAAGCAAAATTGGTGTCTTAGTCCTTCCTCTCTGAATTTTACCAAAATGACACTACTTTCACAGATGGCACCTCCGGATTTTACCCAAATGTCACTACTTTCACAAGTGGCAACCTCTTCAATTTGTATAGGGTTCAAGAAGTAAAATAAATAAAATTTGAACATGCAGTGCTAGTGTAGGGGCCGAAACGGTAGCGGATCATTAATTGCAAATGTATGAAAAAGTTGTTGATCTGGTCTCCATACTCATGGATCATGTTTAGAAACTTCTTTATTTTTTATTTTTTGATCCCTTCGTAAATTGAGGAATTGTCACTTATGGAGGTAACAACATTTTGGTAAAAGGGGAAAATAAATGGCTAGGAGACTAATTTAAAAGACATAAGATCATCCACATCCCTGCAATCCATTTACACTTTCAATTGTGCCACATCAGCTTTTGCAATTATCTTTCACACACCTGCAATTCACCTACAACACTTTCAACTGTGCCACGTCACCTACACTTTCAAAARTGGTCCHCACTACAACATTTATTAACTATTTTATAAATTATTTATATATACATTCTAATTATTTTTTAATTAATAACATGTTTTATTTTAATTCAATGTTAATTAAAACGATTAATRTATGATATAATATAATATAATAATTATATAATTTATTGTTTTAAATTTGAAACATTAATTTATTAAATCATATCAAAACACAACATTTATTGAATCAAAAATATTACATATAAAATAATTTAATTTATTATATAATTAATGTAATTAAAAATATATTAATTTTATTAATTTATAAAATTAATTGTTTTACATATTATATTTCAATGTTATTCAATGTTAATGGATGTCCACGTGGCTTGCAAACACAATTGCAAAAATTGCAAGTCAAATCATATGTGGCACTAAATTGCTTTTCTGCAATTGCTTTTGCAATTGCTTTGAAAGGCGTGTGTGGATACTCTAAATGGCTCTTTGGATCAATTTCCTTGTTAAAATCAAGTCACAAATCATTGTCTTTTATGTTGGAACATCCCATCTCCCACTAAATATTCTTGGTAATAGAGAAAATACAGATTTTGAAGATTTTTAACTATTCTTTTTGTGTCAATGGATTCATTAAAACATTTTTTAGAACAGATAAAGTAGAAGGAAAAAAAGATAAAAATCTTCAAATTTGAGTTACTTTTATTTGAACCCAACCCACCCGATGAATCCGATGAACCAATATCCATTTAATTCTTAAATTAAATATGATTGTTAAGTCTCTGTTAATATGTACAGTAGACAATTACACCAACATGCATCCTCTTCATATACGTATATTTTCAATCTATTCTTTATCTGTGTATAACTAGCTCCTATGTACATATGTTTAGTAACTATAAACATATACGTAAATATGCAAATTAAGAAAATTAACTGAATGTGATATACTTGAAATTTAAGAAATATGGATAAATTGTACAAAATGGTTGAAGATGAAAAAGAAATTATAAGTATACTAGTATAAACAACCTATCAAAGGTTAGGAGAATGTTTTGATCTACCAACTATCAATCCGATCAAACCGTACGGTTTGGGTTGGTTGCACTTTGGTTTGGACTGGGTTGGGATTTTTTAAACCGTAAGCATTGGATTGAAGTGTTCAAATGTTTTCAACCCGATCAACTCAACCCATAAGGATCCCTAGTCGAAATTCATTTAAACTTTTATTTCTTTATTTTGAAAAAAATATATAAAAGTGTTGGGAGATTCTCTTAGGACTTAGCTCCTCATTTGTTGTGTGCTTTTCTACCACCATACCCTCTTGATGACAATATATAACATCCATTAGGGCTTCTACAATGAACAAATTTTAAATTCTTAAATATCACAATAGGAATTTTCAATACAATCTCCAAAAAGATACAGAGATTTTAGAGTTCTCAGTTTAGATAAAAATTAGAGTTTCTTTGTTAACAGTTTAATGAATGTGATCCATAACTTATTCAATAAGGTATACATGACTTTTTAATAGTAACTTAACGATATATAAATTAATTTATTCAGTAAGTTTATAAGGGGACACTACCAAACATGTCCGTATTTCCGGCGGTCAAATCAGCCTGAAATCTTCCGGAAAACAGAGTTTCCAGCGAATCTCTGACGGATTTGACCTGCCGGAAAAACGGGTTACGGAAAAACATTTTCGACGGTTTCTCCATTTTCCTGCGGATAATGGCCGCTGGAAATCCGCCACTTCTATTTTTTAATTCCTTTAAAAATCTTGACTTAATTACCAGTTTTTTTATTGTGATTAACTTCCAGACGAATATTTCTACCCGTAATATAAGATAATTATTTTTAAAAATCATTTTTTTCGAATTAAATTACTGGCGGATTAGGCTGCCGGAAATATATTTTGCAGGAATTTTTTTGCTTTTTTAAATATTTTTATATATTTTAAATATTTTTCGGTAGAAATTATCCGCCGGAAAATCACCCAGTTCCAAAAATCAAATTTTCCTGTTTTAATTTAAAACTTGTAAATATGAAGAAAAAAACTGCTAAAAACATGAAATGCTTTATTTTCATAACCAATGCAATTGTTCAAGTCAAAATAGCACACAATTATTCCAAAAAAAAAACTAAAAATGTTCCAACAGATCTAAATGTCCCAGAAACAGACCTCAAACAGCCACGATTTGTCTTATAGTCATAGTTGTATAAGTCAACAAGCCATAGACACACAATAATAACCAAGAAAGAACCTGTTCTATCTCTTCATTGCAACAAAATGTATGAAACCTTTATTTGTCCCAACATTGTTTATCTACACATGAATTATACTATGAAGAAGAATTAGCATACAACAAGTACATAAACTCAAGTAGTTTATAAAACGTCGAAGTAGTTTATAAGAATACCATGGCCAACCGGATTTTACCAAGATTTTACCTGAATTCGAGTGAGCTAAGTCTGAAAAGGCAGACTTCAGAGTTCGGATGAGCTAACTCTGAAGAATGACTTCAGACTTGTTCTCTTAAAATAACACTAAAGTAAAACTTTTCAGTAAATTGAATTTAGAATAAAATAAAGTTAACCCTACAATAAAATTGAATTTAGAAATAAAACAATATCTCAGTAAATTGAATTTAAACTTAGAAGTAAATACAATTTTTTCGAGAATCAGCTACCACACGAATAAATTAACCCAAGAATAAAATCAATTGCATCCTAAATTAGTGAGATTGATTGAATAAGAKRACACATGTCAATCAAATGAGTYTAATTGAACTGCTAATGTAAATTGTGTCTAGATWCRWYCRAATGAGTYTAATTGAACTGCTAATGTAAATTGTGTCTAGATACGTCCGAATGAGTCTAATTGAACTGCTAATGTAAATTGTGTCTAGATACGTCCGAATGAGTCTAATTGAATTGYTAATGTAAATTGTGTCTAGATATGTCCAAATTAGTCTAATTGAACTGTAATGTAAATTGTGTCTAGATATGTCTAAATAAGTCTAATTGAACTGTAATATAAATTGTGTCTAGATACATATTTAGGCGGGAAAATACTGAAAGCGGCTCACCAAAAGATGACACGTGTCACTTCAGTTATTTACTTATTATAAGTATAGATGCATAATATAATATAAATGAAGATAATAAAATCGATATATAATAGTAATATAAATAAAAAAATATTATGTAATATGTGTAAAATATATACAAAGAGTATATATTTATATATATAATTATATAATATAATATAATAAATATATATGTAAATAAAATAATAATGATAATTAAATATAATATATTATTCAATCGATTTGATATTTTTATAGATTTTAAAGATAACACAATATTCAAGCATTCAACACCTCCTACCAAGGGGGTGCTATTAGCATTCCCCTACATATATACATCAAATCCTTAAATCCGTATGACTTAATAAACTATAAGATCGATCACAAACTCAACCCGAATAAACGAAAATAAACGAAATCAACACAATTGAGAACGAAAAACTCACTAGCACGATTGCTTAACCAAACAAACGATTAACTCTAAATACCGATCTACAGTAACATAGAGGAGGCAACACTTGAAATCAGCATTTAAAGCAAAACAACGACGAATCAATGGGGGAAAAGTGTAGATGATGCATAATTGAGCATAAAAAGATACTTGGTTGTATGAGCGTTTACCCCAAAAGCACGAACGATTGGACTGACAACTGCAAATCTAGGGTTTTGGTAGAGAGGGTTAGGGATTTTAATAGGAGTGTTGACGTAAGCAAAGGGATTTGCAGGAAAACAACGACATGGAAGAACCATTGCACATTTCAAACCCATCAAAAAACATAGAAAGATTATCATTGGTAAAAAATTGTCAGTGTACCTTTATGAGTGATGTTTTATAATGTGGAATCCTTTGTGCAAAAGGAGAAGCTGTTGGTGTTGGATTCGTTGACGGTGACCGGTCAATTGATGAATCAAGGGGAATGGGATGAGGGGTTTGAATATAATCGTGCAGAGGAAATAGGTTGAGGGATTTGAGAAATTGAGGGGAATGGGAAGCGGGTTGAAGATATAGTATCCAGAGCACACAATTGAGAAGACAGACATCAGGAGGTTAATAATTTTGCAGTTGTACATGATGCATAAGAATATGTACATCTTTATTTTCAACAACAACTAACTGATTATGATGTTGTACACCAAACACACAAACTTATACCTCTTAAAATTCAATAAGTAATCGTTTAGCATGCTTATATATAGTATAGATAAGGGATGCAAAATGGAAAATAAAAAATTATGATATCAAAAATAAGTTTTAAAAATAATCCATTATGTCTTTATGTTATTTAATAATATGATTAAATCCAAACATATTCTATATTTGGCTCATTTTGACTGTATTGATGAGACGATTATAATGATATAATTTGGAAGGAAAAAAAAGGAAGCGTATTGTTTAATGTATTTTAATTAATATATGATTATGCATGTTAATATGATAAAGATGTAAAATGAAAAAAGAAGAGATATAAAGTAAATCAAATAACTATTTATCAGGGCATAAAGTGTAATTTTGAAATTAAAAATGATCTGGTGGAAGATTGCGAGATGTTCTAAGCTTAAGATATTTTCTTATTTGATCGATGTAACTGCAAAATAAAGAGTTTAAATGGCTCATATCTGTCTCATAATTAATTTAAAGGCTAAGATTGAATCGATGGCTTATTGAATCACCATGGTCAATATTATATATAATTAGGGATGGACACATAAAAGTTAAAGGGACTTTCATATTCTTGCTCATTTGATCATTGCAAAAAAAAAAAAAAAACTTAGGCGTTTAAAAGATGCACCCCCTTAATTCTAAGGGGTGTTTTTAAATACTTTGAAACCACGGTAAAAATTGAACATGGGCGGGATGACTATTGGCTAGATTAGCACTCCACGTGCAAATAGTTCATATGAGTTCAAATCTTATTTCAAACAAAAGTTTAATTTTTTATTGTTTAGTTGTGGGCTCCATGACATTATTTCTAAAAATATTAAGGGAGCGTTTGGTTCATAAAATGGAATTCAATGGAATTGGAATTCATCAAATGAATTTAACTTTGAGGGAATGAAATGTAATTTGATGGAATTTGACCATGCTTTGTGATTGCGTTTGGTTGAATGGAATTTGAATGAAATTCTTAACGGATCGGATTTTTTTTTGTTTGGTTCACGGAATTCAACTTTGGAATCGGAATTAAATATCAACAAATGACCTCTTATGATTTTTGAATAACAGAATTGGACTAGTGATATCAATGCTAATTATCTTGAATCGATTCCTTAATTATATATATGTTGTCTATCGATCTCGTATAGATAGAGAAATTACAAGAGAGAGAGAGAGAGCGAGAGCGTACCAGATGGAGATCGAACTAGAGATCAGTTAGATGAGATGGTAGACGCAATGCTGAATGAATTTGGATTAGGGAAAGAATTTGTCGGAAAGGAATTGAAATCCGAGGGTGTAACATCTCCCTTGAGCAAACCCCAAATTACCAATTCCTATAAAATTTCCAATAAAATATAATTTACTAAATATTAGGACCGAAAAATGATCCTAATTATTCCAAAAGTTTTGACAAAGCAATCGGGGCCAAGGATGGAAAATCTGAAAATGTTGCTGAAACAACTAAGTTTGGAAAAAGACTAGAGGTGAAGCATTGGTTCAGAGGCGATGCATTCGTCCAGAGGCGACACATTGGTCCAGAGGCCATGAAGGACCAGAGGCATGAAGGACCAGAGGGGCAATGGTTGGACCAGAGGCGAGACTATGAAGGACCAGAGGCGATGAATTGGTCCAGAGGCA
>NC_037529.1:10139821-10163267 GCF_001531365.2 Cynara cardunculus var. scolymus | reverse complement strand
GACCAGAGGCGAGACTATGAAGGACCAGAGGTGATGAATTGGTCCAGAGGCATGAAGGACCAGAGGAGCAATGGTTGGACCAGAGGGGCAATGGTCCAAAGCCCATGCAATGGTCCAGAGACTAACACCTTAAAACACACAAATCTGGGCATAACACTAAATAACCTCAAAATATGAGATATTAATTTCTAGAAAACATCGAAATATCCGTTCCAAACCGGATATAACGGATATTTACTTACAACCCAAATTAAGTAGCCAAAATAATACGGGACAAGACTATATATGTATAAGCTAATATTTACCCAAAAGCAAGATTGAAATCTTCAAGATCCCCGGTAAATCTTCAAGTCAAACAACGGAATCTTTCTTTTTGTCCGTCTTCTTTCCTAAGAGAGGTTGCCACTTAAATGGTAAGCCAACGCTTAGTGAGTTAAATAGTTAAATATTACATATCGATATCACACATGTTTATAAACATATATAATAAACTTTTATCAATAAAAGAGTTCAAGCCATCATCCAGATGCAAACCGAGACTTACAAGAAACCGAGTGAACAATTATGTATTGGATGCCAAGATCATAGGATTCCATATTCAAATCATCATATTATACCATACCATTGATGTTCAATACAACAAGGAGACAACATCAACAACCAAATGTATTCAACAACGTTAGAATACCAATAATTATCAAGAACTAAAAGATCAAATCGGTATACATAATGAAGACAGTGCATCACCCCGTCCTTCACCTCCCGGGCACATGCCAAAGTCTGAGTCAGAATCATACATTACGGGAAACCTCGCACTGCCCGCCTTCCTCTACCGGGTATGTGTCAAGGTTCCTTACTCATTGCTCTTCCTCCTCTCTGAGCAATGAGTATTCACAACCGCAGAAAGTCTCACCCGTCCAACACGGAATCTTGACTTCACCATAAACTTCCGGCGTGCCACACGAAGTAGTACCCGTACTATGGCGTACAACACAAGGAACAAAACAAACAAGTCTGGATCCAGAAAGCAAACCGATGTACCGAGATAGTAATAAGGAATCGACTCAAAAGACGGAATCAAAGACAAATCAAGATCGTGTGACTCCACTCAAGAACGAAACATTCATATGAAATATATATGTTCAAATCAATATGTAACAATTAACTAAATAACTCACCGGGCAACCGTGTAATACCGAAAAGCTCCGAATTGAGCTCACAAAGTAAGTCCAATCTACCACACTTAGATTGCTTCCAAAATATCAAAACATGTCCTAATTACCCCCTGTAGTAAATGTGCAAACTCTCATAAGCAACCGATGTAAGAAACCCATGATATACACATATCATATTTGAACATTTTACCCAAATTTCTATGTACAGCTGCTGCATGCAGAACTGTTTTGCCCATTTTAAGCTCGAAATCATGCCTTGATTATAAAATAAGAAATAAACTAGACTCAAATATCTAACTAAAGAAATTGGCCTCACCTGATTTGGATTTTTCTACGATTTTCTACATRTTTTCAAAGTCTGCACACTTTCAAAGCATTCAAAAGTCGAAATTCTCATTTTCATACATTTTTCTCAAACCATTTCGATTCCAAACCATTCCAACTTCTGAATCTCAACTTAATATAACATATTTGACATAAACAAACAAAATCCAACCTTTATTTTATCATTTATATTATCTCCCAAATCATTGACTTAATCAAGTCAAAGTTCATATGATGAACTTGCATAAATCTTGATAATCTCTTGAATCTAATGACCATTTCATGCCAAAAACACTAAAATGCACTCATTTTAAATACTTAAAATCAGACCCATATGAAAGCCTAACTTTATCTCAACATGCAACCCATAAAACAAGGATATCAACCATAAACAAGTGCAAAGAATGGATTATACCTTACTTGATGATCAAATCCTTCAAAGATCTTGTAGTTCCTCTTTGATTTGAGTTGAATCAAGCCTATGTGTGTGAAAATCTTACCTCTAGAGTGTGTGTGAGTTCTGGACTTAGATGACAAGAAAAATGGGTCAAATCTCCAATTTATAGTGCTAAAACTCGAGTTGGGCCGGGTTGGCCCGGCTAGGAACCCATTTTGACCATCAACACTTAAAATATTCATAACTTTTCGCTCAGAACTCCGTTTTCTATGAGGTTTTCGCCTACACGATCATAAAGAGATAATCTACAACATCCAACAAAAATATTCCAGAAAATATCTCCCAAGAAAAATCAGTTTTACGTATCCATTTGACATGATATTTTCCAAATCCTCTAATATATTCTTAAGAAATAAAATTTTAAAGCTTCAAACCTAAACTCTCACTAAATCATAAGCTCTCTTTAACCCAATAATTAAATATACTAAGCAAATAATTGGGCATATTAGAAATTGGATGTTACAGAGGGTATTGTCGTGGAATGTAAAATCTACGAGTTAAAAATATATTGAATTTGAAAAGATTCCATCAGTTTTATTCCATGAACCAAACATTGTATTTAGAATTTGGTCATTCCAATTCCTTTCAATTCTATCCAAATCCATGAACCAAACAGCCCCTAACAGTTATGAGCATTACTACCATTATGCCAAGAAATTTTTTTGTTAATTTTTCTCCCAAATTTTATTATTTTTTCCACGATACTTTTTCTTTTTCAATGCCAATTCATCTTTATTTATTTTAAAGAACAAGGTCAATTCTAATTGGAAAAAATGTATTTTATTCCCCAAATCGACATAATTGAGTTTTTCTTGTGTCCAATTGTGTTGACTTTCCCCATGAATCAAACAGCAACTTTACAGATCTTTGATCAGGATAGCTGCCATCAACCCTTTAGAGCGAGGGCCCTCCGAGACCAGAAGGAACCTTAAAGGTACATCCAGTCAAAAATTCATAATAACCTTTCAAGCAAATGGATAACTCATACGATTATGTCAATAGTCTTGTCTTTCGTCAACTTACAACCATGTTTAGAGATGTAAACAAGTCGAAATTCTAATGAGCTACTCGAGCTCGTTTATCTCGAGTTCGAGCTAGATAATTCTCAAGCTAAGATAATTCTCGAGCTCGAGTCATCTCGAACACAAAATTGAATCCGTTTAATTTAACGAGTCAACTTGGAAATCTTGGTCTACGGTTCAAAAACTTGGTATCTCGGCAACGGTATATCATATTTGGAGGGAACGGAACAGGAAGTTCTTTGACAAWTTCAATCAGTCGGGGGATAAAGTTATTGAGGAAATCAAGATGCAGATTCTTCATCGGATGGCTTGGAAGACAAGGAAGAAGCTTAAAAATTCCAATGTTGGGTGATTTCGTGGGTGGTGAGCTTTCTTGGTTTTGGCTCTTATGGGTTTTTCTTGCCCTTTGCGTTTTGGCTTTTGGTTTTCTTATGTGTTGGTGTAATTCCCTTTGTCATTTTTGGCTTCTTATGACTTGGTTTGTGAGTCAAAGTTGCCGTAGTTTTTCTTGTTGATTGCTTTGTATCGGTGACACTTTTTACTGTCTTTATAAATTTGCCTGGGGAAACTCTTCCCCTTTCAGTAATTTAACGAGTCAATATTCATAACACCAATGTTCGACTCAACTCGTTCAGAAGCTCTATTAAAATTTTCGAATCAAGCCAAACCATTCGATCATACACGCTTTTTCGTAACAAACATTCTCATATATTCAGATAAAAACATTGAAAAAATATTCTCGAACCAATAAATAAGTTAATCAATCACGAGTTCAAGCCCATAAACACAGTGACGGAGAGAGTAGGGGCCACGCCGGTGACCGGCCACCCCGAACGGGAATCTCCACCCACTTTCATTAAATCCACCCATTTTCTAAGTTTCCAAACCATCCAGAACAAGTCCTTCTATTTTATTTAGGTTTCCAATTTTGCTCTTGATCTTAACTTTTTTTCATTTGGTACCCTAGTATTGGATCCTTTGAATTTTATGTGCAAAATATCTATGTTGGTTAACCAATTTGGTCAAGCAAGTTCCTGACAAATTTTATTTTTATTATTTCATCTGTCTTAAAATAAGTGTTTACATTACTATTTTAATTTATCCCAAATCAAAGAAGTGTCCACTTTTAAAAAACAAGTACATATTTTCTCACTCTACCCTTAATTATAAGATCGATGAATTAATTACTTCTTATGTTATTAATGATAAAACTTTCATTTAATTTATTAAAACTGTAATAATTACACTTTTCTAAAACTGTGTATATTTTTCATCGTAGACACTTATTTTTGAATCGAAGGAGTAATAATTATATTTATCAAAAATCGTTTAGAAATATTATTTCTGAAAATGTCGATAATTGTTTTTAAAATTTTATGCAAAACAAATAAATCATCATTGGCTTTCATTTTTTTTTTTTGAAAGATCATGTGTCAGTTTGAGATGTAAGTTTATTTAATTTTAATAAAACCAAACAACTGTGCGTCTTACATAAAAAAAATGTTGCGATAAGTTTATATGACATTTTTGGACGTTTTAACAAGTTCTTTTTATGAAAAAAAATTTAACAATAAAAGGGTTGTTTTAGTTTTTTTTGGATGACATTTTAAAGAAGTGTCCTATTAACACATTTTTATAGGATATTTTTTCAAATGATGACATAAGAAAATTAATTAGACATTTTATTTTAGAAGTGCCCTAAAAAAATTTGTAAGTCTTCCAAAAACGTCTTATAAACTTATTACAACGTTTTTACATATGATGTACAATTATTTTGACTTATAAACTTGAGTTATATATAAATCAATTTATTAATGACACTTTAGACATTTTTGACATCCTATAAATCAATTATGCTATAACGAAGCTTGTGATTTAATGTTTTGACCAATTGAATTAGCTACTAATTTAACATGAAGAATTCATTCCCAAAAGACCATTGTCGTAACCTTTCTTTCACGATGGTGGTTGGTTTAATCTTCTAAGTCTCTTGTCTCATTAGAATTTAGAGCCATTCGTAAAAAGGCTTCAAATTTAGGCCAAGAGTCTACCGAATTGTTGCTATATTGATTAAGTCATCGAGATGATGTATCAGTTTCATGAAACATTTTGTGATTGATAAAGTCAGAATTAATCAACCGTTGCCCATAAGATTGGATAATGCAATTTAATTTATAAAATAATATATGATCTAATTTTCCTCTGATTGGTGATAGTCATGGACTTGGTCGCATATGAAAATATCCAAGGTGGGTTCCAGGAAGGTTAGTTCCTGACAATAACGTTCTGGGTGAGTTTTTGTTCCGCATCTGAGAGCATCTCCAATGGAGGTTAACGGGGAGGTTAATGAGAGCCATTACATGCATCATGCATTGTGAATGGAGGTTAATGGAATAGAGGTTAATGGCCATTGTACGCATCATGGGGAGGTCAATGGGACCCACTAATTTATTTTTTCTTTTATAATTAAATTTGTAAGGATTTAATTATGATATTATATATATATATATATACTATAATATGATACTTATTAATCAATAAATTAATTTTTATTTTTATTTTTATTTTTATTTTTATTTTTCTTAATTTATAAAAACAACATAATTAAAAAAACATTACATTAATTTCAAAATACATTACATTAATAAGATATTACATTTTCTAGTTTTAAATTATTTGGTGTTTAAGCATTTCATTTTCTAGTTTTGGTACTTTTTAACTGATATATTTTAGTCTCGTATTTTTTATTAAATGTATTTTAATTTCGTTTCATTTTCATTTTAATGTATTATTCCTTGTTTTTAGTAGATTTTTAAATTTGTTGGTAAAATTATATTTATAGATAATATATATATATATATATATATATATATATATGATGTGGAAATCCATTAAACTCAATGGAGTGTTATGGAGTGTGGGTATAAAATGATAGAGTTGTATGGTGAGTGGAATGTTGATATGGCAGTCCATGACACTCTGATAGAGTGTCATCCATTGGAAATGCCCTGACCATCACTCACTGTGTTCACTCAGTGAGCAACAAATAGAACTTCAGTGTTAATTAGCTTCAACAATCAAGGATGGTTAATTATTTAACGATACTTATATATATATATATATATATATGTGTGTGTGTGTGTGAGAGAGAGTGTGTATGCTTTTGGTTGAGTTACCATGTTTTTACACTTGAAACTTCACAACAAAACATTATGAAGGTAAAAAATCCACACAACAAAAACACTATGGTGTCTTACCGTGAAGTTTCAAGTGTAAAAAAATGGTATCACATATCTCACGAAAACAGGCGGGTCTCATATGATCCAAAGTTTATATATATATATATATATATATATATATATATATAGACTTATTCAAAGCAAAGTTCGATCATCCCTATATAAAATGTGTAGACTTGGTGGATCTTTATCACAGAAAATACTTTAGATCACAAATGGAATTCAATAAGCTTTTTGGGTTTCTTGGAATCTTGAAGAAATCAATCAAGATTATGTTAAAAAATGGTAGACTTCTAGCAATTGTAACCTCGATCTACCTGATCATCGCTCCCGTTTTCTACGTGTGGAACATATCTACGATCAAACCTATCATATTTGATTTCAGCACGAAATCTATTCAGTTAGCGTCTCTAGATCCACGGGGCCTTCCTTTTTCACAGGATCTAGCTAGCATCCTAAAAGATATCAAAGTCTTGTTAGGCATCGAACTCGCTTTCCTTCTAGCCCTCTTCTTGACATCTCTTTTCGCCCAAACTGCAATCATTTTTCTAACCGAAGCTTCTTACAAAAGCAAGAAAATCTATGTGAATGATTTGATGGTAAGGGTGCCACGGTCTTCAACAAGGCTATTCATCACTTGTTTTCATGTAGCACTTCTCCGAGTCGGCTATATTTACTTCGGTTTTGTCACGTTAATGGTTCCTACCATAATGTTTTCCGGGCACAAGATTGTGTCAAAGGTGATACTATGGGTTCTAATGATCTTTCTCGTGATCCTCTACCTATATTTGTCGGTTGTCTGGCTCATGTCCTCGGTGATCTCGGTGCTAGAAGAGTGTTCCGGAATCGAGGCATTAGGAAAAGCTGGGAAGCTTGTTAAAGGCAACAAGTTGGAAGGGTTTTCTCTGAACCTTATGTTCAACCTTCTAGCATATGCTTTCTATCATGTGTTATCAAAGAGAAGCGCCGGGATACGAACCGAGTTGACTCAGGCCTTCCTTCAGTTCTTTCTCATGAGTTGTATTTGTTTGTTAGTTGTGTTGGAGTTACAGGCATACGCAGTTTTCTACTTCGAGTGCAAGAAGAGTCATGGTGAAGAGATTGAGCTACAAGGTAGTGTCGAGTATAGTAAAATATCTAATATGCCCCTTGTAATTGGTGAAGATCTTGCATAAAATTTACTGATTTGGTGTATCTTTAAACCCCTATTGTGATGAATCCAAGTATCTTAGCATTCTTATTCGTCTTTTGTTTGTAATGTACATGAACATGAGAAATAAAACTTATTATATATAAAAAGAAAAAGGAAATCATCGACTTGTAAATCTCATTTTGAGTTTTCCTCTTGCATGATTATTTATACTATATTATAAAGTATTTGACAAAAACTATTAAAAATCATTTTTTTACATAAAGTACTATTTATCAATGCATATTACTTAAGATTTAAGATTACAAGTAAATTGTGTGCATATACAATTTATTAAAGCTCCATTTTTGAATTCTTATAACTAATTACACATAAACATAATCAAATATAGGATAAACATCTAATTTTAAATAAAAAGATCTAAAATATAATTAGGATAATCATTGAGTTTTAACATAATTATTATCTTTATAAAAATTATATTGTTAAGTCAAAAATAAATTACTTCGTTATTAGACTCAAATTGAATTACAATAAAAAGTTCAATTAAAGAAATTGTATAAAAAAAGGAATTTTTAAATAGTTAATTTTATATTAATATCGATATATTTTTTCAAATTTTTATGATATCCTTAAATTTACTCAAAAGTAAAAACAATATTTTTTCTGAAAACCATATAAACTGTATTATATTAATAGAGACAAAAAATAAAATGAAATACTAAAATGAAGATGTATCTCACTGCATTGCACGAGTATCCTTGTAGTGATACAAGATGCATTAGAGATATGTGCCAGGGTGATTTCATGTTGCCCCCATAGATCCACCAACTACTGATGATCCCAAAAAAAAACAAAGAATTTTCTACAATTCGGTTTTAAAAGATGTGTTTACATTAATCTCTTGAATATTTCAACGTTTGACCCCTTCCATGAGAGCTCATGTTCAAAAGTAGAGAGATTCAAACATATTTTTCGAAACATGTGCGACTCCCATGTAGCACAAACTAGCAATGTTAACATCTCCACCATATTTTTCGTCAAAATCTCTATAAAAAGTTTACTCATCTTTGACTTATTCTCCGTTAAGGGTGTGTTTGGTACACTGGACAGGGATCCCTGTCTCATGTTTGGCATAAATTTTATGTGGAACAGGTATGTTCCACCCCTACCCCATAGAACATGGTGAAACAGACTTATATTTTACCAATATAACCTCAAAATAAAACTTAATTCTCTTCTAAAACATCAAATAGATTTTTCTTTTACATTTTATTCATTCGTTAAATTTTATTTATTGTATTTTATGTTTTTTAAACTTTCATTTTACTGTTCTCAAAATATTATTTTTATACAGTTTCTATATCTTTATTAATTTATGTAATTTATTATATATTAATAATAATAAATAATGTAGAAAAGAGAAAAAAAAATAGAAAACCACATAAACTTTTTATTTGGTGTCATTTTAATTGTTTTGACGAAAACTTCAAATGATATATCTTGTTATAAAAAATAATTATTCTATTTTAATTTAATAAATTACATAAATTGTTTTCTTGATTTTATCACCATCAAACATATTGCGTAAGGTTCACGCATGCAATTTGTTGTTTTCGATGAGTTTTGTATGTTTTTCTTGATCAGAGTAGTAAATATTCGATTTTGATCTTACATGAGTGATTGTACAGGTGATAAGTGAATTCTTTTGTTTTTTGGAAACCAAGTTTTGTGAATGTGATGATACTATATGAGATCACTAGCCAAATTGTTTTCTTGATGTTTATATTTTATTTACTATTTGATATTTAATCCATTTTAATTGATTGTGCGCGCTTGTTGGTAGTAGTTTTTTCTTCTTAGTATGGAATGCATATAGATTTGCTTCAATAATGAATTATTGATACTTATATTAGTTGATTATGAAGTCATGTATTTTTGCAAATGTATTTTTGTAAATGTATTTTTGCATGTAGTAGTGGTTTGATGTAAGTTATACTTTGCACACTATATTTGTTAACATTTATATTGATTATTTAGTGAGAAAAAAACACTAAACAGCTCACTTGGGATAAATTGGTTATTTTAACCAGTTCTGTCATATCTTACCAAACGCTGAACAGTTGTCCTGTCCTGTTCTGTTCCGTCCTATCCTGTCTGCGTACCAAACGCACCCTAAGGGAAATCCAATATTGATTACTTATACTATATTATAAAGTATTTAGGAAACTCTTAAAAACTATTTTGTATGCATCAAATACTACTTATTAATGCATGTTACTTAAAACTCAAGAATCAAGATTACAAGTTGATTAACCATAAATACAACATATTAAAACTTCATGTTTGAATTAGTACAATAACTACAAATAAATATATTAAATACTATATAAGCACTACGAGATTAAACACTTGTTTTTTTTTTCCAAGTATCTTAATTTTTAACTCTTGTAGGTCAGATGGGGTTTTTCTTGTAGGTAATTTTCTTTGGGGATGAGTTGCATGTGGTTATTTTTTGTGTTGGGTGTGTACCACAAAATCAAACACAAAGGAATGTCGCAGGTTCTTATATGGGGTGGTGAAGACGTAGGTTGTAGGTAGGCGGGTGAAATTTATTAGAGGGTCACAAAAGTTAGAGACTATTTTTTTTAAAAGTATATATATTAGTAGTTTAAAAAGATAAGTAAATAGAAGACATATAAAAAAAAATAGTATCTAATAGGACAACAAAATTGGTACTACATTAACTATTAAATGTTCATACATTTTTAATTAAAATATATTGAAGAAGAAAATACATAAAAAAGTTAATTTGTCGTTCATTATATAATTGTTTAATGTTTCTCTAAGTTTTTTTTTATCTAATACTGACGTCTAAAACTACTTTCCTTGAAAATTTAGATATATTATCCATAATTCATCTCCAATCGACTCTTTTGATTATTTCATTTCCACATGAATTCCATTTTTGTCTTAGAATATAGTAGATTTTCTTGTTATTAATATTAGCGAACAAAACCTCCATCTTTTAAAAAAAATATCAATTATGTAAGACGGTACAACTTATATATATATTTAGAATAATAAAATTATAATTGTTTTTTCATACTTGTTATTTATTATCTAATATTTGAGTGTATAAATCTTATGTACTCTTTTATCTCAAACTATAACCAACGTGAGTTTTCCTACTTATAAGATTGATGATTCCATAAAGTTTGTTTTAACCTTAACACTATGTTCTTGGGTATTCTTTTATAAAGGAAAGAAAGGAAAGTAACGAGGGAAGAAAAATATTATGTTCTTGAGATTTTTTTTAGGGAAAGGAAAATAAAAAGAAAGGATAAAAGAAATAATATCATAATTTGTTTTTATTTGATTATATTTCCTTCCCCTCTCTTCTCTATTAAAAACACAAATAACAAACTTTTTTTTTTCTTCCCAAATTCGAGAACGTAATATAAAAGTTTAAAATGATGTTAAAAAACATTAACATAAGGTGACATGAAAAATCAACATATTTATATTGATTTATATAGTGTTATTCGAAAATCAGAACAATTAACATTGTAACCCCAAATGATGTCATTATATGTACCACAAATATAGCATAGGATGTTTTTGATGATGGAACAAATTGACAATTCTACATAAAAATGTTCTAGTAGATAATATTAATCAGAAATGATTATTGATTGATTGTGCGTCTAGGAATACTCGGAATATTTATGATGATAAAAATAATGTACTAAAAAATATTATATTTATCGAGGGCCTCTTTTCAAATCTCGCCCAAGACCTTAAAAAGCCAGGAAAGGGCCTTGTTGCGGGAGGGAAAAGAGTGGGTGGATAATATAATAAATGAATATGATTTCTAATATGAAAAAGATAAAGATCATACTAAAATGAAAAAAAATATCCATGAGTTAATGGATTGGAGTCAAGAGAGTTAGGTTCCGTTTACTAAACACTTACCTTGGTAAGCGCTTACCGATTCAATTACCTTACCGGATTGATAAACATACCGGAGGGAAAGCAAGGATCGAGAGTCTTACTCAGTAAGTAAGAGTGATGACTCTTACCCAGTAAACACTTCATTAATCCACTTTGATGATCGATAATGTGACCTGATAAGGTAGATTAAAGTGGTGACTCTTGTCTTAAAGTGCTTACTCGATAAGCATTTAGTAAACGACCCCTTAATGTAAAAAACCTAGAACGGAACGAAATGCAAATCATAAAGACCCCAGTGTATTCATTTCAAAAGAGAGAGAGAGAGATCATATCGAGATTCTAAGCTAACTATAAGGACCAACGGTGTAATTTACTCTAATATTTTTGTTGAAAAACTATAAAACAATGACAACAAACTTTGTAATATTTTTTTGTCCAACCATTGTATAGTTTAGTCAGAAAAAGGACTTTCTTGGTACACACATTATATGACCCATCGAATATATATATATATATATATAACAACCTAGTATGCAATTTTTATTAATAATATAACATCCATTGGGAGAATCCAAGATTCCCACCTATTACAGTCTGCTTGCTTCTATGAATATATAAAAGTTACACTTAATTTTAATATTATAATATAATTATTATATTCTTCAATTAAGTAAAGACAAATTTCACTTCCATTAGCAAAGACAAAAAAAAAAAAAAAAAAAAATTCATGAAAACGTAGACATATATTTCTAAATTGGATCTTTATTTTAGAACAAATTAAATATGAGCATCTATTTAGAAACAAATGAAATAATTAATTTAAGTAATTAATTTCTTTTTATAAATTGAAAAAGCAAATATTGACTTTTAATTCAAGATTCGACTCGATGCATAACATGCAATTCCATGGAGCCAGCGAGTTGCAAAGGAGAATGATTGGAGGCAAGTCAACTAAACCCAAATGTCAACTGTTGAGATATCGCTAACCTTTAATCGAACTAGTATTTACCTGAGTCAATTTGATGACCGAGGTTCAACACTCGATTGTTAGAAACTGACGGGATGTTTACTAAAAACTTATCGGGTAAATGTTGACACTACGTACACGTCACCACTCTCAGTCTCTCACAGTCAGGGACCTAGTGTATTGGATATGGTGGCATTGGCCACTGCTTCGTCCACCCGTCGTAGTGTAAAAAATTAAAGAGTCGTGAAAATTGTCACCGTATGTATTTTGAAACTAAAATGAGTACATAAGTTGGTAGAACCATTTTCTTAGTATTTAACCTTTAATTTCAAATTTATTATGTTCTGAAAAAACTTATAATCAAAGACTTAAAAACAGAACCTCACATATGAAAAACAATAAACTAACCAACAGACCGATGATAATTTAGAGAAAAATATCAAAATATTTGTTTCTTATAGTCAAAAGGTGTCAGCACTTGGAAAAATTTCTAGGTCCGTTTTTGCTGACAGTCTCATTTACCTCATCAGGTAATTAATATTCTTGAGTCTTGACCATCAAAATAATTGTTTGTAAGCATTTCTTACCCTGTAATTGAAGTCTTGATACTTCTCCGTCACTTGTTTCTCTTATAAACTTCAATTAGCTTATCGAAATTATTAGTTTGATAAAATATTTTCAGTGATAGATCAAGTAACTTAGGGGCCGTTTACCTAAAGACTTACCCGGTAAGCGCTTAACGGTAAATTTCAACTCTATCTCTTACTTATTGGGTAAGATTTTAGTCTACCAAAACGACATCATATGTAACAATTTACCCAGTAAGCTCTAACCGTGGTAAGAGTCGTCGTCATCACTTACCGGTAAGACTCTCGGTCCGTGCATTCGCTCTTACCTGGTAAGATTCTTGGTCCTTGTCATATTCATCCGGTAAGGGAATATGACTTGATAAACGCTTACCCGAATAAGCATTTGGTACACGTCCCCTTACATATTCAAAACAAATTCTAAATAAGAGAAAATATTTGGTATGTTTTTTAATTTTAATATCCTAATTGAATTTGGTATATGTTTGACAATTAAGATTCTCTCCACCAACAACCTAAATTGAACCAATATAAAATGTGCACATTTTCTGGATCTTTTCTCACACAAAATACCTTTGAGCACAATGACGTTCAATAAATTTTTAGGGTTTCTTGATATCTTGAAGACATCGACCAAGATTATGTCAAAAAATGGCAAACTTGTGGCTATGGTAACCTCAATCTACCTCATCATCTCTAATCTTTTCTTCTTCTTGAACATTTCTACCATCAAACCAATCATATCCGATTTCGTCACAAAAGCTACCGAGTTACCGTATCTAGATCCACAAGGCCCTTTTTACTATCAAGTTCTAGATACTATCCAGAAAGATGTCAAAACCCTCTTACGTGTCGAACTAGCTTTCATTCTAGCCTTCTTTATAACATCTATGTTTGTCCAAGTGGCAATTATTTTACTAACCGGAATTTCTTACAAAGATGAGAAAATCTTTCCTAAAGATTTGATCACAAGGGTTCTACAAGCATTGACAAGGCTATTCATCACTTGTTTTCACATAACACTTATGAAAGTCGGGTTTTTGATCTTTGGTTTCATGGCGTTAATCTTTCTTACCGTTATGATTCCTATGCACAAGATTGTGTTAGCAGTGACAATATGGGTGCTAGTGATTCTTGTTTCAATCCTCTTTCTATACTTTTCGATTGTCTGGGTTCTATCCTTGGTGGTTTCGGTGTTAGAAGAATGTTCTGGACTTGAGGCGTTAGGAAAAGCCGAGAGACTTGTTAAGGGGAAGAAGTTAGAAGGATTTCTTGTCTTCCTTTTGCCTACTCTTCTATCATTTGTTTTCTTTCAATTGTCAACAAAGATGAACGTGGTTGAACAATCTGAGTTGACTCGAGCAATCCTTGAGTTCTTTTTGACGAGTTGTATGTGTTTGTTAGGCATCTTCGTATTTCAGGCATACACAGTTCTATACTTCGAGTGCAAGAGGAATCATGGTGAAGAGATTGAGCTACAAGGGAGTGTCGAATACGGTAGAATATCACTTGATGAAGATCTACCTTAAAATTAATTTGCTTATGTGGTATATGTTCACCGCAAGTCGTCTTTTGTGATAAATTAAGCCAATTTAAGCCTCATTGTTCATGGAACAAGTGTGAGTGTGGAGGAGTCAAATAAACTGATAAATATTTTCAAATGGAACATGTTTTGAATTTCCTTATGCGCCTGAACGAGTCTTCTGCTCAAATTTGAGATCAAATTCTCATAATGGATCATTTGCCTCCAATAAATCGTGTATTTTATTTGGTTGTTCAAGAATAACAAGAAAGAATTATAACACCAATTGATAAACACACTAAAATCTTACCTTGTAAGGTAAATGATAGCGTTGAATCTTATTGACAAACAATTATTGAGTAAGTATTTGGGTAAAGGCCCCTTAATATGAAACAATACAATAGTATTAGATACAAAACTCAATTTACTCTACGATGGATGGAGTAATTGAAAACAGGTTGCAACTTTATATATTATGCCTGAGCTTCCTAGAAAGAAGTTCATACACATGTTATAAAGGTACTGTTGGTACCAATATTCTAAACAACACGACATGGCGTGCCATGGCATCGAGGTGCAACCTTGCCGCCACGTTAACCCCTTGGCATGGATATAAAGCGTGGAACTCATCATGGTCTGCCATGGCGTGTTATGATGTTATAAGGACGAGGAGAAAAATTTGCAATTTTTAGAACTTGAATAAAAGTAAATGTAAATATAAATTTTTTTAGGTTATACGGGACAAATATTTAATCAACAAAATGAAGAAAAAGACAAACAAAACCCTAAATTACTTCTCAATATACGAAAAATAATATTCGATTACTTTCATTTTGTTGTTCTTTGATTTCATTACTTTGATTTTGTTGTTTGATTACCAAACATGAACTATAAACAATGACTTATTTTGTATATTTGATATCATTTTTGTAAACTCTGTATATTTGATAGTTGACACCAAATTACCAATTCATGGTTCTTCCCAAATATATCTACCATATATGTGTGTGTGTATATATATATATATATATATATATATATATATATAGAAGTTGGTTATTATACAACCCTTTACATTTGTAAAACCAATACAACTCAATCTCAACCGTTCATTTAGTTTKATGAATATGTGATTTCATAGAAGTTTTGATTGTTTCCTAATATAAAGTATTGATCATAATTAATGAACTTTATTCATCTTCCATAAATATTCAAATCATAATAAATGGACTCTCATCATTTCCATAAATATCTCAATTAATTGGGTTGCATTGGTTGTACAAATGGACATGGTTGTATTTGAAATATATCCTATATATATACATATATATATATATATATATATATATGTGTGTGTGTGTGTGTGTGTAGGACAAATCACATGAGAACCACAAAAATGTTATAAATCCGTAAGAACGAATTTTAAAATAACCATGAATTAATAATTTGATATCAAATATACATAGTTTACAAAAAATAATAGCAAATATACAAAGTAAGTCAATGTTTACGTTTCTGTTTGGTAATCAAACATCAAAACCAAAGTGATGAAATCAACATACAAATGAAAGTAATTGAACAATATTTTTTGTATGCTGAGAAGCAACTTAGGTTTTTCTCTTTTTTCCTATTTTGTTGATTAAGTATTTGGACCGTATAAACTGTAAAGTTATATTTAAATTTACACTTATTCAAGTTATAAAAATTTCAAATTTCTCACACACCTAATAACGCCATCACTTGTAACACCATACATTGCCTTGGCGAGCCATGACGAGTTCCACGCCAAGGGGTTAACATGGCGGGAAGATCACGCCTTGACGCTATAATGCGCTATGGTGCGTTTTTCAGAAGTTGGTGACTACTATGAAAACAATGGAAAACGTCAACAAAAAAGAATTGTCGAAAACACCTTCCTAAAAATTGAAGTTGATATCTTTGAAGAAAAGGAAGCCACAACTCCTAACACCGTCGTTGAGGAATTATCGTATGAACATAAAAAGGACCATGAATCTTACCTGGTAAGAGCGAGGCAAGGACCTAGAGTCTTACCCGGTAAGTGAAGGTAATGACTCTTACCGGGTAATTTGTTGCATAGAAAGCCATTTTTTGTTGACTAAAATCTTACACGGTAAGTAAATGATAGTGTTGAATTTTACCGCTAGATGCTTACCGGGTTAGTGTTTGGTAAACGGCCCTTGACTTTTTATTCATGTCTTCGATTTTGTCCAATATGACATTGTGATCATCGCTCTTTTCCTAAGGGGACAAACATTTTTTTTTTGAAGAATCAAAGGGGACAAATATAATCCACCAATTTGATTGCTTTAAATTCAAACTATATAAACTCCAAATCATTCATCATGAAAACTAAAAATCACAGATGGAGAACCAAGAAACCTCCTTTCTGAAACTCAGACAGCCTTTGAGCATGGTTGAAGTTCTTACAGAAACCATGAACACAATACTTACAAACAAGAGAGCTATGACAGTGATCTTATGCCTACTAATTTTCACAAACATCCAGATCGAAATGGCCACCAGATATCACTTGGAACCCCTCCAACAACCCTTTCGGATTCGAATCTCAAACCACAGGGGTGGCACTGTAACGCGAAAAGATTATACCACAGACTTTCATGAGCAATTGCTGACCAATTTTCATATATTATTCTCCTCCTGTTTCTTGTTTTTCTATGTTGCTATAACTACAATCTTTTCTTCGTATAAATCCTACACTGGGAATACCTTAACCATCGTAGATGTGTTCTTGAAAGTATCTAGAAACTGGAAAAGACCACTTGTAACTGGCGGTTGCATTTTGTTGTTAACTTTGGGGATTAATCTAGTTTACATCCTTTCTGTGGCGGTGATTTCCATTTTGGCAGGAAGATCAAGTATGTCAACGTTCTCTATTGCAACAGTGATTCTAAAATGGATCTTGAGTGCACATGTGGCTGCTCTTTCGGTGATGAGTATTGTGGTTTCAGTTTTAGAGGATGGTATGAGTGGGATTAAAGCTATCGATAGAGCCGGAGAGCTAATGAAGGGAAAAAGAATTCAAGCTTTTCTGGCAATCATGGTTTGTTATATCGCACGTCTTCTTGCTGAAAAAACTTCTGTCGCGTTCTCCATGATGTTTGAAGAGCGGGCAATGTGGCCTATAGAAGTCCCTTTTGTTATTGGGTTCACATGCTTATTGGAAGTTCTTGTGTTTGTGTTCTTTACTGTTTTTTACCATGAATGCAGAATGAACTATAAGGAAGATAAATCTTCCTAGCTGTAGACGTTATACATCCATCTTCGAAACTGTCGATTCCTGTTAAATAAATACTTTCCTAGAAATGTTATGTTCCTTCTAGGAAGTAACGAAACTTCTTGTTGGAAAGATCCATTTTGGCTAAATGACACACGAAAGGGATGAAGTGTTGAAGAACAAAATTGACCCATTCTTCTAAGTGAAACTTAATGGAAGTTAAATTGTCAGTTGATGTGTAAGAAATGGTCTGTGACTTGCAACAGTATCTGTTTTACTTTATAACTGAAAGAATGCATTTAAACTGCTTGTTCAGATCCATGTTTGTGAAGCAGAAACAAAAAGATCTGCTTTAGAAAAACAAATTAGCAATGAAGCAGGAGAAAGATTCTAGAATGCCTTTTCTAAAAGTCCAGGGACTCCAAATGGATATTTCTGAAGTGCAGGAATGAAAGTGTAAAATATACTCTAAATCCCCAAGCTCCACATCTTTCTTTTTGGTTCAGTTTTCTTTTCGTATTTGGATGATGAAGAGATATCAATCTACAAAACCCCCTTTGTGGCTGAGAGATAGAGAGCAGAAAATATGGCTTCTTCTTCTTCTTCACTGAGGCCTGCAAATGGCGGTTTCCTACTCCAAAAACCATCGTCTTCATCTTTCTCCAATAATCGACACTCTGCAACAGCAATCGGGTAAATTTTAACAATCCCCAATTCCCCATTGATCAAAGTTTGTTGCTTCATTCGTCGATTTATGTCTTTTTTAGCCCATGAAGAATTTACACTCAAAGAACTAGTTTCCCAGTTGATGAAATTGAAAGGGATTTCTAGGGTTTTTAAAGATATTGAATTATTGAATAGATTAAAGAATATGTTAAAGTTCTGATGGTGCTAATCAACTCATTCTGTTGGATATACTTGAATAAACATGTGTTTAAGCATCTCACTAAGTTTCACTGTATAAAGGTAAGTTTATCAGTTCATAATTTAGAAAGACAGTTGATCTAGAACATCACAAATTTGAAGAATTGACAATCAGAAATCTGCAGGATACAAACATGCATAAAAAATGGCTCAAACCCTACTAGAAAGCAAATTGGTCAAAATGTGATACACACACACACACACATATATATATATATATATATATACATATACTCCTAGATGTAAATATGTATGGTTCTGAGGTTGGAAGGTACATTAAATTTACAAATTCTATCTTTTTCTCTTTGATTTTTTCCAGATGGGGTTTGAGAAGAGAGATTGATTCAGGACTGGGCATTCGTAGAAACAAAGGCGAATCATTTCGCGTAGCTGTAGCTAATCCTAACGTATGCATAACTAAGGCGCACACACACACACACACACACACACACACATATATATATATATATATATCTGGTTTGAATATGCTCTTTTTAGGTATGTTTATCCTCATAAGAAGGCAGAGGATAATTAGGTTTGTATTATTTGCAGTTTATGTTAGTTTAAGAGCAAGCATGTGATTGAAAAATCTTTGTTTTTCCATTGTTGATAGCATGAATCAATCAACAAACATATACATATATACATATATATATATATATATATATATATATATATATATATATATATATATATATATATATATATATATATATATACATATACATATATACATATATATATATATATATATATATATATATATATATATATATATATAAATGAATATAGCTTGGATTAAGAATGGTGTTTTTTGGATATGTAGGTTACGATAGCAAGTGGAAAGTCAAGGAAAGAGGTGATCATGGTTGATCCTGTTGAAGCCAAGCGCTTAGCCGCTAAACAAATGGTAGCCATTAAAGCAAAACAATCATTTAAGGTAAGTTTTGTTTAGCTAATTGCTGTTGTGTTTATTCTCCCTACCTGCATAAACCAAACCAAACGAGCCCAATATATCCCACCCTTAGGAGGATCTCGGGGATTGGATGTATGCAGACCTAACCTCAGTTCTTTCCATGACGAATAGAAGTATGTGAAAAGAAAATGTTTCCCCAAAAAACACAAGTAAATAGCGAAAAAAACTACATACTAGTAACCTAACTGCCAGCTCACTGGTGCGACCCCCACCCTCTACCTCTCCAGCTCCCTTCCTCCCATCTACCTAGCTACAGATTCCATCTTCGTACCGGGATCATGTATTTAATAAAATGTTGTTGCAGAGGAGACGACAAATTGAAGCCATTAACGGAGCATGGGCTATGCTTGGCCTTACAGCAGGCTTGGTCATTGAAGGCCAAACTGGAAATGGCATCTTGGCGCAGGTTAGCTTGTAGTTGGTTTAGCGGGTTGGTTAATTCGAGTCTTGAAACATGTTTAACCTCTCGTTTGGTTCACGCAGTTGGCTGGATACTGGGCAGCCGTGGTTGGTTTTTTTGTTAGATAATGCACTGGGATCAGCCTGCAGGGCTCTACATGAACCCATCTGTTGCCAAAAGCTGTAACGTCTTCAAACCTTTTACACATGATTCTGTTTGCTTTCCGAAAACATGTTCTTGTTATTTAGTTATCGACCAAACAAAAGCTGAAACACGGATTTAAAAACTCTATAGATACTTGTTTATCTTTGTTTATGATACATGGATGGAAACATGAATACGTTAGAAATGTTTGTGATAATTCATTGTGCGTTTGAACTCCATTTTAAGAAGTAAACGGAACCATACCCGATCAACATATATACGATCCATGTGAAGTCTCTTTGTGCCTTTGGTCCGATCCCAACTATGCTAAAGTGGTTCCTATGTGAATTCCCAATCATGCCCTCTTCCACATGCCCATATAAAACGTATACGACCTCCCCTCCAACCGTCACCGAGATTGGAGACCGTTTTGCATCAAGTCTAACTTCGTCAAAGACTTTCGCTTTGTTCCACCCGTCTTCACTATTGAGGAAGTATAACTTGTATTTTGACATCAGTAGAACGACGCCGTCATTTTTAATGTCAATGGCCCGGATTTCCGTCAGGTTGATGTTTAGTTCGATTTCTTTAGCCACTCCATTTTCGTCATCGACTTTGAATAGCTTACCGGTGTTCGATTGGATGACAAGAAAGTGTCCTTTGCTATTGTAGACAATGCCGTTTAGCCCACAAGGGCCATGAGGTTTGTGGTGGTCCGTGTAGACCTCGCATGATGAGAAGATGGAATGTCGGCCTTCAAGACCGACATTCCAGATAAAGTTGCTGGCAGAGTTTGTGATTACGGCGCTGCCGAAGAAATCTATGGCAACTCCGGCAGCACCAGGGGCGGACACTGATGCGTCCGGTTCGTGGAGGGATGCGAGGAAGAGACGGCGGTGAGGAGAGTGGAGTTGGTAGGTTGCAAGAGCGGAATTAGACGGATTGGAGCGGGAGTGGACGGTGGCGATGATCCGTTGCCGGATCGGATCTACCATGACATTGGGGAAAAAGGAGCCGGCAGGGAGGGAGCGGTCGGAAACAAGAGTGGTGACGATGCCGGAGTCAGAGACCGAGATGAGGGATGGGCGGCGGGAGGAGCTGACAATGAAGCGTTTGGCGGTCGGATCCCGTGCAAATGACACCGGGAAAAAGTCAGGTGACTGGAAATTGATGATGTGGCGGTTACGGGTGCCGAAAATGGAGTTCCCATAGAAGCTGAACAAGAGAATGGTGCTTAGAATCATAATGGAATTGAAAAATGACATAATTGAGGATCTGTGGCTCCTGAAAAGCAATATTTAACGATGATCAAATGCGAAATGCAGAAACAATTGGAATTTTAGAATTCAAATGAATAAATTCGTATATTAAGTAAAAGGCATGCATGGATTCATGAACTGGCTTTAGATCCGACGAAGAAGCACCCAGGAGGGGAACTTAAATTTCATTTTATTTTTATTTTTATTTTTCTTTTTATTTTTATTTTTATTTTTATTTTTATTTTTATTTAAATGAAATTAAATTATTATTTCCTATATTTAAAGAAAATGTAATATATTTATTTTATTCTAAATGATTGTTTTTTATATTTATAATTTTGTTCTGTTAAATAACATTATAAATACTTATTTTTATTAAAATATTAGAAGTGTGTCTTCGAATACATTTATATTTTATTTCATAAATTTATGTGGTTTTAAAATAACGAAAGAGTATTTTGTTGTATTAATAGAGTTTAAGGGGCCGTTTACTAAGCGCTTATCCGGGTAAGCGCTTAACAAGTAACATGTTTAACAAGTAATGTTACAGTGCCGTTTACGAAACGCTTACTCGGGTAAGCGCTTACCAAGTCACTTTACTTTACCGGATGAATATTGCAAAAGCTAATAATCTTACCCGGTAAGAGCGAAAGCAAGAATTGAAAGTCTTACCGGGCAAGTGAGGACGAGGATTCTTATCATGGTTAGCGCTTACCGGAATAAATTGTTGTATACGATGCGTTTTAATGAATAAAATCTTACCACATAAGTAAGCGATAGTGTTGAATTTTACCGTTAAGTGCTTACCGGGTAGGTGTTTAGGTAAACGGCTCTTACATCATCGTATGAATATGATACAGACCAAGAATCTTACCCGGTATGAGTGAGACAAGGATCAAGAGTCTTACCCGGTAAGTGTGGGCAACGACTCTTACCACGGTAAGCGCTTACCGGGTAAATTATTGCATACGATGTCATTTTGGTGGATTAAAATCTTACCAGGTAAGTAAATAATAGTGTTAAATTTTACCGGTAAGCACTTACCGGGTAAGTGTTTGGTAAACGACCCCTTAACTCTTATATTGTGTTTTAACATGATTATGAGTTAGTTATAAGTTAATTTTAAAATGTCAAACGTATTAATAAGTTAAATAGTTCACATTGAACTAATTAACGGGTTCACAAATGAACATATAACTTATATCTGTATCACATGAGTTCACATATAAACCCGTTTGTAGGCTATTTATTAAAGTTACAAAACTACCATTTTATCTTCTGCATACTTATGCGAGGAATTATCCAATGATTCACGGTTAAAGCCACAAATGTTTACCAGATAAAGGGTTATTTAAGATCATTTTTTTACTTCTTAAATACTTAACACTTCTCAAATGAATCTTTACATACATACATACACACACATACACACACACGTGCACGCGCACACATATTAGTAGATGTTATAATAAAATAATTTAGAAAGTGCAATGTTGTAATAAGAAAGTCACATCACTATAGTACATGTGGCAGTCTACGTGGACAATGAGGTGACATGGAAACCTGGTATAATGGGTAAATTTAAATCAAAAGATTACTCAATGCTATAATGGGTAAATTTTTCAAAGTACAATGTTCTAATAAAAATAGTTTGAAAGTAGATTGTTGTAATAAGAAAAACTGAAAGTACAATGCTATAATAAAGAAATTTATAAAATTAGATTACTATTTTGTGCATTTTGCCCTTATATATATTACAAAATTTGGATTTGTTAAGACAAATTTTAGAAAAATATGTTATTTTAAATAACCATTACATATCTATACTATATTATAAAACATTTGATAAAAAAACTCTTAAAAACTATTTTTTATACGTAAAGTACTGTTTAATAATGCATATTACTTAAAACTAAAGATTGCAAGTAAATTGTGCGTAAGTACAACTTATTAAAGCTCAATATCTGAATTCGTGTAACTAACTGCAGATAAACATAATCAAATACAGGATAAACATCTCATTTTAAATATATAAAATCTAAAATATAATTAAGATAATCATTGAGTTTTAACAGAATACTTAATTATTA
>NC_037529.1:10126170-10138740 GCF_001531365.2 Cynara cardunculus var. scolymus | reverse complement strand
TAATAAATAATAATTAATATTAATAAGAGTTATAATTGAAAAAATGACAATAAACTCTCAAAATGTTATTTTAAGTAGAATTTCAATAAACTAGTTTATGTACATTCAAACATATATCCAAAAAATAGGTTAACTTAAAAAGCAAACTTATTTCTATCAAACAATATCTAGCCATAAAGTGAAAATTAATTTTAAATCCAAAATAGTATTATTATAAGAATTTTACATTATGCATCAAGACTTGAAAGTTTATTTGGATTTATAAACTTCTAAAAATAAGTAAACAATCAGTTAGAGAGAGAGAGAGAGAGAGAGAGAGAGAAAGACAGTAACCATTAGAAGGTGAGAGAAATTAGACGGATTGGATTGATGATGATGATGAAATCGGGTCAAATGTTGACCCACTGAAAACCCGAATCCCTGTCCTCATTTTGGTTTCCAATTTCAATTTCAATTATATAGGTTATTTATTAATCAGAGCTAACTAAAGTCAGTCTCTCTACTTCTTTGTTCTTATCCTCTTTACCACACCACCACCTTCTTCTTTTCTACGTTCTTCAAATCAACCTACAAATTCAAATTTCCATGAAATTCCCATGTTTTTCTTATTTTCGTTAGTCATATATTCATTCACAACTCAGTAATACCCACTCAATACCATTCTCTTGGAAAAAAAATCACATTCCCTTTCATTAATTTCTCTTAACAATCAGCTAATTTTTTGATTTCCTTTCATTTGGGTGTTATAATGTTGTCAAGATCATCATTTAATTTGCTTAATCCTGATGATTATTCGTGCGCTGTTGATCGTGCTCGAATACCATTGGCAAATTCAATAGGGAAAATGAAGCTCGAATACCCAGATTCATGACCATCCCCGGAATTCTGTCAGAATTTGACGAAGATAACATTGGCAAATTCAATGGGAAAAATGAAGCACACCACTCATCTGGCGTCATTTCATCTGTTACTCCCAAACGTCGGATCGTTGTTTCGAATCAGTTACCTGTAAAAGCTCACTGTGACGGAGAAATAAACAAATAGGTATTCGAATATGACCCGGATGCACTGGTGCTCCAACTCAAATTCGGGTTTGGACCAGACGTGGAGGTCGTTTATGTCGGATCATTGTCGGTCGATATTGACCCATCGGAGCAGGAAGAAGTGGCTCAAAGGCTGTTAGACAAGTTTCGATGCTTACCCACCTTCTTATTCTTAGAATCCAGAATAAATTTTATCATGGCTTCTGTAAGCATTACTTATGGCCTCTGTTTCATTACATGTTACCTTTGAACCTAAACCATGGAGTCTGATTCAACCGGGTCGCATGGCAAGCTTATGTCTCTGCTAACAAGGTATTTGCAGACAAAGTAATGGAGGTAATTAACCCAAATGAAGATTATGTATAGATAAACGATTATCATCTCATGGTGATGCCTACTTTCTTGAGGAAAATATTTCACAGAGTTCGGGTTGGATTTTTCTTGCACAACCCCTTCCCCTTATCTAAAATTTATCGAACTTTACCAGTTCGTGACGAAATCCTTCAAGCTCTATTGAATTGTGATCTAATTGGGTTTCATACATTCGATTACGCTAGACATTTTCTTTCATGTTGTAGCAGAATGTTTGGACTTGATTACAAGTCTAAAAGAGGATATATTGGGCTTGATTATTATGGTAGAACAGTAAGTATCAAGATTTTACCAGTTGGAATCCATATGGGTCAGATTGAATCTATGAAATCTTCAGATCAAACAGCCAAAAAAGTCAAAGAACTGAAGAAAATGTATGAAAGGAAGATTGTGATCTTGGGTGTTGATGATATGGATATGTTCAAAGGGATTAGCTTGAAGTTTTTAGCCATGGGGCAGCTCTTGGAGGACTATCCTGGACTAAGGGGCTCAGTGGTTTTGGTTCAGATCGTGAACCCGGCTCGAAGCAGGGGCCATGACATTCAAAAAGTCAAAACTGAGACCATGAAGGTGGCTAATGAGGTTAACCAGCGGTTTGGTCAAGCTGGCTACAGTCCGATTGTGTTCGTGAATGGTCCAGTTTCAACACATGATAAGGTTGCATACTATGCGATATATGAATGTGTTGTCGTGAATGCAATTCGTGATGGTATGAATTTGGTGCCTTACAAGTACACGGTTTCAAGACAAAGTAGTCCCAAGTTAGATACGGCTTTAGGGATCGATGAGTCTGAAGATCGGAAGAGCGTGATTATAGTGTCGGAATTTATTGGGTGTTCACCGTCTTTAAGCGGCGCGATCAGGGTTAATCCATGGAACATTGACTCGGTTATGGAAGCCATGAGTTTAGCCATCTTTATAGTTGTTTTGATTCTCTGAAGATCGGAAGAGCGTGATTATAGTGTCGGAATTTATTGGGTGTTCACCGTCTTTAAGCGGCGCGATCAGGGTTAATCCATGGAACATTGACTCGGTTATGGAAGCCATGAGTTTAGCCATCACGATGCCGGATAATGAGAAGAAACTGCGTCACGAGAAGCACTACAAGTATGTTAGTTTTCATGATGTTGCTTATTGGGCTCGGAGTTTCGACCAAGATCTTGAGAGGGCTTGTAAGGAGCATTTTCACAAGCAGTGTTGGGGGGTTGGGTTTGGTTTGGGGTTTCGAGTCGTGGCTCTTGGGTTCAACTTCATGAAACTATCGGTTGAACATATTGTTTCGTCTTATAAGAAGACGAATAGCCGCCTGATTTTACTGGATTATGATGGCACTGTGATGCCGCAGGCTTTGGTCGATAAAACTCCGAGCAAAGAGGTTCTTTGATCTTGAATGTGCTGTCTAACGACCCCAAGAATGTGGTGTTTATTGTTAGCGGGAGAGGGAAGGATTCGTTAAGTAAGTGGTTTGATTCCTGTAAGAATCTTGGGTTATCGGCAGAACATGGGTGGTTAACAAGGTGGAGCAGTGATTCTCAGTGGGAATCTTGTGGCGGTTTAGCAGAAGACGTCAATTGGAAGAAAGTGGCACTGCCGGTGATAGAGCATTACACCGAAGCGACTGATGGTTCTTCGATAGAGCAAAAAAAGAGTGCTTTAGTTTGGCATCATCAAGAAGTTGACTATAACGAGATAGAGGAAAAATAGTATTGTATTAAATTCAATTGTATCAAAACTAAATACATAGGAGGTTTATATAGATGATATACAACAATGGAAATGAGTAATTACATGAGCTATCTAAGGAGCTAAAGGAGGAATAATATTTTACAATAATGACCATTTAAGAGTATTAAATCAAATGATTGGACCAATCGTGTTATTGGTCTTAATACACCCCCGCAAGATGGAGGATCCGTCTAATACTCCAATCTTGGAGCGAAGACGGACGAAGGAGCTGCGACTGAGAGGCTTTGTGAGTGCATCCGCAAGTTGATCTGCTGAGTTGATATGAAGAACTTTTAACGAACCGTCCGCTACTTTTTCACATACAAAATGATAATCCAAGGCAACATGTTTCATTCTAGAATGATATACTGGATTAGCGCAAGAGTACGTGGCACCCGTATTATCACAGAATAGCGTAGGAGAGGACGAATGTGTAACGCCAAGGTCTGTAAGTAAATGTTGAACCCAAGAGATTTCAGCCGCAGTATTTGCTAAGGCTTTGTACTCCGCCTCTGTGGAAGATCAGGAGACAGATTTCTGACGTGCTGATCGCCATGAGATAATGTTTGAGTCTAAATAAATGATGTAAGCAGTGGTTGAGCGACCACTAGTGGAGACCCCTCCCCAATCCGAATATGAGAATGATTTGATGTCAAGTGAGGAACCACGCTTAAGATATAGGCCATGATGAATTGTGCCTTTTAGGTAACGAAGAACTCGTTTTAATGCCTGCCAGTGAAGTTGGCACGGGGAGTGCATGAACTGTGAAAGTCGATTCACAGCAAAAGAGACATCTGGTCTCGTGAACGCCAAATATTGCAAAGAGCCCACTAACTTCCGGTAAGGTGTAGGATCAACACTTGGGGACCCGTCCATGGGGGTGAGAACAGTTGAAGAGTTAAGAGGAGTAGCAACCTCTTTTGCACCATCCATATCGAACTGGTTGAGAATATCTTGAATGTGACGATGTTGGGAGAGAAAAAGACCTTGTTGGGTAGGAATTACTTCAATACCAAGGAAGTGATGGAGGGGACCTAAGTCTTTGATGGATAACCGGTTGGCTAAAGAGTGAGTGAATTGGTTTAGAAAGTTGGTATTGTTGCCTGTGAGTACAATGTCATCGACATAGACCATAAAGAAGCACAAAATGTTGGCATGATTGTAAATAAAGAGAGAAGCATCAGCCCTGGACTTCCTAAAACCACAAGTATGAAGAAAGGATGTGAGTTCCAAGTACCATGCTCTCGGTGCTTGCTTAAGTCCATAGAGAGACTTTCGAAGTTTGCATATGTGGTGTGGGAATTAGGGATGAATGAATGCGGGTGGTTGAGTCATGAAGACTTCTTCATGTAGAGTTCCATGAAAAAAGGCATTGTTCACGTCAAGTTGTCGTAAGGGCCAACTTTGAGAGAGAGCAATAGAGAGAATGACTCGAATGGTGACAGGTTTTGTTACTGGACTGAATGTGTCAAAATAATTCTTCCCATATTGTTGAAGGAATCCTTTGGCAACTAAACGAGCTTTGTATTTTGAAATAGTACCATTAGGATTCCTTTTGACCCGGAATTCCCATTTGCATCCAATCGGAGTTAGGGATGGCAAAAAAACCCGAAACCGACGGTGAAAACCGAAAACCGAACAATTCGGGTCGGGTTCGGGGACCTCTTAACGGGTACGGGGCGGGGATCGGGGAGAGTTTCGGGGATTATATCGGGGACGGGGACGGTACTCACCGACCCGGACCGACCTGATAGTATATACAATATATTTAAATTTTATAAATTACACTTTAATAAATGGTAGCCCAAAACATATAACATATTCCAGCACAACTTATCAATGGTAGCCCAATAAGGCAATAACCTATGACTGTATGACAGACACAAACTACTGCTTGACTCAACGACATCGCCTCATCCGACCATTCTTTGTCTCCTCCATTCTTGCTTGACTCTCTCGACTCTCGCTCCCGCACGACACTAGTCCCCAGCCGCACGACTCTCGCCGGCCGCCGCTCCCACTCGCAGGCGACCTAACTCCCCGTCGCCGCTGTATTGCTCTCTCCCGCCTTGACCTAACTCCCCGCCGGCGCTGTCTCTCGCTCTCTCCTGCTGCAATTGAAGGTATTTCCATTCTTTCCATTCTTCACAGTCTGGTAGTACTTCCATTCTTCACAGTAGAAATTTACATTTTACATTTACGGTAGATACTTCAGATTATAAATATTTTAGGCATTCTGTAATATGTTTATAAATTTATTGTATTGACTTGTCTATATAAATCCTATATAACTCTATATAATAAAGATTGCCTTGATTCTATTGTATTCAATACCAATTTTGCCAATTGAGATTTAGATCTTCCCAAGGTTCCTGCACGTTTCTTACTATCCACTAGCTCTTCCTTAAGTCTACTATTTGATCTTAGGGTTGTGGAACTAGTATCCTTTTTGGAGGGCAATTTAGAACCAGATGATGAATTTGTGGAACTGCCATTGTTATTGAGGAACCCCAAATTATGGGTTTCAACTTGATTTCGTTCATAATCTATTTGTTCATAATCAGAACCCTAAATTAGATATTCTTTGGTCGACTGGTCATGTTCTCCTAGTGAAGTTATTAGAAACATGGCTAAAAAGATGCTTTTGAAGTTTGACAAGTATTGGTCTGTTATACATGGGATTATGGGAATGGCAGCGGTTTTAGATCCTCGGTATAAATTGAAGTTTGTGGAGTTACTTTTTCCTGTGTTGTACGGACAAGACAAATCGGCGATTGAACTTGAGAAGCTCAAGGAATTGGTCTACACTTTGTTTCAAGAATATGAGCTTAGTGATCCTAGCGTAAGAAACAACAATGAAGGTGTTAATGGTTCGTCTTCTTTAAGTTCAGGGTCTTCAGCAAGTCATCGGGTTGAATTTAAAAAACTCTCATCAAATATTGCTTCAATTGCCAACCAGCATGATGATTCAGGTATTACAACAGAATTGGATAATTATTTGAAAGAGAAACTTTTGCCTAAAGACATGGAACTTGATTTGCTACTTTGGTTGAAGACAAATGGGTTTAAATACCAACACTTCAAAGGATTGCTAGAGACATATTAGCCGTTCCCATTTCGACTGTCGCCTCGGAATCTGCATTTAGTACAGGTGGAAGATTGGTAACTCCACATCGTAGTCGACTTCATCCAAAAACATTGGAGGCTCTAATGTGTGCTCAAAGTTGGCTATTGAATGAAATACGAGGTAATCTTATATTTGTTTTAGTTATGAATTCTTTTTAGTTATATATTTAATATTTCAATCATTTTATTTATTTATACTACATTGTGTTTTTTTATAGAAACTTGTTCTGATGAGACCGAAGCATATTGCCGTACGATTGAGTATGATTATGACGTGGAAGAGGTAACTACAATTACAATACTATAGACAATGATTATGGTATATTTATTTATTTAGTCTTTTACATACATTTTATTTTATAGGAAGCTAGGAAAGGGAAAGCTTGGGTTGACGAGTTTGGCCATTTGGGAGTTCTCAGTTTCAAGTTAGTAATCTAGCAAGTTTGTCTACTTGTCTTTCGAGTTCGTTGGATTATGTCTAAACTCTAGTTTATTATGGGATTGTAATTTAAGACGTTTTTGGTTGATCATGTACTCAATATGATGGTCATTATTTTTTTGTCAAGGTTTATTTTGATTATGTTTTTGTTCGATAATGGTTGTCCAAGAAACAGCCAAACAGGTTTACTTGATTATGTTTTTATTCCAATTTTGTGCTTGATAAATATGTGTTTTTCCAGATTCGGGTTCGGGTTATGGTTCGAGTTCGGATTCGGGTTCGTGTAAAACCAATGGGTAACGGTTATTCTGCTCTTAACGGGTTACCAACGGGGATCGGGGAAACCGCGAGGACCCGATGGGAATCCTCGATAAGATCCCCGACGGGGATCAGGACGATTACGGGGATGGTTATGGTTATCGGTTTCGGGGACGGGGACTCTAAAAACCGGCCCGAACCCGGCCCGTTGCCATTCCTAATCGGAGTGTGAGAACCTCGTGGAACTAATTCCCAAGTTCCATTTTACATGAGGGAATTGAACTCTTGATTCATGGCATGCTGCCACTTAGGATCTTTGAGAGCTTGAGTATGAGTGTTGGGTTCAATGGTGGAAGGAATGGGATGAAGGGTGGTGGAGTTGATGAAAGAGGAATTAAAGTATTTTGGGTATTTATTTCTGGTCCGTTTTGGCTGAGGTGAAGTGGGTGGATAGATGGAATTATCATCGTGAGAAGTGGAGACGGTTGGGGTGGAACACAAATTGGTGGGAGTTGAAACAGGAGTGGATGGCTGAGTTTGCGGTGTGGATGGTGAGGTATGTGGAGTAGAAGGCTGTGTAGGGAAAGGAGAAGCATCAAACATTGGTGAGGTGGGTTGAGAAGTAGGGGTTGGAGGATGGGATGGTGATGTTGGACGTGATATTTCTTGTGGCAGGACAGGAGGTATAGGGGTCGCATGAGATGATGATATGTTAGATGAATCTGTTGGTGATGAGGAGTTTGGTGCATTAGTGGTTAGTGGGGTTTTGAAGAAATCATCGGCAGTGAGCAAGGTGAGTGTGGAGGAGGAATGGGAGGGAAACTGAGATTCAATAAACTGAACATGATGAGAGTGATATTGGCGACGGGTGGTAGGGTCAAAGCATATGTAAGCGGATTTGGAGGTGAAGTAACCTAGGAAAAGACATGGGGTCGATGGTGGTTGTAGCTTGGAGTTGGTGTACGGCCTTAGCCAGGGATAACAAAGACAACCAAAGGGTTTGAGTTTTGTGTAGTTTGGTGTTTGGTGAAAGAGACGTTGAAATGGACTTTGGTTGTTGAGGATGGGTGTGGGAAGTCTGTTTATAAGATAGACAGCGGTTTGGAAGGCATGAGACCAAAAGGTGAGTGGCAATTTGGCATAATGGAGAAGAGCAAGTCCCGTCTCAACCACATGTCAGTGTCGTTGTTCGGCGACACCATTCTGTTCAGGAGTGTGAGGCAGGGTGGTGTAGTGAGAGATGCTATGAGCTTGTAGGAACGGCTTAAGGCCTTGGTATTCACCGCCATTGTCAGTGAAGATTGACACAATTGGTATTTGGAAGAACTTCTCAACAAGAAGTTTGAATTAGGGAAATAGTGTGGCAACATCAGATTTCCGTTTCATATGGTAGAGCCAAACATATTTCGAGTAGTAATCTACAAAAATGACGTAATAAGCGAATTTGTCAATGGAAGTTTGAACAGGACCCCACACATCAGAATATATTAATTGAAGCGGTTTTGTGATAACAAATGAATTTGGACCAAAAGGTAGTTTGTGACTTTTATTGATTGAACAAGAGGAACAATGCATATAATCAAAGATTTGCTTAGCACTGAGACCTATGTTGGAGACAAGAGACTTGAATACTTTAATGAATGGATGGCCTAGTTTGTGGTGCTATCCAAGTGGAGAGACTTTGGTGGTGGCATTGAGTTGCAATGTGGATGGGAGGTTAGCATAATAGACATCTTCAAGGTTCTCCCCTCGCATTACACACGCCTCCGTGCGAAGATCCTTCACAAAAAAATGAGAGGGAAAAAATTCAACAGAAACTCGGTTAGCCTTGCACAGTTTAACAATGGAGATAAGGTTTCTATGTAGATGAGGAACACATAACACATTTGGTAAAGATAAGGTTTTGAGTGGTGTGTTAATGTGTTTAAAGCCAACATGAGATATTTTAAAACCTTTACCATCACCAAGTATGATTTCATCAGGTCCCCCATATTCAGAGATGTTATGAAGTGTGGACCGATCAAAGGTGACATGATTTGAGGCGCCACTGTCATATAACCAGGTTGGAGAAATAGGCGTTGATCCAGATGTGACATTTGCTGTAGGAGTTGCTGAACCGGGGTTACCGATGGTAATGTTGTTGTCTCTTAGAAATATGGATAGTTTCCGACATTCCTGAGTATGATGCCCCGGAATATTACAGAATTGGCAGAAGCTGCTGGTGCGATTTTGTCGGCCTCCATGTGGGTGAGGTGTTGTCCAAGATGAGCGACATGTTCCTCTGTTGTTGCGTCCGCCACCTCTATGTGGACCAGTGGATTCAGATGGGTACTAGTAGTGTTGTCGTCCTTGTTGGCGAGTGGTATAATTAGCAGTAGCTAAAAGTGGTTCAGGGTTTGGTGTAGTTTCTTTGAGGGCTCTTTCAAAATCACTTAATTTGTCAAAGAGTTCCGGGTAAGATAGCAGATTTTCTCGAACCTTTATGGCAGCCACAATGGTGCCGTAGTCGTCACCTAATTGAGATAAGATGTGAACAAGCAGATCTTCCTCGGCTATAGGGCTTTGTGCGAGTGCGAGATCATCTGCAATCGAGCGCATATCTTGGAGATATTCAGAAATAGTGCGATTACCTCTGGGGTTTTTAACCAATTTGGATTTGAGTGAGATTATTCGGGAACGTGAAGCACTGGCAAAGCTTGAGTTTAACCGTTCCTAGGCATCTCTGGCAGTAGTTGCAGACGAGATAAGGGGCTGAATTGATTCTGAGCAGCTTCCAAGGATTGCGCTGTTAAGGATTTGGTCTTGTCGATACCAAGGTAGGTATTCTGGATTTGCCTTGTCGTCGATTAATTTCGTTGGTGGTTCACGGCTGCCATCGATGAATGCTTCGAGCTCTAACCCGATTAGGGTGGATTCCACTTGTTTGCGCCAAACAGGGAAATTGACAGAGATGAGTTTAATGGGGAAGTGGGTAGCGGCAGTAAGTTGAATGGTTGGAGCCATTGATGGGTGCTTGAAGGTGATTTAGGGTTTTTGTGAGAGGGATCGAGAATTGCTCGGAGGAGCCTTTATGGCTCTGATACCATATAACGAGATAGAGGAAAAATAGTATTGTATTGAATTCAATTGTATCAAAACTAAATACATAGGAGGTTTGTATAGATGATATACAACAATGAAAAGGAGTAATAACAGGAGCTATCTAAGGAGCTAAAGGAGGAACAATATTTGACAATAATGACCATTTAAGAGCATTAAATCAAATGATTGGACCAATTGTGTTATTGGTCTTAATACCGACCCCCGATTTTGGAATGTGGCAGGCGAAATAGCTACTCGATCACCTCGAAAGCGTGCTTGCCAACGAGCCCGTGGTCGTCAAACGAGGCCAACAAATCGTTGAGGTCAACCCACAGGTAATGCAAGTCGCTTTTAACTTTTAAAGTTGGGATAAATGATCTTAAATGAGGAGCATGACTTTTTTTTAACTCATTGATCTTCGTCTGACTTGCCACGAGGTCATATTGCAAAACAGCTTCCGGTGAAGGTAACTAGGTTAGTAAGCTAGATTGCCCGACATTTTGGCCATGTTTAGCAACCATAAGATGGTTTATCCTTTTAATTTATTGAAAAACTATCAGTCTTATAAGCGAGGCTTCAAATAGCGTCTCAATAATTTCCATCGACTTTTCATTTTTTTTTTCTTGTAAATTGTCATTTAGCTTATAAACTAGTTCTTAATGGCTAGTTGATGAACTAACGTTTCAGTAAAAAATCAACTTATCAGCTACTTTATTGGAAAGAACTTGAATTTATTTATCGACTATCGTTATTTGCAGGGTGTGAGCAAAGGAGTGGTGGTGGAAAATCTAATTGCAAGTATGCAAAGTAAGGGGAAGCCATTGGATTTTGTGTTGTGCATCGGAGATGATCGGTCGGATGAGGACATGTTTGAAAAGATGGCGAGTTCGGTGGCGAACTTGTCGTTACAAGGGTCGGTGGAAGTGTTCGCTTGTACGGTTGGCCAAAAACCAAGCATGGCAAAGTACTACCTTGATGATACCATGGATGTCATCCAGTTGTTTCATGGGCTGGAAGCGGCTTCGAGTCAACTTCCAAAAATCACAGGGGTTGGAGTCTCGTTCGAAACAAGCGTTTGAAAAGTTAGCGGGTTTTTAAATTTCCTTTTCCTTTTGTTTTTTTTTTTGTGGATAAGTTATAAAAGCTAACGTTTATGGGTTAAAAACTTGTGATGTATTTTAAACACAGTGATATCTTGTACAGAGCATATCTTGTACAGAGCATATCTTGTACATGGTTTTTCCTTGATTATAAAAGTTCTTATGTTCTTTCCTTGTGAATACTTTTTAATTCTTTTAGAGCTTAATCGGAATAACGAATACATTTGATAAATGTGAGATATTATACTTAAAACTATTTTATCATAAATTATAAAATATTGTATATATCGGGAAATGACTTTTGGTTATGGAAAGTGAAAGTTCTTTCATTTAGTATGAGATCGCTTCACATCTCATGCACTCTAATCCCGGCCGACACACGGTTAGGAAGATTGGCTGCAATTTGTCTCGCCCCTAGTTTCATTTGTCGTTGGGGCTGATTATTTGGTTATGCCATTTTGGATTTTGCTCTAACCGAAGCTAGAATCCCTTAAGCAGAATAACATCTTTTTACCTGAATAGACCGTTAATTTGTATAGATGATTGTTCCTCATCAATAATGTTGCCAATTTATTTGAGCATCTTCAATGAAAAGTTTTTATAAATAAAAAGTGTGTTTTTAAAAGAATTATTATTATATAGCTTCATTCTTTGAGTTTTTATATAAAAATGTTGGTTTTTACCTTGACTTTGGTAAAAGGTTATGTTCTGTTAGTTCTGTTTTTATATATTTTATTGACTTTATCATTATTTAAGAAGGTTTTTATAAGAATTGTTATTATAGGTTTTCTATTTAGGTTCTTAATTTGATGAGTTGAAAGTGATGTTGCAAGAAAAAGTGCAAGAAACATGTACTTAATTTGGTACGAGTATCTTCAATGATTTCTTCAAAATGGAGAACTGAACTTCAAAATCTTCAAAGCAAAAATACATTCAATTTTAACATATTACAACATTGATTATCTTAATATAATATCTTATTTATCTAATAAAATATTATTTCTCTCAACGTAAAAAATTTGACCTATTAGCGGAAATATATTAAAAAAATTATCATTCATTGTAATCATTTCTGCGGTGTTTATCTAAATTTAGAGATTGTTAAATAAGGCTTTGTTATTATCCAATCTTGTCATTTATTAATTTTGGTGTTATATTTCAGGTTATTAGTTTTAAAGGGGTTGTTTCTTTAAAGGTGCTAATCAAGGAGGATGGCTTGTAGTCGTTATGTTTGTAGAAGGGTAACAGAGCAGTTATGCATATATTGTCAAAATGAAACTTATATATATATATATATATATATATATATATGTGTGTCTAATCAAATAAGAACTAATTAGTTTGTGGTAACTGTGAGAACCAATATTAACAACAAATCAATAGATAAATTAGAAAATTTATAATTTTGGCAATTTTGAATTAAAAT
>NC_037529.1:10124416-10125680 GCF_001531365.2 Cynara cardunculus var. scolymus | reverse complement strand
CGGTGGCCGGAGAGAGAAGAGAGGAGAGAGGAGAGTTTTAAAATACCAAAAATATCCTTGCATTAAGATTTTAATTTAAAATTACCAAATTTATAAATTTCCTAATTTATCTATTGATTGGTGTTTAATATTGGTTCTCACAGTTACCACAAACAACTCAGTTCTCCCTTGAATAGGCCCCTATATAGGGGCTTAATCAAATGAGAACTGATTAGTTTGTGGTAACTGTGAGATCCAATCTCAACCACAAATCAACGGATAAATTTAGAAATTAATAATTATGGTAGTTTGAGTTAAAATTATAATTAGAGGGCATATTAGGTATTTTTAAAAAACTCATCTCTCCTCTCTCATCTCTCCGACTTCCAATCTCCAGCCTCTGATGAAATCGGTATCACATTATATCACAATGGGTTTCACATTGTGTATCTTTGTTTTTAAGGTTTGAGTTGGTATCACAGTGTATCACAATGAGTATCACATTGTGTATCTTTGTGAATACTTGGTACCTGCCGGATTAATGTTTACCGGAGGCCGGAGATTGGAGGTCGGAGAGATGAGAGAGGAGAGAGGAGTTTTTTAAAAATACCTAAAATGTCCTCTAATTATAATTTTAACTCAAATTATCATAATTATTAATTTTCTAATTTATCCGTTGATTTGTGGTTGAGATTGGATCTCACAGTTACCACAAACTAATAAGTTATCCCTTCAATAGGCCCCTATATATATATATATATATATATATATATATTTTGTGAGTGTGGCTATAATATCCGTGTTTTCGTTAACTCGTACAAATTGGGTTAAGAGAATTTTGGTAGAATTATGCATAATATATTTGTACCCTAGACTAGTTTTACGTCAAAATATGTTTATACCTATATTGACGTAAAGTTGGAAATTTAACTTGAAGGGTAAAAACCGTCAAATAGTTAAACTATATATATATATATTTTATATATATAAATATTATATATATATATATATGGCGGTTAGGGATTGGAAAAAAAATTAAAAAATTAAAATTATATATATATATATATATATATATATATATATAATGGCGGTGATAGACACCGCCATATTCTCTCCCATTCTCTCTCTCTACAATTCTCTCTCGTCTTCTCTCTATATTTTACGTCAAGTTAGTAAGGGGATCGAGGCAACAATTATATATTCGGAATCTACTCTCCGAACCCTTCTTAAAGGTATAAGTTTCATTCAGTTTCATTAAGGTGTTTATTTTAGGGTTATTAAGACC
>NC_037529.1:10074199-10123896 GCF_001531365.2 Cynara cardunculus var. scolymus | reverse complement strand
TGAATTTCCTTTATGCTTATCAAATGTTATTGAACTTTGTTTCCTTTAGAATTACGACTTATATTTTATTCGGAATATGGATCATTTTGATCACTTGAATTGTTTTATTGCTTCATTTGTGGAATATTTTATTATAGACTCAATAACTGGAGCACCAGTATTGAGATGTTTCCATGGTGACTAAAACGATCATGGCGTCCTTATTTTTATAGTCCTTAAAAGTGGACTTGATTATGTACCGGTCGAATAGAGGGCGTATGGATCGATCCTAGGAACCGTTATCGGATATTGATTATGGCCGTGGTTAAATTCACGGAGAGGATTGYTGTGTTGTGCTCACACCCCTTTCCTCACTTGTGCCTGAATGGACTGATCATCCTTTGGGAACAACGCATCCTCGTGATGTAGTTTGGTTTTCGGACTCTTGATATGCTTTTGGGCATTTTGACTTTCTTTTGGATTATCATTTGGCGTTATCAATTGTTTTTGAACTTGTTATCTCATATTCATTGTTTTATTATATTATTGTCCGTTCACTGAGCATTAAGCTCAGCCGAGATTTTCTTGTCCTCGGCAGGTACATGACTTAGCAGGGATTTTGGGATGAGAGTTTCAGAGATGACAATATTGAAGATAACTCATTAAGTCATATTTTTGTTAAACTTTTGATGACTAATGTAGACATGCTGGTATTTTTTGGACTGTATTTTGAGACACGTTATCTCCGTTTGTGGTTATGTAATTATCTTTTGGTAAATTTTATTAGCCGCTCGGTTTTATATAGCATGTTAGTTTTATTCCAATTGTGGCATCTCCCGTCTTTGACCACGCGGGACGGGGGTGTTACAGTGGCTCTTCGTTACACAGATCAGTTTACAACTTTGAAAGCACATTCGTCTTGCCTGAGAGAGTTGTTAGGGTTTTCTCATTTTCTTGAAGAGAGTTTTAGGGTTTTCTTTTATTTTAGCTTTCTTGTATGTGAGGTTGATTGTTTGTACATAGAATTTTACACTCTCTTCTACTTTATCCATTTTAGAGTATCTCTTGGACCAAAAAATATGCTCAAAATCCCCAAAATCTCTATTTTCTCCATTTTAAAAAATTTGTTGGAAATGCTCTTATAAAAACCTTTAGAGATGTTCTGAAAACATCTACAACAAATTCTCCAAAATCTCTTGAAAATAGAGAAACAAAACTCAAAATCTCTAGAAAAAATTATATTCAACTCCAAAGTCTTCAACATATTTTATATTATGAAAATTACAACATTAATTATATTATTAAAATATTTATATATTTAATAAAATATTATTTTCCTTTCATTATCAATGTTTTTTATTAGTGGAAATCTAATAAAAAAAAATTCTACCTCATTGCAATCATTTTTTGAGACTTTTTCAAATTTAGAAAATTTTACGTTATCTCACATATTTTCTACTTTTTGAACAAAGTTTGAAAAATCTCTTATTCCAAAAAGTTGTCTAAATTTTTATTTTTTCTATTTTAAAGAATATCTATACTATATTATAAAATATTTGACAAAAATTTTTAAAAATAATTTTTTATGCATGAAATATTGTTTATTGATGTATATTACTTAAAATTTAAGATTGCAAGTAAATTGTGCGTAAGTACAACTTATTAAAACTTCATGTTTGAAATCGTGTAACTAACTACAGATAAATATCTCATTTTAAATATAACAAATCTAAAATATAATTAGAATAATTATTGAGTTCTAACAAAATATTTACTTATTATCTTTATAAAAAATAATTATTTTTTTATCAATAACTTTTTTTCAATTGTTTATGATATATCTCCATATTTATATTTTATTCAAAACTAAAAATATTATCGTTTTCTCAAAACCACATAAAACTGTATTATAACATCAACTGAGACAAAAAAAAAACATTAAAATCGAGATGTATCTCATTGCAATGTGCGAGTACCCTTCTAGTATTAGAAATGCTCTAACGTATAGTTAAATTTCTAAAGCCTTCAGGTTTTAATATGGGAAATTGACTCAAATGACCGTTTCTCACATCTAAATTAGTCTTCTAACCATTTCTCTTATAGTTTACCCAAATGTCACTATTTTCGCAATATCTAAATCCACAATATTAGCTAGGTCCGCAATATTACCTAAAAGGAAAAAAAAATTCAAATTCAACACAAAATTGCAATTGCGATGACCAAATCCGCAATAGCGATGGCTAGGTCCGCAATGACGACGGTAAATTGGTTGAATTTGATTTTTTTGTCTTTTTAACTAATATTGCAAACCTCGATATCACAAAAATAATGACATTTGGATAAACCTGAAAAAAATGATTAAAAAACCAATTTAAATGTGAGAAATAATCATTTGAGTAAATTTCTCTTTTAATGTTGGTATATGAACTCCAAATCACTATTAACATGGGTTAAACACCAAATTCATAGGAAGACTGTGAATTAAAATTTTATATTAAATTTAATTGGCAGTCAAATTTTTCAAAAAAATACTTTACATTTAAATTTTTTTCATAACTAATATATATATATATATAGAGAGAGAGAGAGAGAGAGAGAGAGATAAATAGATTCAATTAATCCAAATAAATAAGGTTTTACTGTGTAAAAGTTTTGCCATGTTACAACTACATTTTCTATAATTAATCTAAAGTTCAGTTAATGTTAGAATGTTAATTGTTACAGTTAGCTTTGTTAGTTGTAAACTTTTTGTTAATTATTGATGATTTGGTGGTTGAATGTTAATTATTTTATTAATCGTATAGAAAATTACAATTGTAGATGTAGGGATGATTCTTTTATTAATGTGGCATGTGTGTATGTTTGTATGATATATAATATATGTAGATGTGTGTATGTTTGTCTGTGTCATCACTAAATTTGTATCTCGTACTGTATTTTTTGTGGACCTTAATGCTGCTACCACAACTATTTGTTTGATCACAACTGGTCATCTTTGTCGAAAAAATGAGACTACAATATCATGTTGAAACTTCAAATTTTAATCATTAACAATGGTGAAACACAAAATTCTAACTTCCATCACATAAATTCTCGGATCCGCTACCTTACACTTCTTTTTGTTGCCTTTACTATAGTTTCACAACGACAAGCCCATTATTTTTTTGACAAATGGACTCCAAAGAAATACAGTTATTCTAAGTTAGTTTAACTGTTTAATAAGTATTTCAATAACATGATATGATATGAAAAGATTAAAATTGTTCTAAATAAATAAATTTGTCAAAAATAAACATTTTTACAACCATCATTGAAAACTCAAGTTTTGAATCCATAAGGGCTTAGGGAGGCATAATGCATGTAGGTAAGGATTTGTTCAAAATTTGGTGTCCATTTTTCGGACTCTTTCGAGAAAGGATGACACTTTCTTTTGGAAGGATAAATGGTTAGGTAACTGTAAGCTTAGTGAGTTGATCCCAAGGCTCTATAGACTATAGGTTGGAAGTTGAGAAGGATGTTTCGGTTCGTAATCGGGTGGTGAGAGTTGATGACTGTTTGCATGAGTTATCAGAATAGGCTAGGGATCCTAGGGAAAGATTGATTGGTGATGTGAAATAGTTGAATTATATTCTTAGTAGCATTAGTATTAGGCCGAATGAAGGGGATCGTTGGGTGTGGCGACTTAGCAAGGACGGGTTTTTCACGGTCTTGACCTAATATGCTCGATTGAAACGATCTTTTGCAGGTGTCTGGGAACATTATTCCAAGTCAATAGAGTACTTGTACGCCAAGGAAGGTTTGCATCTTTATTTGGCGGCTTTGATTGAGGAGGATTCTGGTTTGACGGTTCTTCATGACAAGGTACGAATCTATATTATACTCTTTGTCCTTGTTTGCGATAATGAGGTGGAAACTATTGAGCATTAATGATAAAGGATTGTGGCGTAGTGGTTGAGGTCATGGGGGATGTGGTGGAATATCAAATTTGCCCAACGTTTGATTCCAGGCATACACAACGATTGTGACCATTGAATTTATCAGAGCTGATTTCTTGTAGTCAAAATTTGCCCGGATTACTATAGGCATTTAGCGTGGGACACCCTTCTAAAAAACTATTGTGCATTGCTTCTTAAAATCTCCTTTGAGTCTCTCATGATGGAAGGACATTAGTTGGTGGGGGTAGAACATATCCCCACTTTTCTCCTTTCGATAATTTATCGACTAGTTCAGATTCTCAACCCATTCCAAATTCAAGACAACACCTTAGGAAGGCAGTCATATGGATTACTCTCTACTTGATTTGGAAACATCGTAACAACCGAGTTTTTCGAGTAGGCCTAACGACTAAATCAATCATCTTTTCATGACTAAACTCTTGTCTTTCCGATGGATCTCTAAGCGGAACAAGGGTTTCAGTATGTTGTGGGGTATTGATCCCTCCGTCACCCCAGAATGAAAGGGGTGATCTTGTAGTTCTTGATCTGTGAAAATGAGTTGTAAACAGTCACCCGGGCTTGGTCACTACGACCCCCTTTGTGAGGAGGCACCCTTTCTCCCGAAGTTACGAGAATTGATATATGACCTATTCGAAGCTGCCACCGACATGCGAATGATGTGGAATAAATGGGTACACCCAAAAATTGAGCACCTTCATTCCTATATAAAATAGTGGATGTAAGAATAAGAATCCAATCACCCCAAGATGAGTGCTCTCCTATTCCAACTTTTCTAGAGCCTCCAGTAGCACAACCGAGACAGTGATGGGTTCGAAATGGTGTGGGAATAGCGGTTTTGATGGATAGGCCTTTTGATAGCGTGTTGTTCTTTGGGGATCATTTTGAACACTGTCATTGTATTCTATATCCTCTCATTCAGTTATCCAGGGTGCAAGTTTCTTTCGTAAATTCAGGTTGGCTCTTTCTACTCTATTTAGTCTATGTGGTTTTGGCTTGGCTCACTATTGTTGGCTCCTTTTTGATCAAGAGTTATTGACGAGGAAGTTTGCTTATACCAAATTTGTATTCATTAATGGATGTTTCTATAACAATCGAAAAATCGACTTGGACAATTCATAAACTTTACTAAAAACCGGTAAGGAATAAGTCTACAATACAATACGATCTCAAGAGTTGCAGCGAAGAAAATAAAGTCTACAACTGAGATTTATTTGCAAGAGTAAAGATAAGATTCTAGGCGACTATCTAATCTAGAAGAAGACTCCCTCACTTCGGAAGCCCGATTTACACTTAGAGGCCGTTTACCAAATGCTTACCCGAGTAAACGCTTATCAAATCACATTACATTATCGGATGAATATGGTAAGGACCAAAAATCTTACCCGGTAAAAGCAAGACAATGACCAAAAATCTTACCCGGTAAGTGAGGACAATGACTCTTACCACAGTAAGTGCTTACCGGGTAAATTGTTGCATACGACGCCGTTTTAATAGACTAAAATCTTACCCGGTAAGTAAATGATAGTGTTAATTTTTGCTTACCGGGTAAGTGTTTGGTAAACGGCCCCTTACCCTTCACCCTTGCTAGAGCTTCAACATGGTATTTCATTGAAAAGGTTTTCAGTTTTATAAAAACGAAGATTTGACCAAAGGTCTAGTGAGTTCCCTCCATCACATGAAAATATAATATTAAATTTTCCATAAACATTAAATTAAAACAATTTTGCTTACATGTCAAATAAGTAAAACACCATCACCCATTGGAATGTTTGATATCAGTTATTGTCACTCACACTTGTGACTAAGCGATTAGTGGCCACCTCCTTCCGTAAATGCCTTGCCTTGGGCGTGCCCACCCGGGTTCGATTCCAGGGGAGGACAAGTTGTCTTTTCCGGTGCTTGCTTATGAGGTATGGCAAGTAGGGTTCACAAAATGTGGACCACGGGGCCATGAGGTCCCCGCCATTAAACCTTTAAGCGATTAGGCTCACACTTGCCCTTTTAATAAGTTACATGGATCAAATTCATGCGCTTCATTCAGGCATACACTTCTCGTACTTAAAATATTAATGTACACACCCACGCTAATAACTCACGCTATGCAATTAAGCAATTTCATGTTTGAAACAAGCACACTATAAGAATTTAGTTCAAATACATATCCAATAAAATGGTAAATATGCCCTTGATTGAAAACAACGAAAGAAATTCACCTGACGTCCCAGCCTAGGCGGACGCTTTCAGTCTAGAATTACACCAAACCGAACACCTGAATTGAGTGATTACCAAATGATGAGTTAATAACCCCAAAGAACCTCTATGGACTTGCTTGTAAACCCCTCAAACATGGACCCAAGTTTCAACCCCTAACTAGACTTATGAGCTGTTTGACAGTTGCTGAATGGTTTGGTGCACAATGATTAAGTGGTCAGAATGATTAAGAGGCTTTCCTGATATAGAGCAAAATGAAATATAATTATTTGGTAATTATTTACAACGATATTAGGGCGTTGAATGGCTAAGAGAGGCTCATGATACAAAATCATTTAGAGAGTTTTAGAACCATTAAGAGGCAAACTTTTTTTTCTTCAAACAATATTCACCTCTTAACGATTCAGAGGTTGTCTCTTAATGGAACTATTAAGAGCTAAACAAACAACCTCTGAGTCTACTAATCAAAATTCACCCACGACAAGTATTAACTTAAAGAAACTTGAGTTATTACACCTTTGAACCCGCCAATAATGATCATGGGCTAGCTGATGATTGGTTTCTCTTAGGAGGTGTTTGGTAGCTACTTGCTTTGTTAGTCGGAGTGTTGTTCGAATTCCTTTTGCTCTTGTTTTTTGGGTTTAGTGGTTGGTTTTTAGTTGTTATGTTTTGAGGTGATTTTGTTCATTTGTCTTGCATCTTGTTCGTTTTTTTTCCTTGTTATTTCACCATTATTTGTCGTTTAACAATATCTTGCTTTAAAAAGAATATTAAATTATAATTTCGCTTAAAACATAATTTATTTCTATTGTATAAAAACTTCTTAAATTAATAACATAAAAAAATAGTGATTAAAATTTAATAAAAAGATTTAAGTATTTTAATATGGTTGTTCTTGGAATTCATGACGATGAGTTGGCCCACAATTCAACTCTTTTTGGTGGTTGCTCGTGACTTATGACACCATTTTCATTATGTTTTTGACATTTTTTAATCCATACTTCCACTCTACTTTTCTCACACAAATAATACCACTTGGTGTCTAAATTACTGGTAAGAATTCAGTTTCTGGTTTGTTTGCTTTCTTTAATCCTCCCTTGACATTCCTAGAATGTGGCTTTGAAATTCCTCTGATACTTTACGATATTTGGCAACAAAAACCATCACCCAATAATTGCTCTCTGTCACTCTCACTCTTTCTCTGTTTTCCCCCCAAACCCATCAATTTTTACTTGCAAACAGTGCTGTAATTAGGGTTTTTTTTTTTCTTTCCTCTTTTTGGATTTCTTTTTGCTACTTTTTTGGTACTTTAAAGATGATTTGTAGTGCTTCGTTGCTCGTTCAATTTTAATGATGTTTTATGTCCTCTTGGGTGATCTTCGTTTCTGTACGCGTATGTGTGTATTCATAGTCTTCTGGTGACTGTGACTGGTGAACGGCAACTGAATATTAGTGTATAATCTTCGAGAATCGGGAGCTTTCATGGAGCCAAACAAGGAGAAGCTTGTCAAGTTAGTTTGATCTATAAATCTTTTCTTGCTAATTTTCCCATATATTTGGAATTTTAATGTTATTGACGAGGAAAAGAAAGTGGGTGTTCGTTAAAATTCGATCTTCTATTATGTATAAGCTTCTCCTCTTTCAATTCTTGTTTATTTCAGTCAGATTTAAGGAACCAAAAAGGTGTGTGATGATGAAAATCTGCTTTTTTGTATGGTTCAAGATGGTGTTGGTTGGTTGCCGGTAAAGTGTTTGTAAATATACCTAACAACAAAAAGATTTTGCAAGAACAGTAAACTATTGACCCAAAGTAAAAAAAAGTAAAGCTGAGGAAGAATGGAATTGGAATTGAAGCACAACCAACTAATGCTTCACACCATTAATCCTGATATGATTGTGAAGTTATGGAGTTGGAATTTCTGGATAAGCTCTTCAATTGATATCAATGTACTTTATAATTATATTTGCAGGTTTTACACTAATGGCAAGCAAAAGAATGATTTTTTATGGGGAAGAACTGAGCCTTTACACCTTGACAAGTCATCTTCTGGGTACAACGTTCCATCCTCTCTGCTAAAACCTAATATTGGGTTACCGGTAAGGGGAAATCTCACTTCCCCCCCTAAGCATGGAACAAGTAACTTGTTTCCTGAGGACCACGAGCCGTGGCAGAAGCGAATACTTGATCCGGGTAGTGAGATTGTGTTGAAGTGGAACCGGGTTTTCATAGTCTCGTGCTTGCTGGCACTATTTATTGATCCACTATATTTTTATTTACCTGGTGTGCAAGGAGGCCAAGACTCCTGGTGTGTCAAGACGGACTTGAATCTACGGATTGTTGTGACAACTTTCCGCACTTTGGCAGATTTGTTCTACATGTTGCATGTTGCAATTAAGTTCAGGACAGCTTATGTTGCCCCTAGCTCTCGGGTGTTTGGGCGAGGTGAACTTGTTATGGATCCTAAGAAGATTGCTCGAAGATATATTAGAACCGACTTCTTCATTGATCTGATTGCAACACTTCCTCTCCCTCAGGTACATCGTTTATGACATTCCTTTTTCTACCATCAATTATCTTTTCTTGAAGTACAAAATATTTATATACGGCATAACTCACACACACTCTTCACCATTGGCGAGGTTTGAACCCGTGACCTCTAAAGAGGTTGGGATCTGACGGTAACCCAAGTGCCATTGGGCTATTGACTCTTTGGCATAAATGACGTTGCTACGAAAAGCTCACTAGCAAAACTGCATGGCACATATCTACTGGTGTCGGAAGAAGTGTCCTAAAATATGCTCTGATTGTATACACACACTCTTACTTTGTATCCACAAGAGAACACCACTTGATGTCACAAAGATCCATTTTTATACTTAGACATAATCATATAATTGGAATTATCTAGGTCAATGTGTTTGGTTATGGACCAAACCAAAACTACCCAGTAGAGCCCACTAAAAGTGGGGTATTGGGGTTAGAATGTACACAAACCTTGCTTTTACCCCAAGGAGTGGAGAGGCTGTTTCTGTGAAATCCCCTCCTGTTTCCGTGAAAACCCCTCACATATGAAGAGGTTTAGGAAAGACATGTGAGAAACAAAAAGTTTGTCAAAAAAATTAGTTGTGCTTGGTTATGGACTGTAGACCTTTATTCTTTGGCCAAATTTAAAACGAAAGTAATTCAGATCTTTCTGTTGTAATTAAAATAGATAATAAACATGTGTGGGAACTAAGTTAGAAAATTAGTTTTAAGTGAAAAAGGCTGTAAATTACTAAATCTACGGTTTCTACCTTCTGCACTAATCATGTGATGATGCATGTCGTTTGATTTTCATATTTTCAGAGGTATATGCCAATGCTAGTCACCTGGAAAAGAAAGAAAGATGTTTTCTACGGGAATCAAATGCATGTCTATGTCTCTCCTTACGAGTCTCATTTTTAGCCAACCCAAACCTGTTTGTGTTAGAGGCTTTGTTCAGTTGATTGTGTGCCTCCTTTAGAATTTATTTTCCTTCGTCTTTGAAGTTAGGTCCTTGCAAAAATGGGTATTTAATTTAAACCACCAAGTTCTTTTTCTTTTAATGTAGGGAATAATATGAGACCCTATATCTTCTCTCTTGCTAAGCATGTAATTTGTGAACAGAATCATTCGGAGAGTTGAACTGGGTACCTTTCTCACCTGAAGCTTCAAATTCATCTTCTGTTTATGCACACTTTCTTAGTTTAACTTTTTCAGGATATGAGATATGGGTTGGGTTTTAATTTTCTCATTACCATCAATTTTGACCCTCTGATTAACTTTATATCTGTTACAGAATGGAAGAACACAACTCCTTCCAAGGAGTACTTTCAGAATCTTAAGGAATGAATTGTAGCTTTCCTCTGGAACCAAACTTATATTTTCTTATTTGGGTTGCCCGCGCAATGTTTGTGATGTCTCATCAGCCTCAGGGCCATGCATTGCAATATGTTTGTGATGTGTAGTCACTGAAGGCCGTTGAGAGGAAGTTGTGGAAAGAGGATGCTGAGGTGGACCTATGGTCGGACCATGTTAGACAGGATTCCGTCCCATAGGTTTTATTTTTTACCTTAGTTGATTCAAATGATGGGTTCGTTGGATTAGCGGAACGAGGTTTTCAGGGCGGAGTTGGTTATTGAGAGAGGGCAGATTGCTTTGGTTTGGTCATGTTCATAGGAGATCAATGACGGCACCTGTGAGGAGAGTAGAAAGAGTGTTGGTCGAGGGAGCGAGGTGGAGGGAACATTTGAGGTTGGACATGGCGGCCTGAGACATTTCCAAGGACCTACCTTGACCTTGACCTCGACCTCGACCTCGACCTCTGACAGGTGTACTTGGAGACGGACGATTAGGCTAGTAGACTATGTTTGAGAACTTCAAGTTATTTGGACAGGTTGGGGGTAGTGTGCTGGTAGTTTAGGCAGGGAATGTGTTTTAGGACTTGTTTGTGCTGTGTGGGTTTTTTTTCTTTCTCGTCTTTTCTTATGTTTTCCTTATACCTTATGTCCTTATTGTTTACTTTTTCTCCTTCTTGTAATTCGTCAATATGTTGCTACTATTATTTCTTTCTAACTGTTCGCTCACGCTCTTGCACAAGCTGGGGTCTCCATGGAAACAACCGCTCTACTCTTTTGGGGTAGAGGTCAGGACTGCTTATATCTCACGTAAGATATACTGGGTCAGTTTAGTAGTCACTCATGCTCTTGTGATAAATAGTGTTTTTGTCAATTTAGAACTCATCAATCAAATCAAATAAAGCTACCAAGTCCAAATCACAAATACTCGACAATAGTCAACCTATTGGAACTTTAATAACCCAATCTTCATCACTAGAACAATAAACTGAGATCAGCAAGTGCTGGAACATCTTGGAAACTTTTCAATAATCAACAAGTATAAACGGACAATAAGAGAGGCACAAAGATTTATGTGGAAAAACCAAATCGGGGAAAACCACTGGCAGAGGAGGCCACCGAGAAATCCACTATATTGATAGAGTTGAGTACAAGTAATGGAGAATCGAGCTTAAATGAATACAAAATGAAAATAGCATGTGTGTATAGGTGTATATTAGGTTAACCATGATTTTTGACCTAAAATGGCTATAAAAACCTTCATCTGCTCGTAGGCAACTTCCCAAGTTGCATATGACGTCTCCTGGTATGCCATTTCAGCCGATAGCGAGATTGGCAAGTCGCATCACCTGTGGTAAATGATGTAACAAGAGTTATTGAGTGTCTTTAGAAGTTGCTTACAAAGTTGCCATCTTTGTACCGAGAGTTCTTTTCGTGTATTCACGACTTCTTAGTAAAGTATGGAAGTGTTGTATGAACATGCTTTTAAGAAGAATGTGAATTTCAGGTCACATCTTTCAAGAACACATCAAATTGAATATAGTGGCAGGAAACCAAATGTTTCTATTCTCTAGTTAGGAGCAATCAAGTGGGTTAAAATATGACACAAAATGACAGCCACAAAACAACAAAAGAAGAAATACATAAGAAAAAGGAGATATCCCGAATAGTGTCATAGCAGTCTCTATGCAAGGTTTTTTCTCTTCATAAAAAACCACAAGATTGACATACTTGGAATGTTACACCTCTATGGCTCTAAATGATATTAATCCTCTTGAATGATTTGCTCATATGGCTGTATTAAAGGTGTGTGTGTTTACAGTGGATTGACTCATCCAATCACCTTCCCCATATCTAACCAATAGATTTTGGCTATTGTATCTAACACAATTCTGGTACAGTTGGGTTGCTCAATTTTCAACATTTGTTGTTTAAATCATTGGACGAATAGGATCTATGAGATAAAACCTCTGAATGGACTTGGTTATAGAAGAGTTGATACAAAAACATATCAAGTTGCTTTTTTAAACAGTAGAGTGAATTAGAGTTCCTTTTATGCGTTCCGGTTATGAACCAACAACTGCAGTTGCCTTGTATAGCTCAAATATGAACCTTGTCAAAAGTTCCAAACGTGTCTCTTCTTGTGGTTGGCCTTGTGAAAAATTTATTTCATTTATTCATTGTCCATGGAGCATGTAAATAAGTAATTCTTTTTGTTCCTTTCTACTCTGTTATTTGTGTTAATATTTTTGGGACTTATGCAGATTGTTATCTGGTTCATCATACCTGCAACGAGGAACCGGCGGGCTAATCACAATAATAATGCCCTTGCATTGATTGTTCTACTACAATATATTCCGAGATTATATCTGATTTTTCCTTTAAGTTCTGAACTGGTCAAAGCAACGGGAGTTATCACAAAAACTGCTTGGGCAGGGGCTGCATATAATTTAATGTTGTACATGCTGGCTAGTCATGTATGTATATATGATTTACATACCTGTCAGCCTTTTATAGTTGATATTGAAATTATAACCAATATCATTTCATGGTTTCCTCACAAGACACGTGCTTTTCTTGTTAATTAGGTATTGGGCGCAGCTTGGTATTTGCTATCAATTGATCGACACTTGTCCTGCTGGAAATCTATTTGCAAAACGGAAAGAACATGTAGACCTGAATATCTTGATTGCAGCAGTATTAATCTTACTGGTTACAGAAACTGGGCAGGTACAACGAACGTTTTTAAGCAGTGTACTGCTGATGATGATAAATTCAAGTATGGAATATTTCAAAACGCCGTGCAGAAAAATGTCATCTCCTCAAATTTCTTTCGCAAGTACTTCTATTGTTTGTGGTGGGGCTTACAACAACTAAGGTATGCCTTTCTTCCAAGTTTATCTGGTTGTTCATTTTGGGTGGGAACAAGAGTTTGTTGCTGAAGATCCTGCCTTCTGATCTACTAGAGCTCTGAATTAGCTTAGGAACAATAGTCTTACCAGGTTTAAGCTCGTGGAATCGATGACGCTTAAATCCCTTGTTGGTCACGATATCTGGTTCTTCTTGTTGGTGGAAATGTCACAAAAACAACCAATATCTTGGGTCCCAACTCCCAATTAACAACAAGATCAATACAACCACCCAACAACAATACATAATACTCATAAGGATCGGAAATGTGCTCAACAAACTCAAAATACCAACAATGATCACCAATGTGCAACACATGGCTTCATAAAGCAATGGAGATATTGAAAAGTATGTTAAAGACACAACATTTAATGTGATTCCACTATCGGTGTGATAGTGTACGTCCATAGGAGAGGAACAATAGTTTATATTAGCACAAAACAAATGGGAGTTATAAACTTACACTACCAAAGTATAAAGAAGCTCTTGCTATGCCTTTGTTATTGCAACATTTGGAAGGCTTATGATAGCCAATGAAACAAGCATTAATTGGCAAACATATATTGGTTCTTGCTTCTACATGACTTTTAGGCAACCTGGCAAGTCGCCTAGTCTTCTATTGAAGGCAATCCTTAAGTCGGACGCAAGTCGCTGTTATATATGGACTGTAGCTTCCAAGCCTTGTGCGTGTGATGAGAATGCGATATTCTTAGTCGCAAGACCAAGTTGCGTTCAATAGATTGGGGGACTTCAAAAGTTGTGTATATGTTGTCGTCTCCCAAGTGTGTGACTTCACAACTTGCACTCAATTTACTTGCATGTCGCTTTCAATGTACACGGAGGTTCAACCTTATACCAATGACTTCCTGGGCGACCAAAAAGTCGTGTGCAAGTCACCGGCACCAAATGGCTTTGTGTGTCATATTTTCAACACTTTTGTGGTGCATACTTTGGGAATGCTGTAGGGTGGGCAGCCCTGGTAGAGTTGTCCACATTCCCGAATTATTGCCCACGTATCCACTGAGATATGATAATGGGGATACCAAAAGGAGCCGTCTTGTTCTTCCTTTTATGGGAATAAAAGAGACGACTTTTAACAAAGGCTAAAAATTGGAAGATAAATTCTGCTATTAACTTTTTCTTTTGGCAAAATTGAACTTGAATTGATAAGGATCATAAAGATCCTTTTGAGGATGGTGTTAGACAACCTTAATTTGGGGTAAGGTCGTAAATGACACTTTTAAAATATTTTTCAAGAAAAGTTCCCACTACAAAAACAACAAACAAAAGTTGTTTAGAGTGGTTCACCAAGTTGGCTAGTCCACTTTCCCAGAGACCCTTTTCGAGATGCCGACCCATTATAAGCTGTTATTCGTAGTAGAACACAAACCTTGGCACAATATGTAATGTTCTTCTCCAACCTCTGATCTGCTTCCGCTCACTGCCGCAGCGACTTCTGTCCTTTTGCTCACCAACGTCCGGCATCGTCGTCGTAATTGTGCTTCTAATCTGTGTACTCCTGTTTCTGCTACTGCTTCTATTCCGTTTCTTTCTCTCGATATCTTGTTGGTAACCTTGAAATCCCTAACTACATTCATGATCTAGGGTGCATATCATTACACTTTGTTGCTTCCTTATCAAATGCATATTAGATTCTGCTACTGTTTCTGCTACTGCTTCTATTCCGTTTCTTTCTCTCGATATCTTGTTGGTAACCTTGAAATCCCTTACTACATTCATGATCTAGGGCACATATCATTACACTTTGTTGCTTCCTTATCAAATGCATATTAGATCTAGGTAAACATGTGAAATTCATATAAATGTTTTATGCATGTGAAATAGAAACTAAAGTGTATGTTAAAACATATGCTAACATGTCGCTACACTAGGCATTGCATGCATTAAGGCTCATTGGTGTTTGTTTGAATATGTGATTTAGGAATGGCTCCAAAACGTCGGAGATTTCCAGCCCCATGTGCTCTTGCCTCTGCAGAACCCTCTCCCGATGAGCAACATATAGCTTGTCAGGATGAACGTCATTCCATTATTGATGGCCGTTCTATCGCACATGGTTGACAAGTCCATCTTGAAAGCCTTGTGATGAACAAAGCTATATGCCCATATCTACGCTATGTTTAATCAAATCGTTCGGGGAACCTCTCTCCAATTTGATGGTCTCGTCAGTGATACTTATTAAAGAATGCTATGATTGTTTTGAGTATGATGAACCAAATCAGCTTCTCCCACTTCAATTCCATGACACTCACTATCACCGGTCTAAGGATGAATTTGACTAGCTTATCGAATTTTGTCAATTGGACAATCGTATTCATCATCTTCTGACCTCTTTTCACCGTTTTCTTTTCATTCAAACTTAATTGTGAGGCAATCTTAGCTCCTCTCCAAGTCTCTATTACACCTGAAATCTAATCCCACAATCTTTTTCTAAATAAGATATTGATATTCAATGTCCTTGGTCAAAATGGGGACACAAGTTGGCTTGCGTCTCTTTAGTTCTATCTACTTTATTGCCTCATTAATGGCATAGAAGCAAATGCGCCTCACGTCATCAATCATATCCTTGAAGCCCAACCGGATAAAAAAGGTCTCTTCCTTATGGTTATCTATTGGCCAAGTTGTTTACTAGTCTTGGCATTCCTTTGAGCGGTCACATTGGGAAGCCCTCTCTTCTTTTTAATGATTTTAGCTTAACAAAGACTCCTTCCATCCAATGCCTCCTCGCATCTACTGCCGTGGTCTTATACTCATGGTTCCTCCTCTTCCCCCAACAGATCCATTTATGGAGCACTTCTATGAGGATTTCCTAGGGGACGCTTCTAGAATCCCAAACTTGGCATCAAGAGGACCTGACTTCATGGTGTCAAGGTGTTTGTTCTTGCTTTAGTCACTCCATCAACAAGGGGTCGTGCAAACTGACTTGCAATCATGCACGATGGATAAGTCTATGATGCATGAGGAGTTGTGTGCTTACTTGGGTCGTCAACCGTTTAGTGATGGGGAGGCTGGCGCCGGTTATTATGGTTTTTATTAGCTTTTATCATTCTTGCTACAACTATTATCTTTAGATGTCCTTTTGGAGATTGCATTTTGTGATATATAGGATTCCCTTGACACTTTATTATGTATATGCTTATGTGATTGTTTGATTCTTGTTTAAATAGTTGGGCTTGTGATACAATTAAGTGTTTAGATGATGTTACTCAATGCATAAAGGATAGTTTTAGTATCTAGGCTCTATGATTTAGAATGAGGATGGGATCGAGGATGATGTTACTCAATGCATAAAGGTTGGTTGGCTAAAATAGAGCGTTGCAACTAGAGTGTTGTGTCACAAGAAGGTCCCGCTAAGGCTAAGGGAAATTTTATCGTACCATCTTGTATAGGATGGAGTGTTGGCCATAGAGATGGAAATTTTACCCATAGGGACGGGTACCTGCGGGTACTCAACCCCAACGGGGCAGGGATTCCCCGATTTGGCAAGTAATGGCTTGGAGAAAGGGGTTTATCTGGGTCTGGGCCGGGGTTGGGAATGGCACTACCAGCCCCTAATCCAAACCCGATTATTTATTTTATTTTGACAAAGATATGTATATATATGTGTGTGTGTATATATATTTATTTATATATCTTTATTATTATATAACAAATACATATGGTTTTAAATTTTGGTAATTAAGTTAGTGATGATATATTTTAATGTTTATTTTAAAATACGCTATTTTTATTATTTTTTACTGAACGGGCACCCAATAGGTTCCCTGAACCTGTTGTGAAATAGTCGGGGCGGGTGTGGGGCGAGGGGATTAGACGGGGATTGGGGTTGGGGGATGCATTACCGCCCAATACCCACCCCTAGTTGGCCAGTTTAGAAAGTACAAGGAGAGGAAGATGGAGATGGCTGAAATGAGGATACTTCGATGGACTTGTGGTAGGACCATGTTGGATAAAATTTTGAACGAGGTTTTTCGAGCTTTGTTGGGAGCAGCGTCTATTTCATATTGTATATAAGATGAGAGATGGAAGATTGCAGTGGTTTAGGCATGTTCGTAGACGACAAATGTCGACTCCGATGAGGAGGGTGGAGAGAATTAGGCTCGAGGGTGTAAGGAGGAGGGGCAGACTGAGGAGGACATGGAAGGAGTGCCTGAGACTAGACATGGTGGCTTTAGGCATTTTGGAAGATGACCTCAAATAGGTGTTTGTGGAGGCGCTTGACTAGGGTGGCGGATTGAGTGTAGGGCCTTGTGGTATTTTTATGGTGGGGAGGGGATGAGGGGTAGAGGGTAGGTGGGAGATAGCTAAGCTCTAGGATGACCATATTTATTTTTACGTTTTGTTTTTTGTTCTTGTTACTTTTTCGTTTCTCCTTCCTTTATTTCAATCTTGTGTAGAACTTACAATTTCTTTTCATAAAATCTTTTTACAAGCCGGGGGTCTTCACCACCAAACCACTAAAGAGAGTGCAACATTACAATGACATCGAGACAACCATAAGAAATAATTTAAAGATGACGTGACAATCCTCTGAGCAAGCCGAGTTGATGGAGAAGGAAGCAGATGGTCAATCCATGACAGAGATACCTAAAAAGCAAAATAATCCTACCAAATGATCCCGAAACCATTGGAAGGACCCCAAAGACAAAGCATGTTGAAGAGAAGGTGGATAGGAACACCGATGTCTTGATTCGGTCAAGCAAGGGTGGATGAAGCAATGCCGGAATAGATTTGAAAGGATCACCAAGTATGGCCTTTGAAGTCTAGATCGACATTGATGAGTTGGTCAAGAGTGGCAGTGGCAGTGTGGTCGTATAGAGATCAACTGGTCAGGAAAAAAAAACGAGATGAGGGGTTAGCTTAAGAAGGAGGTGACACTAGTCTTAGCTTTAGCATTAATTTATATTTAATGTATGAACTGTGAACTGATTCTTTTCTTGTATATACATATACGTACACACATAATTGTTCACCCTTGGATCTTTAATTTTTTTAGAATCTCTGAATCCCAACACCCACATATCAAATACCCGTATCCTTGCAACATAAAGTTAAATTGTGTGCTATTTGGAATAATTAAACAATTATTTACATGTCATGTGTAATAGTAATAACTAATTATTTGTTGTATTTTATTTTATGTTGTTCTCCAGTTCATATGGGCAGAACTTGTCAACAAGCACATTCATAGGAGAGACATCATTTGCAATACTCATTGCCATTGTTGGTCTTGTTTTGTTTGCACACTTGATTGGCAATATGCAGGTATGTGGAAAGACTTCATCATTGATATAAGTCAAATAGACTAAAGTAATTTGTAACATTTTGTTGGTGCTATCCCTCTATTTTTGAAAGTTTTGTGCATACATTCTCTTCAAAAACAGGATTCATGTATGAAATCCACATTCATGCTGTATAATACTCCCTTCGCTAAAAAAATGCAACATTTTTTTTGGGTAAGTTCTTAATGTACTGACGTTTTTGCACTTTGTTACTTATTGCTTGAAATTATTAACTTTGATGGCGGGCCACCTGCTTTTCTTTATTTTGTCTTTAAAAAGGGCCATTTTAGTCATTTGGTCAACAGTCAAACATTTTCATTTAACTACTTGCCAAGTCAAATGTTGCATTCTTTTGGTATGGAGGCAGTAGCTGTATTTTTTTTGTGTAGTGATGGATGGTATTTTGCCAAAAATTGCTAACTTTCACTTATCATTGTAAGAATCATGTATGCCTCTTACTTAACGTTATATGTAGATTCCTCATGTTCTGGCTGTGCGCTGGAATCACCCCTCATACTATTGTGATTGTGGAAATATTATATGGAACCTACAACTTTTTCACCCTGAACCAGCACACAGTAACTAAATGTTATAAGAGAGTAGCCATCCAAATATCCTTATTAGTTATTACCTCTGTATTTGAGATTGTAATGATAGATATTACTGGTAGATGGTAGAAAATTGCAATTTCTTACAAGTGTCACCCATGCTGATTAGAGCACAAGAGTGTAAAGACGAGCAACCTTGCTCCTGTTGTCACGAAAGCCTTTAGGTTGAACATACGTTTGTGTTTACTGATTAGAGAGACAAGAAATAGGCATGCAGAAAGGAGGATAGAAGTAGGAGTGTGAACATGAAAGGAGTGTGAAGGTGTTACCATAGATGCTGTATCGACAGATGGAGTTGAGCACGAAAGACTGAAAGCTTAAAGGCAATTTGCTATGTAACCATGTAGAACATCAAGGAGGAGGGAACAGACAGTCAAGATTTGGGAAGAGGGTATACATCGGTTTTTAGATATTGGAGAGACAAAAAGGAGAGGGTTAGGATTGGTTTCCTACTAGAGCTTCTTTGGTGACCCAATAATCTGCTCCATAAATCATAGCAAGTGTCACAGCTGTCGTAAGATTGGTTAACCTCAATTTCTGATGGGTCAATTTTTAAGCCAACCTTCTATCTTCTAGAAATCGTGTCACTTGCTATCTTTTGGAGCTCCTCAATCCCAATAAGTATTCCTTTTTCATTTGCACAAATGCGCTTAAAATTCAGAACATTTTAATAAAAAAAAATGGCAGGGTTTTTTATTAGATGGATCCAGAAGCTCCTAACAATGCATGTGAAAAGGTATTACCACAATTTTTATCGGACAAAAGGAGTAGAAGCATGTAGAACATTCTTGGAAGCTAGAGCATATCAGTAACTAATGAGGATTGAGCCATGTGTTTTTGTTTTTCTCCAAATATCATAACCTTTGCTACATGTATATGAGTAGCAAATAGTAATCTACAGATGTTGCATATAGGACTTATGTTAAGACAGCCATAAAAAATTTAAGAAAATTGAACTTGGAGTATTCTGAGTTTTGGTCATTTTAAGCCACATTTCTCCTCATGGGTTCTTGCATATACATATTTTCTGGTTCCCATTTTGTTGATTAGGTTTTTTATGCTTGCAAAGAGTTTATATTAGCATAATTGATATTCTTTATCATCTGTGTACGAAGTTATTAACACTTTCAATATATACGTTGTGGTGTATGCAGACCTACCTGCAGTCGTTGACAATGAGACTTGAGGAATGGAGACTTAGGCGAAGAGACACTGAGGAGTGGATGAGGCATCGTCAACTCCCTGAAGATTTGAGAAAACGTGTTCGGCGTTTTGTCCAATACAAGTGGGTCGCTACTCGAGGGGTACATGAAGAAGCTATCCTTCATGGCTTGCCTGCTGATCTTCGCAGGGATATCCAACGGCACCTATGCTTGGACCTTGTTTGCCGGGTATCATCTCTAACTCTTTTTTCATATTTTCATGCACATAATTAGGGCAATATGCAATAAAGTTTGTTTAGTTCCTATTTAGAGTAATGGATAATTTTTTTCTCGGATGTAACAAAGTTTCAAATTTTCCTATTTTGTACTCATTTTGACCAGTAACCAGCTTTTGATGACATGGATAACTGTTCATGAAATGGTTTTGGCGAAATGGACGATAAACTTGATATCCATGTCATTGAATGTTACAAGATCAACAGGTTACAGGTCAAATGATTACAAAATAAGAAATTTGGAACTTAGTTACAATGATTGATAAAAAAAACGTTCTTTGTACATCAAATAGGAACTAAGGGAACTTTGTTGTATTTTTATGCATTTTGTCCACATAATTACCCCCACTTGTCTTTCCACTATCATGCTAATGAGTTTATGCCTTCAACCAAGAATTGTTTGTCTGCCGATTTCTAGAAATCTTTATATGAAGAATATCTCCTCTCTCTCTTTTATCTATATGCTCCAATAAACATATTAAAGTTCATATCTTTTTGCATATTGTAGGTCCCATTCTTCTCCCAGATGGATGACCAATTACTGGATGCAATATGCGAGCGTCTTGTTTCTTCCTTGAGCACAGAAGGTGCTTACATCGTTCGTGAAGGAGATCCGGTGACAGAGATGTTCTTCATCATCAGAGGCAGACTCGAAAGTTCCACAACAAATGGTGGCCGAACCGGCTTCTTCAATTCCATCATTATGAGGCCTGGAGATTTTTGTGGGGAAGAACTTCTTGCATGGGCTTTGCATCCAAAGTCAACAGTCAACTTACCTTCTTCAACCAGAACCGTCCGATCCCTTACAGAAGTCGAAGCTTTCGCTCTACGAGCTGAAGATCTCAAATTTGTTGCCAATCAGTTCAGGAGACTACACAGCAAGAAGTTGCAGCATACTTTTAGGCATTACTCCCACCATTGGAGGACATGGGCAGCTTGCTTCATACAGGCTGCTTGGAGAAGGCATAAGAGGAAGAAGATGGCCAGATACCTCTCTTCAATGGAGTCCTTTGTTGATCAGAATGAACCAGAAGACGACCAACAAGATGATGACGATGATGATGAACAAGAACAACATGCTCATGATCCTCCGTCCCAAGTGAAGTCAAACCTTGGAGTCACGATATTGGCTTCTAGATTTGCAGCCAACACAAGACGAGTAGCTGCTCAGAGGCTGAAAAGTGCTGGTGGATTGCCCAAATTGCAGAAACCTGAAGAACCAGACTTTTCTGCTGAGCCAGATATCAGTTAGTTGGATGAACAAAAAGGATATATATATATATACTTACAAAATGACACCAGAATCCGGTGAGCTGATTTTGAATCTAGATTGTTTTTGGTTAAAATCTGAAGTTATATGGTAACTGAGGGAGTGGGATTCGTAGTGCTCTAGAATTTGGGTTCTGGCGGATGCAACCCTGACCGAGTATGATGTATTTACGAACGTTAGCCTTTATATTTGAGGACTTTAATGGATGAGCGAAAAGTTTGTAAAATATACAAGCAAGTAAATGTAGAGGGTCTTGACATGGATAGAGCTTAAAAAATATGGTAGTTCTGTTGGTTAACTTTTGTGGTATTTGTTAACAGAGTAAATTGAAGTTTGGTTTATTAGGAAGGTGCTTGAATTGTACTTAGAGATAGATGCCTAGGGACCAGTTTGGGCTTAACCGAACCCTGAAGGATTTTGGTAACATCTTAAGGAGAGACTGGTTATGACTGATTGGGTCCACAAGGGCTCGGTTACTTAAATCGATTTGTAACCTCCTCCTTCGCCCACCGTAGTTTTGAATTCACCTTTCAGCGATTATGATTTGTCGGAGACAATGATGTTTTACTATACCTCTACCATTGTATTCTTCAGAAGTGTTGTTCTTGTTGTATGCATGGTGGAGAAGGAGAACTGATCAAATTCACGAAACACTCGATAACAAAAGGGGGAGGGGGTTGAGCTTCACGGTTGCAATCTATTCTCACCGGAGAAGGAGAGTGGTTTAATCTGGTTCAGACAAAGGAATGAGAATGATAGAAATTGAGAATGAGAATGAATTTTCACTTTATAGTAACGGAAATTTGGGCTTCTTGGAGAATAGGCTTATTATATTATATAAACAAGCAGTTTCTTTTATTTTCATCCTCATTAATTACTGTTTAATACCTTAAACACTTTATGAGTTTTTTTTCTATCTTTAAATGTTTTACACACTTGTACAAACAACATCAAAACTTATAAATAATGACTTTGGTCGTGCCAAAGATTGTATGCGTCTATGATTTAGCATCACATGTGATGGTCTTGATGGATTATAGTATCATATAAACAACCACCTTATCACATGTGATAATACTTGTGAGGGGACTTAGTGGTGTAAGGACGACTTGGCCCGCAACCAAGATTGCATTGAAAATCGTTCACATCTCTGATTTAGTATCACATGTGTATCATATGTGATAGAATAATAGCATCACATGTGATTGTCTATAGTACAGGATGTTCTCGCGTTCTTGTAAAATGAAGGTGTTCTTGTTTGAACCCTTCCGTATATATATATATATATATATATATATATATATATTAAAATTTTCATATGAATCTTAAACTGATTCAAATTCTCGGTTATAAGTTGTAAATTGATTCACGTATAAGTTACAATTATGATTCACATCTAAATCTATGTTACCATTCACATGTTCAAATATTAGTTTTACACTAATTCAAAATCTCTATTATAAGTTTCTAAATTGACTCACATACAAATTATAATTAAGATTCTATGTTAGGATTCACATATGAACCTATATTAAGATTCACATGTTTACGTATGAACCAATGAAAAACATTGATGTTCATGTTCATATATGAAATTTAATTCAATTTGTAGATTGTAAAATCGTCAATAATTAAAGAAAAAGATTTGAAAATAGAAATTTTAAACCAGTGATTAAGATTGTTTATCTTATTCATAAAGTTTTGGAATTTTCACTTGAACCTAACACTATATGTGTTATTAGTAATCATATATTTTTATTTTAAATTCTTTTTAATAAAAGCAAACGTCATATTGTTTCTAATATGAATTCGGATCATCGTTCAACACATGATGTCAAACAATAACAATTAATTAATTGATTACAGGAAGATATCTAAAATTTGAGTATGGCACAGGCATGAAGCACCCGAGAATTTTTTTAACTAGCTCAAACTTTTGATATAAACAGTCTTAAAGTATAAAAATGTACTTTTTTCATCTTAACGAAGCCACAAAGCAAACAGACCACCATATGTCCCTATGTAGGAGCGCCCATTACATAGACACCAAAAATATAAGAGGGTGTTTGGTTTACATAATGAAATTTAGTGAAATTGGAATCCAAGAAAGAAATTTGACTTTGAAGGAATTGAAATGAAATTTGACCGCACGCTTGGTTCATAGGATTTGAAATGGAATTTCGCAAATCTTTTCGGAATGTACATGTATTGGGGGGTGGGGTAGGTGGCGGTTGTAACGGTGACATTAGTGGGTGGGGGCTGTGGGGGTCGTAGGGGTGGTGGCAGGGCGGAGCTACACTATCATAAGGGATAACAGCTGTTAACCCTTAACTTTTTAAATGTAGTAATTTTTATGATGGGCTAAAAAGAATACTTCATAATTTTTTGCTATTGAATCACTAATGTGAATTTAGAGATGGCCAAAAACCGGTTCTGGGCCGGGTCGGGCCTAAATTGGTCCCAGTCCTAAACAGTAACAATCCAGATCGATCTCGATGTAACCGATTCCGGTTCCAGTCCCGAGGCCCGGTTAAGGGTACTTGTAACCGGTCCCGATCCCGGTCCTAAGCTGGGCCCAAACCGGTTCTATATTAAAAACATTTTCCTTTTATATATATATATATCTTTTAAATTTATTTTTCATAAATTTGTAAAAATATTTTAATGTTATTCTAATATACTTTAAAATATCTAATTAGGTCAACCAAATACATTTAAAAAATACGTTTTATTGTAGTTTTATAATTGGTTTTCAATCAAATACACTTAAAAATTACATTTTATTATAGTTTTATAATTGGTTTTCAATCAAATACACATAAAAAAAATATGTTTTATTGTACATTTGTAATTTGATTTTCAATTAAATACACTTAGAAAGCTAGAAATACATTTAAAAAAAATCAGGTCGGGCCTATAACCGGTCCCGGACCGTGCCGGGCCAGGCCATGCCTTATTTTTGGATGAAAACCATAACCAGTGGTCTCATACCAGTCACAATCGATCCCGAACCGGATTGTTCTCATTCTGGTCCTCTGCCCATCCCGAGCCTTACAAATCTACAGGAGCAGAGTGACACTAACAATAAAAAGTTACTACATAAATCTTTTGCATCTTTGCATGTTCAAATTTTTATTTGTCTATAATAAGTTGTTTGTTTGTTTATTGTTATTTTTTAATTAATTACTGATTAAGGTTTATTAATTAGAAAATTGTTTGTTTAAGCGAGGCTTAGATAATTAATGTCCGGTTTCTTATAGTGAAAAAGATGTTTTTGTTGAAGTAGATAATGAAGACATCATAGATGAGTTTCATAAACTGAAAACTCATCGAGCTAACTAATGAAACCACATACGTTTGTATTTAAAAAATACAATAATATTGTTTTTGCAATTATCAAAAAGTTAATATTTATTTGTTAATTTCAAATTGATGCTCCCCCTAGACCGAGATCTTGGCTCCGCCACTGGTGGTTGGTGATGAAAGACTGATAGTATTAACATGGTGGTGACAGTCGTGACAATGAATAGTAGTGGGTATGGTGTTGACAATGGGTTGGCTGGGTGCGGTTATAACAACAACTTAATGATGGTGGCAGCAATGAAGGTTGGTTGGGGTGAGTGAGGTGGGTGTAGGGGTGGCGGCAACGGCGATGGAACGGAGATGATGGCGCGTGGTGGGGGGGGCGCAATAGGGATGGTGAGAGTGGTCGAGAGTGGTAAGTGATGGCTAAATTAGATGTAAAAGTTATTGTTGTCTTTTAAAAACAAATTATAATATTTGCTATAAAATGGAATTCAAATTCTTTACTTATATTAAGAAATTATCAAATCTCTTGGTCATTAAATTCGACGGAATCCAATCAATTCAATTCATTAATAAAAAATTTGATCAAAGAAATTTGTCATTATAATTCTTATCACCCTCTTTTTAAGGGGGTCTTTGGGATTGTTTATATGAAACAACTTATGTTTTTTTACAAATGTACTTATCAGCTTATTATCAGTCAGAAGAGTTTAACTTCTTATTACCAATTTAGCACTGATATAAGTTATTTATCCAAACATTCAAAAGTACTTATTACTTGTGTCACACCAAAATAAGTCAATAAATTATTTTTATAAGCAATTCCAAACACCACTAAATTCAGTTTCAATATATTTTGGAACTTGGGTTGCTTGGTGGTTAAAATGCCCCCAAAGTTTAGTTTTTAACATCTGACCTCGATTATTCTGTGAGATCAAATAAATGTACTCAAATGCAAACCCCAACTTGCAAACGTTTGTATGAACCCGCTCAAACCCAGATAGGAAGTTGGGATAATGTTGCTAACAGGAAGACAAATTGCATCTTCATGGTCTCTTTCTTGCAACTTACCAACTCAATCTCGCACTTCAATTCATACGTCTAGAAATCTTCGAAACAATTCATCCATTTGCAGAGCTACACTTTCTGTCCACGGAAAATCCAACGCTCTCTTATCATTATCTTCATCCTCCACCAGGTATGTGCTGCAAAACCTTCTTCGCCTTTTTCACTTTCCAGATGTTATTTGATTTCCTCATATCTAATTTGAACCCTGCAAATGGGTGTTTTGAAAAATTCATTTTTGTTGGGAATTCGTGCGGTGTTCATTATTTGCACTTTTCATCACCGTCCATGGGTGAAAATTGAATTTTGTTGTTCTTGATAATGGTTGGAACCTTGCACTTTGTTACCGCGAGCGGGTCATCCTAAAAGTTCTATGGAAGTTGGTGTTCATGAGTAAGATTGGAGATCAATTACACCTTATTACTGCAAGCGTGTCCTAAAAATTCACTGGAAATTTGGTGTTTTGTGTCTTGATTTGTTTGAGTCTTGCTAGTTGTGAGTTGTTTGAAGACATCAATCAGTTCTATACATATTAATACACAAATCTATTGGGTTCTTCAGTTTGTTGAAGAGTTTGATCTTTGAAAGAAAGTCTCAGTCCTTCATGGACCATGTAGGTACTTCGATATTGATGGAACTTTGAGGTTGAATAGATCATTGGAGCTTAAAAAACTTGACCAAATATGAAGATGTTACATTTCATATGACTATGGGACATCTGTAAATGGAAATTATTACTTTCCGAAAGAGATTTAAGAGTAGTATATTACCCGAAACTTATTCTATCTCTTAATCATGTAGACTTCCTCCAGTAACATAGATAAGGAGAGAGGGGCTAGTTATGACGGCTTGTTAAGGTTTGGGCTCTTTATCGAAGTTCCTGAAACATATAAGGAGCATGTAATCTGGACAAGCTTCTTCTAAAAATTATTAAATGGACTTACCCACCTGCCATTCTTCCTATCTCAATTTGTTCTACAAATAGTTGTTGTTTCGAGGATAATGGAACTAATGTAGTTTACAAGGTTTCTCCATGGGTTTTAGCAAGATTTCAAGACCTCCTTACCTGTCAAGAGAAGTGATTTTGTGAAGAAGTTGGTAGATAATGGGTGCAAAAGAATTCAGCCACTAAACTTTTTAATGAGAAAGGAATTTAAACTAAGTTGGATATGCTTGAGATGTCAGAGGATGAAATCGTATGTTTGGAAGGATGGAATGAAGACTATTGAGAACTTCAACTCTTCAAGAACAAGGAAGCATTGCAAGCATGGAAATTGGATCCCTTTGTTGTTTTAGGATATTATGTTTTTGTGAAATCTTGCCCCTCATTGGTTATAAGAGAACTGTAGACCCCTTATAAACCCTAGTTTATGGACTACTAATACATCCCACCATTGTTTTAAAGTTGATATGGAAGTTTTTGGGTTTTATTTGTTATTTTGGGTTTGGGGTGATACAAATGGTATTGGAGGGATGTTCAATCTAGGTGTAATGAGTCAGACTCTTGCATCTCTTCTGGATAATGACTATTTGTCATGACGATGTTGGCGATTTAAGTGGGACAGTTTGTAACATCTTTCCCACATGGTTGTGAGTTAGAAGCATGAACCCCTTACAGGTAGTATTTTGTGGCTACTAATCATTTCCAACGAGGTCTTAAAGTTGATTTAGAAGTTATCAGATCAATCTGCTCTTTTGGGATTGGGGCTCTACATTCTACACTTTTGGTCTATGATATTTTTGTCAGGGTCATCATTAGCTTATCAAAGGTTAATTTGTCCTGCTTGGTGATTCTTGATTTTTGGTGGTCGAATTTGGGATTTGGTTATCATAAGATGTTCTTGTTTCCATCATGATCATTATATTTTGGACCCTACATGGGTGTAGTATATGATTCATTGAATCATTTTATTAACAAAAATGACTACTAAAGCAATGTAACGTCAGGGTATTGCTTGGATACTGAGAACTATCCCCTTAGTAAGAGTTTCATTTTGCAAAGAATGATAATTTTTTTACAAGTGAACTCCTAATAATGGAATTAGTTTTGAAGTTCATGCACCAACAATTTTTTACCATCAACCTTCATATACTTGCTTCGGTTGCATTTGTAGTATTTTGACAAATTTTTATTTTTATCTTTTTTCCAGCTGTGAGAGCTCTAATTTTGATCCGCTAGGTATCAATTCAGGTAAATTATCAGGTCTGAATTCCGCGTGGGAAAGTGTTTTAGGCTTGTTTGCAGAGACATTTGATAGTACCTCTGGTACAAGAAACGACAAATCTTCCTCAGCTAAAGGAGCGGCAGGTTGACATCTTATCTAATGAACTTTTTCTATATTTTGTTATGAATCATTAGCTTTTCAAACCATCATATTTAGTCTTCTGTTGCAAACAAATTATCTTTCTTACGAAAAAGATAAAAAGAACACAAAACTTTGTAAGAATAATGATTTTGGACAAAAAGTGTAAAGTGCTATGGTGACACTTGCATTTTCATCCATCACAATTTATCCAAAGTTGCTCATTCTTGCAAAGTGTAACGTTTTCTTGCATTTCTACAAGATCAATGGCAAGTTTGCTACCGAAAAACTACGATGGTTGCAAAAGTTGATGGCTCATATTTCATGTTTCAAATTAAAAGAGCTGTTTTTAGCTATCCATCATGATTTGTCGATTTCTTTTGTTGTTTACAGCTGCAATAGAGGACACTTCCATTGATTTTGGGGATTTCTTCAAAGGACCGTTACCCGGAAAATTTCTTAAGCTTTTGGGGTACTTGGCTTTATCTCGACTTGGAATATACATACCTCTTGGTGGGGTGAATCGAGATGCATTTGCTGGAAATTTGGATCAGAATAGTATATTAAGTACTTTGGATACATTTTCCGGAGGAGGAATAGGCCGGCTTGGGATATGCTCCCTTGGTATAGTCCCATTCATTAATGCATCTATCGTGTTTCAACTCCTTACACAAATTTACCCCAAGTTACAAGAACTTCAAAAACGAGAAGGCGAAGCAGGGCGAAAGAAAATTCTTCAATATACTCGATATGCTTCTGTCGGATTTGCTGTCGTGCAGGTAAGATAACGTTATCCTTTTTGGTTCTATAGTATAAGATGATCATATGTAATTTTAACTTGGAAAAATGCCTAAAAAGGGAACAATAAATCATTGCAATTTCGTCTAATAATACCAACTATTTTACATTACAAACTATAAATCTGTTGAACATACAGCTTTTTTTCTGCTTTGCAGGCAATTGGTCAAGCACTGTTTCTTCGTCCTTATGTTGATGATTTCAGCAGTCAATGGGTCTTATCTTCTGTTATTTTGTTAACACTTGGATCGGTGCTTACAACATATATTGGCGAAAGAATAACAGATTTAAAACTTGGAAATGGAACATCGCTTCTCATTTTTACCAGCATCATCTCCTACTTGCCAGCATCCTTCGGTAGAACAGTTGCAGAAGCCTTTCAGGATGGCAACTATCTGGGCCTACTTGCTATCATCTTCTCCTTCTTCCTGCTTGTTCTTAGTATCGTCTATGTTCAGGTAATTACCAACTGCCCATCCTCTCTTTTATATCTATGTTCTTAAATATTACCTATTTACCCATTGTTAGTATCACGAATGCTACTGATTTGGCTCAACAAGATTCCATCTTTTCTAATTGTTAAAGGGTATTTAAGACTTTTGACTGATAGCCGAACACACTTCTCGTACTATTTGCTCCGTTGACTGTTGCAACTTTTATCAGGCAGAGGGGTCACGCTCAAAGTTAATATTCTACAGGGAAATGCAACAAAGTTTGGTTTAGTTTCTATTTAGTGTAACGATATTTTTCTCTCAATCGACGCAACAAAGTTTCAGATGTTTCTATTTTGTAACCATTTTGACTTGTAACATTTGATGACGTGATACCTGTTTACAAACTATTCATTCATGAAATGTTTAGAAAGCGTCATGGTGAGATGGGCGATCAACTTGACATCCACATCTTCAAATCATACAAGATCAGCAGGTTACAAGTCAAAATGGGTTAAAAAACAAGAAATGTTGAAACTTTATTTCATTGATCGAGGAAAAAAATATTTGTTATACTAAATAGGAATTAAGGCGAACTTTGTTGCATTTTGATACATTTCGCCCTATTCTAGGTAGGTTAACAAAATACATGCTGGTCAAAAAATAAACGAAAAGAAGAATAATGAGAGAAGGGATTAACATAGTTGGCAATAAGTAACATTGGTGTTGTCGAAACCTTTCAGGAAGCCGAAAGAAAAATTCCTATAAATTATGCTTCGAGATACAGTAGTAAAGCAGGCGGGCTTCAGAAATCTGCTTATTTGCCGTTCAAGGTTTGTATCTTTTCTGAAATAACTAGCAAGATTACTCCTATTTTGACCAGAAAGGTCACACACTGTTTGATTTCCATCACCCTTCTAACTAATGGTTTATTGAAATATTTGAGCACAACTTGGTCAGGTTAACAGTTCAGGAGTTATGCCAATTATATTTTCCACGTCATCGTTAGCTCTTCCTGCCACTCTAGCACGGTTTACTGGTTTAAACGTGCTAAAAAACGCTGCTATTGGTTTGAACCCCGGGGGTAAGACTATGACAAAAACATTAACCTTTTGTATCATCAGTCGAATGATTCTTTTTAAGGCATGTACTGTTAAGTGATATCCACATCCAAAGTACGCGTCTTAAAAGCATTATTGAATGTTTGGATCAAATTTTATTGTTTTCAAGCTCCTCTACTAACTATAATTTGAAATGTTGTAGGTGCTTTCTATCTCCCGACGAACATTTTATTGATAGGTTTCTTTAACTATTACTACACTTTCCTACAATTGGACCCTGATGACGTTAGCGAACAGTTGAAGCGTCAAGGTGCCTCCATTCCCCTGGTACGACCTGGGAAAAGTACAGCGGCATTTATCAAAACGGTAATGTCCAATCTTGCATGATTTTCTTTTTTTATCGTATCAAGTTTTTGTTGCAAACAAACCATCATTCTTGCAAAAAACAGGCATCTTTTCTTAAAAAGTAAGCAAAAAGAAACATCATGCTTAACACTTCTCATCCAAAATCGTCGTATTTGTATCCAGGTTCTGAGTCGGATATCAGTTTTAGGTTCGGTATTTTTGGCAGTTCTTGCAGCTGGGCCGGCTGTGGTGGAACAAACAACACACTTGACGGCATTTCGTGGATTCGCAGGTACATCGGTTCTGATTCTTGTTGGTTGTGCCACAGACACGGCAAGAAAAGTTCAAGCAGAGATAATTTCTCAGAAGTACAAGAACATAGAGTTCTATGAAATAGACAAAGATATGACCTTCTAAACCTCAAAATCAAATCACACAACCAACCTTTGTATTTAAAAACGCCACATTTATGTAGTTTCTGTATTTATTTTTAATGTACTATATTTTAAATTAAATCTATGTGTCATCTAACAATTGAGAAGCAACTTTGAGAGTCTACTCAATTCACAAATAAATGCTATGCTTTGGAGCGGTCGCCGGTTCGAGTCGGATGTTTTTCACTATCTTTAGGGCTTCATCATATTAGTCGATGTACATGCAAGCTAACTTGGACAACTCATAGTTACCAAAAACAGAAGTTAAAATGGTTGAACCAATCAGTTCAACCAAAAGCTCAATGTCTATGGTTGTGTCTTAGTCCGTTAATAATGAGGCCCGGTGTCTTTTAAACATTGTAACCGGTAGACATGTGCAAACCGAGTAATAAATTTTAAAGTTTTCAAATGATTGAATCCATTTATGTTATATAATTAATAAATTAAACAGCAAAATATACTCCTACCAAATAAGTTTCTATTTATTTGATTATAAATACAAATAAAAAGTAAAGGAAAAACAATGTAATATGTGTAATTAGGGGTGAACAAAAAACCGTCAACCCGCGAAACTCGCCCAACCCAAACCGCTAACAACCCAATTAAACTCAACCCGCCTAACCGTCAAACCGCCCACCCGTCAAACCGCTAACCCGCCAATTAGGAGGGTTGAAATTGGGTTGGGCCTAGCTCAACCCGCCCAACCCGTCAAACCGCCGCTAATATATGTCTAAGCGTTCTAATATGATTCTTTATAAACTGAAACAAGAAAAATGTCTTATCTAAAAGAGTTACAATATGTTTATAGGATGATTTTGGACGTCCTAACAAATTCTATGACGCTTTTAAAATAAAGTATCATATTAGTTATTTTATGACTCAACTTGAAAATTGTATATGAACATAGGTGTCCTATAAATAGATGAGTTTTAGGGACACTTCTCAAAATATTTATATAAAATAACTAATACGACATTTTATTTAAATATCATATTAAAACACTTGTTGAAGCGTCCAAAAACGTCATATAAACCTATTGTAATCTTTTTAGATGAGACGATTTATAGTATGGTCTATAAACTTAAGTTTTATGAATGATTTCATTCGTCAAATTTATGTAACTACTAACCCGCCAACCCAACCCAACCCGCCTCAACCCGCAAAGGTGGGTTGGGTTGGGTTATACTTTTGAATGGGTTGGGTTGGGTTGAGATTTTTCAAAACCGCTACAATTGGGTTGAGTTGTAAAAATGTTGTAAACCGCCCAACCCAACCCGCGTGCACCCTATGTGTAATGTATGTGCATATATATAATGTGTATATAGAGAGAAAGGTAGATTCTTAAGAGAATGATACATATTTAAAACATAAGAGAATGATACATGTGATTTTAGTCATTTTACATTAACTGTCAAAAACGTGTTCAGCCGACCCATGGCCGTGTGGCAAGGTCGTGCGAATCACACGTGATTTTATACGTGATGTTAGTGTAAAATCACATGTGATTCAGTCATTCTCTTATTTTTTAAATAGGTATCATTCTTGTATGAACCCGAGTTTCTCTCCCTCTATGTGTGTGTGTATATAGTTCTGGTTGTGGATCTGTTTGTATTTTGAATGGCTTAACTGGTTGGGTCGACAGGTTAATTGGACCGATCAGTTTGGGCCATAACCAGGTACGGTCCAGGCCCAGTTCAGTCAACCCGGCCTGATCACGAAATCCAGTTCTCTAGTAACCGGTTGTAGGGTTAGGTCTCGAGTCCTATGTTGGTCTTAACTATCATTAACCCTCGAACCGGTCCTCCAACTTGTCAACCAGAGGGAGATGGTTGGTTTGGCAGGTCCTAATTGAGATGAACCTAGCATGTCCTCCTTTTGTATAGAGGAATGAGCACACCTGCTTGACATACATCAAAGTTATCAACATTAAAATTGATGTATAAATATACAAAATGCCAAACCAAATGAACATAATATATTCCACTAAACAGTAGCGTCTGTAAAGGATGAGATGTATTATTAGCAAATGGCCGACTCTCGTGCATCAAGATTTATTAGTTTTTTTTTCTAGCGTTTTGTAACGAATCTGTTCCATGGAAAAATACCATAAGATCCCTTGTAAGATCTGTACGCTAGAACATCACTGCACCATTTTGGGTTGAAGAACAACATGCTGAAAACATCAAAAGTTAGTCCAAATTCACCAAACTTATAATCAAGAAACTTTATATTTATGGAACTTAAAACATCCCACCTTAATTTGTGTCCGGTTATACGTATATGTTATATGCACACGTCCATCGCTTGCTTCGATAACTGCTGGATACGAGAATTCCATTCCTTCAGTCTCCTCCAATGTTACGACATCTTTCCATGAATCTCCATCATCTGCTGAGATCGCAACTTTTAGCACGGCCCTGGAGACCGTGTTATAAGCAAGCATCACCCGACCATCACTTAGCTTTACGCCATCAATGCCTGTTAGTTCACCATGAACGAAAACCATTCACCCGTAATTGGTGATTGTAGCAAACTATAGTGTTGTTTTGGTATTTTTACAGATAAAATGGTTAGTTTGCAACAAAAACACACATATAATGGTTTAAAAGGTCAATCAGTCGTCTAGTTTATGTTGTTGAACCTGAATTTGGGTTGGGTAAATCAGTTGGCACAACAAAACTCCAGTTTTCGCCACCATCAAGGGATTCTGACATACAAACTCGACCAATGCCATCAAACGATCTCAATAGAACTCGTAGATTTCCTTTTGCAGTCTGGTAAGGAACCGGTTGGATCACACTGAGAGACTCGTTTTGAATATAAATCGGCCCATATTTTTTCCACGACCTGCCCGAATCTCCAGTCATCTGTTCATGGGTAAGAAAAGCAAACTATGTCGGCCCGTTTGGTTCGAAAGTTGGAATGAAAGATGGAATCATCAAGGTTATGTTCGGCAAACTAGTTGAAAAGCTAGTTGTTAGCTAATAAGCTAGTTATAATGTAAAATTACTTAAAAAGACATGTTGAAAAATTACTCAAGTACAATATAAGGGGCATAATTTGAAAAATGTGAAAAACTCCTGGAGCTTATTAAAAAGCTATCTGAAGTAGTTCTTTAAAAAGCTATCATATCAACTTGTTTATGGCTTATCAAACGGAGATTTTGAATAAGCTCAAAAAATAAGCTAGCTTATGGTCACAAAACATGGCCAAAGTATATAACCTCCACCCACGAGCCCCACGAGTTCCAACTCTCAACAGACGAACCACATAGTAATTTCCCGTTTCCAAGTAACAGGGGCTGCACAAAGAAACATAACGATATAGTCGTTTTTTTTATCAGGGAATCCTTAAACGACATAAAGAGTGAACCAAATGTACAACCTTATTCTTTATTGGTCCTAGGATGCCAGAAGGAAGTTGTTCTCTCTCACTCCAAGTTATACCACCATCGTATGACCTCTTCATGCAACCGCTCCACCTAAAACGACAAACCCATCGATATTAACGTCTGTAAATTGTCTAGTTTCAAAAATATTTTTGAAAAATCAGAAATGTACTTTTGAACCTCCTGCCCGATCTTATAGAAGAGAAGCAACTCATTGGAAGGAAGCTTAAATAGTACAGGATTCCACATTGGTACCTCGTCTTGCTCATCCGCAATAACAGGGGGGTGCCAATAACCATCCTGCCCAAATCAACCCCTTGACCGTTAACTATAGAAGATGATAGTACCGATTTCTAAGCCTCCAATGAACCTTTTTAGAAGTCCGCATACATTTTACCCTCCCAGACCCTGCTTCATGTGAGATTTACTGTTTGTTCATATACTTACCTTGTGCATCTGTAACCAAATTTTGACATCAGGGGCACCCTCGTATGAACCGCCAAAGTATGCTACCAAAAAGTGGTCTTTATCAACCTGAAGCAAAGAAATCAGTAATCATAACCAACATGGGTCCATTCTTTCCCAAAAGACAAACAGTTTTAGAAATGTGTAACTATAACATTTTTTAATCAACTAAATGACAATTTTACCCTTAACAATAGAGAGAGTAATGAATTTCACCATCTCATAATTTAAGGTAGAATTGGAAAGTACACACTAACTTATGAAAGTACACCATTTTCTCCGTTTTGGTCTTTTTTTACTTTCCAAAAGAAGTGAATGAGCTTTTTCCTCATATAGAAAGTTAAGAAACCCAAATGGTGAGCATCAATACCTCAACTATTGTAGAAGCATGGCAGCTATTAAAAGGAGCAGAATTTTTCGCAAATGTGAACTCTTCTAGCAACGGCTCCCATGGAGATTGGTCCGTTTTTGTATCCAAATCCTCTTCCATTCGAGTCAAATTTCTGCATTCATGACAAACCATGCTATAACAGTCTTATTCCTACCAAAATCACACGAATCTTGGAAGAACAAGAACAAACAAGACATGTAATCAAATATAACCACGAATCAAAATCGATCTTTTGCAAATGTGGTATGTTCAGCTTGATCAAATTTCAACTATAAAACAATCCGTCAACTGAATCAAATAAAATAAGCATTTTTATTTGACTTATTGACAACAACAGACATATAACCAAATGCAAAATCAAATCAAACTCGAGTTTTTGCAAATGGGGTATGATGACTTTGATCAAAAGTTGAGTCAAAACAATCTGTTGACATAATCACATAATCAAATTCTAGAAGATTCTTACATTACCTTCCAGAAAGCACACGAAATCGACGAAACCATATTTGAGAATGCAGTATGATCATATCAGACTTCACCAATTCATGGGCAAGGCTACAAGTGTTTCTACATACACCAAGAGGTTTATAAATCTTGAAATTGGACATCACAGTAAGCAATGCCAGTAACAAGAAGAAGACTAACACAATCACAAACCCTAATTTTGGCATTCCCAATTGCAGAAACTTGCAAGGAGTTGAGTTTTCAACTCAGAACATATTGCATTAGAACCTTATTCTAAAAGTGGGAATTCAATTGAAAGCTAGTTTTGGTGGGAATCTGAGAACATATGTTGACTTATCCATCTACACCAAACCCATATAATAGAAAGGAAAATGAACTAGAATTCAAGAATTGGAGAGAGAGATGGGAATACCTGCTCAATTGAAAATGAAAAGATTGTGGGTCTCTTTATCTTCACCTTCTACACAGACAACAAATCTGAATCTATGATTGTTGAGACCCATCTGCAAAATTAATTAAAATATTATTACTCCAAACAATCCCATATTTGTTTTTGATCTGAGGACAATGACAGCCTCTGTCTTTGTCCCCTTGGCAGACCATAATTATATCTTTTGGTCCTCAAAGTTTCATATAGTTTACACAACTCACAACCTCTCTTATCGTCATTTTAAAAAATGTGAAATCTCATACGATTACTCTTTAAGATGGTTCTTACCCACGTTCACCGAAAGTTGGTAACCTTCGTGTTCGTCACGTGGGTTCGCATAACCAAAGTTCCCCTTACTATACAAGAGGGGTGGAACGCTAAGAAAGAGAGTCATGTCCGTCATGGATATTTGCAAAGCCCTTCCCCGCTTTTTTTTTTTAGAAGTGAGAGTTCCAACATTTGTGGAAGAGAAAAAGTCAAAACCTATTCCAACATAATCATCAACTATCATGTTTACTTTAAATAAAGGTTCTGTTAAAGTCAACTCAAACGAACCCCGTATATCTAACATAAAAGGAGTATCTGTAGGATATAATGTTTGCAGAATATAACAAAATATTCCATAAGAACCAATAACCAACCCATTTGCTGTCTAAAAACTACACAAAAACATAAAATAAAAACCAAGGAGAGAAAATAAAAGTATGAACTAACGGGTCGTTTACCAAACACTTAAATTTAACACTATTATTGACTTACTGGGTAAGATTTTAGTTCACCAAAATGGTATCGTATGCACCAATTAATTTACCCGGTAAGAGTCGTCACCCTCACTTACCGGGTAAGATTCTTGGTCCTTACCATATTCATCCGGTAAGATAATGTGACTTGGTGTTCACTTACCCGAGTAAACATTTGGTAAACGCCCCTAAGACTATGAGTTCGAGTTCTCAATTGAGCATAAGATATATTGTTGTGTATTGTACAAGCATATTTTTAGTCAACAATAAATCAAATAAAAAACATATCAAAAGGAGAAATTGAAAATTCACGGAATGACGGAACCATTTAAATTGGACTAAATTGATATTTTAATTCGGTTTTTGGACTAAACGTGTGCAAAACTAAAGTGACTGATCTCATTAATATAAAGTGCAGGGACGATTTTTGTAATTTACACTGTAAACAATATTGCTTACTGGATTTCTGTCGTAGCTAAAGGCAATGTAGTGAGCCCTCGTTTCTGCAGTTAATGGCGAGCTCTACTGAAATCTCAAAATGGCTGACTTTATCCATCACACTGACATTCGCTACCGTTTCTACATCCGCTGCCATCTCGGGTAACATTGGCTTTTGTATTTGTTAACTCTAGTAGAAAAGAAATCCATCAGTTTTTATCCTTTTCAGTTTATTTTTGGAGTAAGAGAAGAGCAACAGATTTGAAGGATAAGATTATAAAGGAGCTTCAGAATTCGCTCAATGAATCAATGGGAAAGTGTGCTGCTGAGAGGCAAGGTCGAATTAGAGCTCAGCAGGTTACACGCACACAAACCCTTTTTTTTATCAGTAATTATTTTCTCTGTTCTGAAGAGAAATTTACTTTTTCACTCTGCTTGCAAATGGGTATGGCTCTGTTACTGTATTGCCCAAATAAGAGTGTTTTAGATGAAAACATGGTATGGCTGGATTCCTGGATACCTAATCATGGTTTTCAAAATCATTTGAGGCGTGCGCCTCGAGGCGAGGCAGTACAAAACCGCTCATGAGGCGGCGCCTCATGGTCCCCTGACGAGGCTTAAGCCTTGATTGGTGACGCGAGGTGTTGAGTTGTTGAGGCGTGAGGCGTCTCCGAGGCGCACGCCATTTTTTTCTTTTCCATTTCTTACTTTTTCCTCTCTAAAGTTCTTTTTAGTTTGTGTCCATATTTTTAGTTTATGTATAATGTATTATATTATATTATATATATTTCAGTCAAGTATATATGTTCTATATCATGTAGAATGTATTTCCTATATGTATAATATGTTATGTATGTTTTTTTGTATATTTTCTGTTTTTCTGTTTTATGTTTTTTGTATTATTTTTATTTTCTCTTTTCTATATTATTTTCAGTTTTCTGTTTTATGTGGATTTGGAAGATGAAAGTGATCGTGATTATGGATATGATTGTGGAGCTATATTATTTGATCATGCTACGGGGAACTATAACTTGTAGATTGATATGTATTTAGGCTTATAACTAGTATTTTATGAATCTATGACGTTTAAAGTTTGGTACGGAATTATGTTCAGCTTACTATTAATATTTATGAATTTTATTTGTTTTACGCCTCGTGGCTTGTGCTTCGGACTGCCTAGAGGCTTATGCCTCAGGGCATGGAAGGAAAACGCCTCGAGTCCCGATTCCGCTTTTTAAAACCTTGTACCTAATTGAAGGTTTATGGTCTAGACAAGTCATTGTTTCAAGTTGAGCATAAATAGATATATAAGATGTGTAGCAAAGTAGCCACTTAGTTTCTTGAGGAATAATTATCAATGAGTTAGTTAGGAATTGTAGTCTATTTTAGGGTTTGGGAGATGTAATCGGAAGCAGAGAGAAATAAGAACGAGAGAAAGATTGGAATATTTTTGTTATTGCTATACACTTCTTTTTCCCTATATATACAACAAATACAACCTTTAACCATTTTGCTGGCACGTGTACATACTACTCCTAATAGTCTATTTGGTTTAGAGGGATCTTAGTTAGGAAAGTAGGAAACTCACTATAAATGTAGGGTGCTTTATCACTTTACTTGTTGGAATATTTTGGAGTCTAATACTCCATATTATCAACTTTTTGGAAGTTTTAGATGAGGGTTGGGGATGTGTTTGAGAGTCTAAAGGTAGATTTCAGGGTACTAGGATGGTTAGGTAGGTATCAAAGCCGTAGGTTGGGGGAGAGTTGGTGAGTCAACGGCTATTTTGTGGTTAGTTAGTTTAGTGGTTTTGTACCTTTCTGTATGCTTTTATTGTCCCTTGGTGATTAGGCTTTCTTTCTGTTACCTGTCTTCGATTTCCTAACTTGTTTTTATACTGTTTACTATTATGTCTTTCCTCTCTTTCAAACTTTTTTCTAACCCTTGTCATCTGCCCTATGTGGCTATATCTCTTCCAGTAAGATTCTTTTCTTGCTGGGTTTTTGGTGTATGGTTCTTCTGTGCTCCTGGGTGTTTAATGCATAAAACTGAAGTAACCCTTTAGGACAGTGTCACAGTGCTTACTAATTTGTCCGAGGTTTTTGCCATGTGCGTCTCATTTATTTTAACTTTCGACAACTTACGAACAGTACAAATTTTCTTAAGTATGTTGGTTTTAATTGGTTACAAAGTGAACAAATTTTTTGAGTTTTAAGGCCGACCTCAAGCCAATTGTAATTCTTATTTTGGAGGAGAGGGAGTATTATCTTTCTAACAAAACCCAGTTTCCATCTTGAGATGAGAAAAGATATAAGTTGGGGATCATGCTACTTTTGTGTACATTCATATGCCAGTTCTGGGACTGTTAGATAATATAACTGCTGCAGCTAATCTTGTAGGATCTAAGAAAAGCAATGCTCAAACCAAAAACTGACAAGTTGGAGATGTCTTATCCCATGGCACCTATTGGCATCATCCGTTCTTGTTTCTCCACGAGGTAATTACACTAACTACAGAGCATCCATCCTTTCTTGTCCCACTGTTGTTGATAATGTGTTCGTCTAGCACTATTCACACTAATTACATTCAGTTCAAAGTAACATTGAAACAAAATATATTGGAAATATTGGTATGTATCGAGTATTTGTTTCCATTCTTTTCCTGCTAGGTCTAGGAATCCTAGATTTTACATTTCCTTGTGATCGAGTCCATGCGTTTTGGAATAGGCGTAAAAAGAAACCCTTCAAATTATTGGTCCTTGAATTGGATATGCTCTAAATAGCTTGCAGCAAGTGTCTGTACATTATATGCCTTTCATATGAAGCATGAGTCATACTTTTAGGAGGGCAGGTTATAACCCTTTTCTTGGCTTTAGATACTCGTGCTTGAAAATTCAGAAATTTCTCATTTTTAATTTTATTAAACTTTTTCCTATAATTTTTTTCCTAAGGTGGCCTTTAGTTAGATGGAAAGTGATGGAATGGAATCTCATATTCCTTTTCAATGACTTTTGTAGTTTTTGGTCGTCTCTTCAGATGGGATGTGAATTCCTTAGAAATGGTCATTTGCATAGCATAAAAAGAATATTATTCTTTAACAAAATGTATGGACTGATCAATAACAACCAAAGTTATTCTAAAGGAATTCATTTTAGGTACAAATCACTCTTCTTAAAATATATACTCAGACCAAACCCTGGAGATAGTTTGAAACTTTCATCCTCTTTGTTTCTCTCTCATCTCAGATGTGAGATGGAGTTCGATTTGAAGGAATTTTGGAACGAATGAAATCATCAAAGGGCGTTACAATATGCACACACCAGTCAAGGTTGGTCCTAAGATTTTGATGCCCTATGTGAAAATAATAAAAAATTCCCCTAAGCCTATTTTTTTAAGCCAATGAAACAACGAAAGATGCGATTTTTTAAAGAGTTTAGAACCTATTCAAGCTAAGTGTCTCATCCCAATGTTAATTTTTATTAATTATAATAAAAATACAATGGGGGGACATAAAAACCAAAACCCCGAATACAAAATATAAAATGATAAAAGGATAAATCCTAGATTAAGATCGTGCTTCCTTCTTTTCCCGTTTTTCCTTTTCCAAATTGAAATTAGCAAAATAGAAACTTTATTTCAATATATGGGACTTAACAAACAAGGAAAACTATAATTAGTTTTCAACTAAAATAGTAAATTACATCCAAATTATTGTCATGGTAACCAAAAAGTAAAACTCAAAAGTTACAGGTCTAATAACTAAAGGCTAAGGGCCTATCTATTAGCAGCTTAATAAGCTTAATGGGACTAACAACTTATTTGCTCAACTATGCATGATTGTTTCGTAGTGGCTTAATGATATAAAAAGTGACTTATCCAGTAAGCTTCTAGGGGGAGCTTTATACAGAAAGCCAAGTTTTTTTTTCCAAACATGTCCCTTCCAACTAAAAAAACGCTCCTTATATCTGCGGAAAACTCTTCCAAACAAAAACTTTTCCAACTTATACGAACAGATTGATTCATACAGACAACTTTATCCATATAGAACTTAATAAAAAAACCAATCAAACACCTCCTAAATCTAATGCGGTAATGCCAAACCTCAAAGTAAACAAAAGCCAAAGAACAATAATAAATTGTAAAACTCATAATCTATGTTACTCTACATTGCAAAGAACAAGTGCCCAATAATTAAGACAATATCACAATATATTGTTAATGTTGTGCAGTGTGCTTCAGCTATGTTGATATAGTGATGTGCTCATATGCATTGAAAATTTCAGTTCTCAGATATTTCAATATGCAAGAGGAAGACTCATTATCAAAATGACAAAAGCCCCTTAGCCTTAGCCTAGTAGGTCGGTAACCCACACGACCACATGACCCAACTTTATAATAATCAGTTAGAAATTTAGATTTTTTTGCAAAAAGATCTAAAGATTCATAAATCATAATATGACTCACATAGCAACTCGGTAAGTTCAATCAATGGTAGAAATCAGTCATTCGAGATTTCTATCTTTGATTTCTTGAATCTAATTTCATGACCTTTAATCGGCTGGAAAGAGAACTTCATGCCTTGAAAATCGAAATAGTCGAACTTTGAAGAACAATAGAAATTAGATTGAGTTGTTGGAATGATGGCGTTAGCCGGTTCACGATGTGCATTCAGTATTCTTCACTACTAGGCCTTAGGCCTGTTATTATAGATAAAGCTCAGTTGTCCAATTCTCAAATTATTAAACCCAAAACTAGTAATAGATGACAACTTGATGCCCCTTTAGGCTTTGATGCCCTGGGGAGCCACACGGGCTGCACGTGGCCAGGGCCGGCCCTAACACCGGTCTTCACTTAACAAACAAAAGTTAATGGCATATGACATAAGGACTGAATTTTTAAGAAAATTGAAACCATAATGACCTAAAATGTTAATCTAACAACTAATCTGTACATGAAAATTGTAATTGACAAAGTTCTGAAACTCTTATTCAACAAACAACAGAAATGAACTTTGTACAGGAAACAACGATTTTGGCAGTTTAAGATGACCTCAATTCTACCATATCCACCGACGGACCATGAGGTACTCCACCCAATTTATATGTTTTGTATATCATTTGGCCTTTCTGGGGAGTAGGTTTGATAAGCTCATATTTGAACCCATCTTTTACATCAAATCTCTTGTATTTAGTAATTACTTAATAGCTAATAGACCCCCCTTGATCTTGGTTATAGATCGGTAATTGATAGGTGCCAAAAGGATGGATTTAAGTACAAATAGAGCATATATTTCAAAGATTTACAAGGATGGGCATATTTCTTAAATGTATATTCAATCAGTGTATAATTATTAAAATGTGATGTGGGCTTACTTCTCAAATACATGGACTGAGCATACAAAGTCAAATGATGCTTAAATTCGCCAGAAAAATTGCCGGCTGAGTGGGTTTGACTGTTGGATTATAATATGCACCTCAATATAACCATACTGGCTGAAAACGTTTGGAAAGAAAGCTGGCCATGCACTTCTTGAAATCAGTTCTGCTTCTCTCATGCAAATACGTTGAATTTACAGTATTTTATTCGTGTAATTCATGAACTCAGGAATGGGACGCCAAGGCAACCTCTGATTGTACCTCTTGCAAGGGCACGGTTGATGTTTGATACAGCTCGCGTTCCACCTGCTTCTCTTGAGGGTCTTGAAGAGTATTCCCACTGCTGGATCATATATGTTTTTCATCTTAATACAGATCTCGACAAGTTGTGGAAACATCCATCAAGGTCGAAGTTGAAGGCAAAGGTGTGGGTTCTCTTCCTCTTGATATTTTTCTCTCTTTTGCTGTTATCTTTCTGGAAGTCCCAAAACGACTCAAATGTTATAGGTAAGAGTACCAAGAATGAAAGGTGAAAAGATGGGGCTCTTTGCTACAAGATCACCACATCGCCCCTGCCCAATTGGTCTTACGGTGGCAAAAGTAAGTTGAAAAATCATGTTTGAGAAGTAAGTTCAAAAGCATGCTTCAAAAGTTATGTAAGTCATGTTATGCTGACCTTCCCAAACAGGAAATAGCTTTCTAGGTTCCATGGTAACCGTTCTCTTCCTTTTTATCTCTTACTGCACTCGTTTGTTTGCTCAAATGTCTACTCCCTCCATTTTGAAACTAGAGGAATGCCATACATTTTACTTTGATGGAAAAAAAATATCAGTCTTATGGTAAAAATTCAATATGAAGCTATTTTGATTCAGAGAAAAACAAGGGAACTATCATGTCGAGTTTTACTCCCTTTATCACAAAATATATGCAACAATTTTTTTGTCTAAATTCCTTCCTATATTATTATCTGTCTTTAGTTATCACTAAAAGATATGAATAGCTTTGATTTTAGTCCACAAGATAGATTCCCTTCTTTATCAAGGGGTATTTTAGATATTTGACTAATAGTCAAGCTATGTTTTTATACTAATAGTCTAGTCAAATGCTGTTTCACTTTTACGGTCAAACAGGTCAATTTATCAGAATTTGCTACGAAGTTATTGAGATCTAGAGGTGAACATAGAAACAAAGGAACTATTCTTTTGAATTATATAAAGTTTACTATTAATAAAAAATATATAATCTTTCAATTGACAATGGTCCCTTGTCAAATTTATATTTGAAGAGCGAGACTTCTGATGGACAATGCCTAAATGTATCTCTAGTTTTGAACTGGAGGTGGTAATGGTTAGTCCTGTGTGATACATATGCTGATCAGGCAAAAAGTATACAAAGTTTGGATTCCGATGTAAAAAAAAATATTAAGTTCGAGTTCTTTGTCAATGTAGGTGGAGTCGGTTCAGGGAACTAGCATCCTACTTTCTGGTGTGGATTTGGTTGATGGTACTGTAAGTCTTTGTTACCCCATTACCATATTGATACACACACACACACTAAAAGGCCATTATTTGGGTGTGTAGGAATTGGAATTGAAATGAATGGATGTTAATGAATTTTGGTGGTTTCCATGTTCTGGTGTTGTGAATAGCCTGTTCTGGATATCAAGCCCTATCTACCTTACTGTGACAGCATCAAAGGAGCAGTAGTGCCCGATTGGGTTAAGGTATCATCGCTCAACTGTGGCTAGTTTATTTCTTAGAGTATGTGTCTGTATAAATAATCAATATGTCTGAGTTTTTGAAGTTAACCTATCAGCAATCATTAAGGGTTTATATAACCTACTTCCCATGAAAAAAAAAAACAGAAAATTGCATTATTTGATGGGGCGTGTAGTTTAATGAAACAGAATTGACTGTTAGTCAGATGTCCCAGAATAGGGGAAACAAAAGTTTGTGAGAGGGGACAAATTGGTAAATTACTAAAGTACCCATATCAAATTAAAACCCTAAAACCTTCCACAATTCATTCACCTGTCTACCTTACTCTCCCCGGTCCAGTCAAATCATGTTTGCATACCAAACGCACCCTTATGTATTTCTAGATGGGCTTGTCGAGTCTTGGGAACCCAAGTCTACCCCCTATATCAATTCCATGGTGAGGAGCTGGTAATTTTCAGCATGCATAGCCATTCGTGGAGGCTTATATACCTTCATCATGGATGTCATTGCCCTTATTTCCAATGATCAGTATCAAAACACATAAGCTATACTCAAGGAGGTTAATATATTATGTTGCTTTTTGAAGATATTCTTCCCATGAAAATTCAATATTGTGAACAGGTGGACGATCTGTTGGCCGTCGCTTCTGTTGATTTCTCTGATGATTTCTTTGCAACTTTAACTGGTATTTGGCCAGCAATGGTAAGACTTCTGTTATGTAATCATTTAACATAATATTCTTCATTGTTAGATTAACATGTAGAATTACAAGAACAGCCCTGCAATCACATTAACCAATATGAGTCATAATAACACCATTAACACAACCAATATGATGGTTTGTTGTATCTGATTCTTAAATATAAACCCAGAAGAACAAATACAAAATCAGATCATTATATATATATATATATATATATATATATATATCAAGAAAGACCAAAGCAGTATCTTTTATTAATATGTTTGGTACTTAATATATGTGTAAAATGTTAAACTCGGTTTTCACTCTCACACTATCCCTCATTTTTACAGGACAAGAAGTCACTATATACGTCAGCCGAAGAATTTAAAAGGTTGATCAAACAGGTGCTTTCATGGGACATACGATCAGTATCACAACGATCCCAAGATGAAGAAGAAGGACCCTCGCAGGTTTCTAGTAATGATACAATATATCACCTGAATTTAGAAGGCCTAGATGTCACATACAGAATTACATCCAATGCTAATGTTCTTGTTGATGATGTTACCCTTTCTCCCAACACCAACGTACCACCATAATCCCCCCCCCCCTAAAAAAAGTTCGGGTTATAATGTTGATTTTTGCCAAGACCTTACTTATCTATCTGTGTGAGATATACTGGGTTTGTTTAGCATATTACTGTTTTGGATTTGTGGTGGTGTCGTTTTTCATTTTCACGGACCACGGTTGTGATCTGTTAAGCCCTATTTGTACAAGACAACTTTTGGACCAGCCTGGCGGACAAGTTATAGCCAGATATAAAGATTCCAAAGAATTTGAATAAAGTTTTCTAAGGTTCTCCCATTTATTAAAAAATAATTCCAAAGAATTTATATAATACGAAAAAAAAAAGGAGTAATTACAAATTTCGTCCCCGTGGTTATTAAAATTTTCAGATTGGGTCTTCTAAACGAAATAATTACATATAAGGTCATCATGGTTTCACTTTTGTTATGGATTAGATCCTTTCTCTTTAACCCTACTAACCGGTGCTCTGTTATATATAAAGCTTCCATCTTCATCTTTTTACAGTTTTCTTTTATTTTATTTTTTAAAATTGGACTTATTATATATAAAGCTTCCATCTTCATCTTCTTCACTCGGGCGCTTTCACGTTTAGTCTGAACCACTCATTATTCGTATAGGGGGAGTAGTGGTAGAGAGTTTTCACATTTTTTTTGGGTTTCGGTTCTTTCGACACAGAGAACATAATATTTATCTTTTTCATGAGAACTCTCACAACCTCGAGAACAAATGAAGGAAGAGGGTATGAAAAGGGGTTCTGTTTGACAAATGATTTAAGCCAATGAAGTTCAACAGATGGGATTTGATCAGTTTTTTTGTTACATATCTGGAAGACATTGTCTTCTAGGGTTTTTTTTTTATCTTGTTCAGACTTTTTAAGTTAGAATTTGGTTTTTGATTTATATGAGTTTTGTATAACAATTTAAAAAAAACTTATATATTCAGGATGCTTTGATATATGAAGCAGATTCAAGAAACAACTCTCCTAGAAATTAGAAAAAAAAACGACTGACTAAGATTTTTAGAATTTTCAAAGGATAATTAGATAAATAAATATATTTATATAGTATTTAAAATATACTAGAAGGGTGCTCGCATAATATAAATAGATATATCTTAATTTTAATGTTTCGTTTATTATTTATCTATATCGATATATACGGTTTTTTAGTGGTTTTGAAAAAGGGATAATGTTTTTATTTTTGAATAATATATAAATTTAAATATATCATAAAAGTTTGGACAAAAATATCGATACTAGTAACAAATTTACTATTTAAAGTTCTGGTTTTCTACGTAATTTTTTTAATTCAATATTTTATTTATAATTTAATTTAGATTCAATAACGAAGTAATTTAATTATCGTTTGATAATATAATTTTTATAAAGATAATAATTAATTATTTTGTTATAATTAATGATTATTCTAATTATATTTTAGATTTTTTATATTCACAACGAGATGTTTATCCCGTATTTGATTATGTTTATCTATAGTTAGTTACACAAATTCAAAAATAAAGTTTTAATAAGTTGTACCTATGCATAATTTACTTGTGATCTTGAGGTTTAAGTAATATGCATCAACAAAAAGTACTTTATGCATAAAAAATGGTTTTTAAGAGTTTTTGTCAAATGCTTTATAATATAGTATAGATATGTATATATATTTTGGGTTTTCGAACGGATCGGGTGGCCAAAAAAAAACCCAACCCGAACCCAAAATTTCCCTAAAAAGTCGGTTTTCGGATTTTTGGATTTTTGGATTTCAAGGCATTCAAATTTTACATAAATGGTTAGGGTTTGGACTCGGATTTCGGATAATTCAGGTTTTGCATACCCTTAATTATTGCTTCATCCAATTGGAATTCATTACTCGAGTCATATTATCATATTAATTCTATGGAAGTACCAACTGCTTGACACCAATATTACATGTGAGGGATTGTAGATTTAGGGTGGTGCATGTTGCGTTGAGGGGGCCTAGATTTAGGTGGAAGGTAAAATAGGGGGAAAGACTCATGGCGGTGCAGCCGTGCAGGTTCTAGTGGTTGAAGAAGGAGGAGGAGGAGGGAGGGCGTCGTTGGGGGAGGATGCTTTGAGATGGTAGTTTGTCGTTTAGGCCGGAGATTGGGGAGCAGGGGCAGAACATGACCGTTGTAGTTTGGGGGGCCGAAATATAATATTACAAAATTTTAGAGATCCAATGATACACATACAACTTTTTTTTGTTCTTTTTCCTATGATCTAATATTAAATTTTAGAGAAAATTTGTTAATGAAAAATTAAGGAGTCGTTTATCAAGTACTAACAAGTCATATTCTCTTACCAAATGAAGATAACAAGAATCGGGAATCTTACACGTAAGGATCAAGAGTCTTACCTTTGCAAGTACAACTGAGGACTCTTACCCGGCTAGTGTTTAGTGAGTAAATTGTTGCATATGATGCCATTTTGATGGAGCACAAATTTTAGCCAGCAAGGTAAGTGATAATGTCAAATCTTACCGGTAAGTGTTTATCAGATAAATGTTTGGGTAAACGGCCTTTAAAACTCAAAACCTTTACACTATTAACTGAAAAATAATAATACAATTTTGTTATGTTTTTTATACTATCATGAACTAATAGAAACAAAACCTTTAGATTAATAATATAACACTACATACAAAATTAAACATTATTTTTTATATTATTTAAAAACTAATTCTTATATATAATTTACATTAATAATTTAATGTGTAATGCATGGAAGGAAAAATAAGAAATGGAACCATGACCTCAAGGATATAGTCATAAAATGATAACCAATTGAGCTATCAACACCATATGTTTTACGTAGTTCATGAACTCTATTTGAGTCAAAAAGCAAGGAGGCCATTGCCCCCAAAGGCCCACATGGGATTCCACCTTTGTTGGGGAGGTTGTCAAAGACGGGCAAGGATGACAGGGGAAGGTGGCCGAAGACAGGGAAGACCGATGAGACTTCTTAAGAGGTTTCCATTGTGTGTATATACATATACATATATATTTTATATTATAAATTATTTTAAAAGAAAAATAAGTGAAAACTCAAATGACCAAAACATCCTTGACGTAACGAAATTTACGTTAACAAAGTTAAGAGAACGGACCAAATCTATAATCAAGGTGAAACCACGATGATGATAGCTGTATTTATTTCGTTTGTAGGATCCAATCCATAATTTTCATACAATTATAGAGACGAAATTAATAATTTACTCAAAAAAGATTATTATAAAATAAGTGTTATTTATCTCTTTCTTGAACAAAAATTATTATCCGTTTGTAAATTTTGTTTTCATTTGAAATTTTATCATTATTTAAGAATTTGAAATTCATAATTTATAATATCTACCAATTTGGTTGGCTCTCGTCTTTTTCCTTGGGGTGTGACCACTCTCCCATATTCGCTTGTGGGCAATATAATTCCTTTTATTATAATGATTATATTTATGAATACTAGAAGCGTACTCGCGGAATGCAGCGAAATACATCGTGTTTTTAATATTTCATTTTATTATTTATCTCAGTCAATGTTATAATATGACTTTATATGATTTTGAGAAAACGATGATGTTTTTATTTTTGAATAAAATATATGTTTGACGATATCATAAAAATTTGACAAAAATATATCGATATTAGTATCAAATTAACTATTTGAAATTCCTCATTTTTTTGTGTAATTTTTTAATCCAATTTT
>NC_037529.1:10067481-10072444 GCF_001531365.2 Cynara cardunculus var. scolymus | reverse complement strand
TATATATATATATATATATATATATATATAATGTCAACAACAAAATATATTTTAATCATAACTTTAGTATTAGGTAACGAAAGTGACATTTTTTTAAAGAAAATGTGTTATTACAAAAAAAAAAAAAAAAAAAAAAACTTTACAGTATTTGAAAATAAAACATTTAAACATGATTTCCTCGAATAATTGTGAGATGCTTCAATTGGCTCACGATTTTACATATTAGACACGAGTATAAGAAAACATAGATAGTGAGTTGTAGTTATCCTTGAAACGAAACCGGAGATTAAGAGCCAAATTACACGAGGTGGACAAGAAGATATAATCATATAAATTTACAGCAATACTTTAATGGACATGAAAATCTTTTTAGCCCATCTATTTTTGTTCTATATGGAATTTGTTTCTATTAGTTGTTTTTGGGTATCCAGCCGACAACATCAAATCTTATACCAAATTCATTAAAATTATGTAAAATTTGATGGAAACAACAAGTCTTTTTTGATGGGTAACACCTCTTACCCTAAAATGTAAGATTTTAAGTATATTGTTTTTTTTATGGTATATTTGTTAAAATAATCTGATATCAAATTTAATATTTTGTATAAGATTTAAAAGATTATTAGTAAATTATAATGATCGATATATACGGTTATAAAGGATCGATTTTTTATAAGCTAAAGAATATAAATACAAAAAAATGATCTTTTTATTTTTGAAAAATCTAATTTCCAAAAATAAATTCACAATTATAAGGGAAAAATAAAGTACGAGAATTTAAAAACAAAATACCGTTTTGAGTTGTAGCATTGGAAGCTTCTTAGTGACATGTCATGTCAAAGGTTGGTGGTATTTGATTTCATTTATAGCCTCTAGGTGGTCAAATAGGTCTACCTTTTATCTTTTTATCTATATCTATACCTATATAAACCAAATCTATCAAAGGTATTAAAATAATTTTTAATATATAAAGTATTATATATTTATGTAAAATCATTCAATCTTAAGTACTATATATTTATGGATAAACATTCAATCTTAAAATCTCTTAATTTATAATTAAAATAACATATAGTACAAGTTATTAATGTACATTATTACCTTTTTTTTTCATGTTCCTAAGATGCTTTTGACACATTTCACTCATGTCTTCACCCTCTCATACATCTATGTCTTCTCCTCATCCCCCAAGGTGAGATTCAAACTGATATTCATCACGAGTCATTAAAAGTTCTCTCATTCAATTACTCTAGAACTCTCGTTCTCGCTCTTGATCTATGGATTCTTTGGTCTTGGTGTAAATCGAATACATTTGTGGAGTCGTTTAAATATGTTGGATTTTAAACTGTCATACAGTTTTTTTATCAATAGACTGTAATTGGAACCATAACTCTTATTTATTCAAACTGTATTAATATGTAAAGACCAAGTGTAACTTATATCATCGTTAAATCTTCTTTAATAAAACCAGTGAAATTTCAAAATCGTTAAAATTCACGGCTCTCACCGCATTGCACAAATACACAACTAGTAAATTATAATTTTAAATACATCACATTTATTATGATATTTAAATATTTAAATTTACACCTTGTATCTATTTATTGCATTTTCTTTGTTTTGATAATGTATTATACTGCTTCTTAATACTAATAAATTTATTTATTTAAAATTATTGAATTATTAAAGAGTTTACAAATTGTGGTTATCGGAAGCTCAGATGTCGATAATCGAAAGTATGTCAAAGAGACGAGATACAAATAAGCTTCAATTCTTAAGGTAACGTTTGGTACGCAGACATAATTGGACAGGACTGAACAGGACATAACTGCACAGAACAGGACAGAACAGAATAGAACAAGAAGGTAGGACAGGACTAGGGATGGTGATTTGGCTCGACCCGGTGGGGAACCCGGTTCACCCGACCCGGACGGGGACGGGGATTCCCCGCTAAAACGGGGGCCGGGGATCCCCGGTAGAGGCAAACCGGGGCCGAGGCCGGGGCCGGGTATTGTATCCCCCGACCCGCCCCGCACCCGGTATATATATAAATATTAACATTTTGATTATTTGGGCTTATAATTGATATGTGCGGCTTGTTGGACTTATGGACTTGGGCTTTGTAATTGATATGTCCAAATTTCAATCCTCTTCTACTCTTCTTGACTAGAGATATGATGTAATTATATTAACACTTGTTTTAAATTTTACATTTCTTTGGATTATTGTTAATTTTACAATTTTATTATTTTTATTAGGCAAGACTAGATATGATGTAATTATGTTGTTATGTTGATCATGCTTAGAAAAAACTTATTAATTTTTATTTGATCGGGTGTTGACTGGGTGTTGACCGGGGGTTGACCGAAGGTTGACCGGGGGTTGACCGAAAGTTGACCGGGGCCGGGGCCGGGGACTGTGTGTATAAACTGGGGCCGGGGCCGGGGATTGCAAACCCCGCCCCATCCCCGCCCCGTTGCCATCCCTAGACAGGACAGGACATGACAGGACAGGACGGGACGAGACTGAACATAACAAAAGTATGTCTGGTGTTTGGTATGACTAGAACTAGACGGAACAGAACTAGACAAGCTACCCCCAAAAGTTATTTGATGATTTTAAATATTATATAATAACTATAATTAACACAAATAAAGTAAATAATTAAAGAATAAATATTTGTACATAATTTTCCTATTTGGATCAAATTTGAATGAACAATTTGGTATAATTGATGGTAGTAGTGGTGGCAGAGGTGGTTTTGGTTATGGTGGAGGTGGTGGTGGCCAACGGTAGTCGTGGAGGTCGTGGAGGAGGTTGTTGCAGTAGAGGAGGAGTTGAAGGTGGTGAACGGCGGTAGTGGTGGTGGCCAATGGACGGTGGTGGTCGGTGGTCGACTATGGTAGAGGTGGCAATGGACTTGGTGGACGATGGTTGTGGAGGCGGTGGAGGATGTTGTTGTAGAGGAAGAGGTGGAGGTGGTCGCCAGTGACCGCCGGTAGTGGCGGCGGCGGCCGAAACTAGTGAATGACCATTAAAACAAATATCATATTAAGGTTATATATCAAATTAGGGTAGATTAATAATATTTTAGTTTATGTCCCATTTTTGTCCCATCTTGTTCCACCTATTTTGGTGGAACAAGAAAAAACATTTTTTTGTCCCATGCTGTCCCACCTTGTCCCAGTTCTTGTCTCTGTCTCATGTCGCGCCAAACGTGGGACAGTGAGTTCTTGTTTTGTCCCATGCTGCACCAAACATGGAACAGTATGTTTTGTCCCGTCCTGTCCTGTCCCGTCCTATGTACCAAACGCAGCCTAAATGATTATTTCTCGTTTTATGTGAACATGTAAGTTTAAGTGATTTATCGTTTTTGTTGACATAAATGAAACCAAAATGTTTTTGTACTTATAAGACTATTTGTGAAAATTGAAGTTTGACCTCCATTGGGCTTAGTATATAATTCCAGATTTTTTTTATTAACCTGTATATCCAACCCGTTATATGAGTCGACTAATCTCAAGACGATCACCTGCTTTGCAGATAGCCCGGAGTCACCGCATTTGAACCTCCATGACTACAAGGGGATTTTTATTCCTCCTTGAATTTGAACTTGGGACCTCCAGGTACTTTCGACATTTGGAGCCAAGTTCAAACCAATCAGACACCACCATTGTGGTTAAAAGTAATAGATATTCTCAGTTGTTTTGGTTTTTTTACAACTGATAGTTTTCAAACAAATTCAAATGTTCAATCCAAACGTCTGTATTGCTCATCCATGTGAAAAGACGTAAATTTGTTTTTGCCATTTTTCTACGTGGACTATCTTTTTCTGACAAACGACCATTTTCATAACAATACATCTTGGTGATGGATTACAGACTTGAAAAGAAATGTAAGGGAGTACCCTACATTGTCTCGGTCTGTGTATACATCGTTAAGAATCACACTATTCTATTAAATCACCTATCAAGATGGTTTGACGGGGGATGGGAGAGTTGAGTAGGACAATGGGTTTGAAAAGCTTGAAATGCTTGTGTCAATCCTTCTATCAAAACCTATTTATATTGGGCATTCGTCATTGAATTGATTTTGCATTTTTTAGAGAGGTAAAAAACGGAAAGAATCGTAAAATCAATATTTAACAGCCTCTTCATTTCCGTTTATTGGTTATTTAATAATATTATTTGAATAATCATATAAAAATATGTAATTTCAATTACTTAATGTATAAAAAAAACTGTATTTGACACGAGACATCCAAAATAAAGCTATAACTTCGTTCCTAATATATATTAATCGTTTTCATACACTAGATAAATAACCGTAATACCTTATAGAAAATATTGGAACGGAAATATATATAAAAAGATTAATGATGCAAACTTGAATATGTCAATTTTGATTTTGCGTGATAGAAAAACCGTATTTTTATCAAAACTGTAATGTTATTATAATGTTTTTAAAATATATTTTCATATAAATTTTGGTCTAAAATACCTAGGTATTTCATATTTATTGAAAGATATTTATGACAGTTGATATATAAGCAAATATTTTAAACAACGTACACAATTAAAAGATGAAAATTTCACGAGCATATAATGTAAACGATGACTGTTTTGGAAAAGTGAATCATGTGTAATGTTTATCTTCATCTTATGGGAATGATTGTTGTGAATTTATGGAGATGTTTTTTCAGCTGTATCCCGTCGTCTACCTAAAAGTAAATGAATTTGACATAAGCTATGACAACTTATTTTTTAATAGGAGTCTGTTGTTACATGACGCGTGCTTTCTACAACCAATATATATATATATATATATATATATATATATATATAGGGTATATTTCTTTTACAACCTTGTGTATTTGTACAACCCTTGCAACCCAATTAATTGAGATATTTATAGAAATGATTGAAGTTCATTTATTATGATTTGAATATTTATGGAATATGAA
>NC_037529.1:10066203-10067446 GCF_001531365.2 Cynara cardunculus var. scolymus | reverse complement strand
AAACGTAGTCATGTAAAATTATCATATAAGTGAATTCTTTAATAAACCTTAAAGGTGTTATATATTTTAATACCATATATATATATATATATATAAATATATATAAACATGCTCGGTTTTGAAACATTGGACCAATCTTTATGGTGAACGAAAACCGAGCATAAAATGATAGGTTATGAACCATATGCTTCTCTATATCAACGAGCAATCAATCAAAATAAAAACAAATCATGGTATCCTTTGCAGTTAAAAGAAAAACAAGTTATGTTATTCAACTCTAATGCATTCATTGGCAAAAAATAATATATATGAAACGATGTTTCATCAAATACCATCTACTATGTTAAATCATCGTTAGTTTTATTTACATATTACTGCTTTCCTCTCCTCATTTCCTATCTCTTTTTATGTTCATCTATTAATTGTTTGTTTTGCGACCGTTATGCTCTTTTTTGACCTAATCTTATGCACTTTCCTTTATCTTGCAAGTCTACTTTTTGGTGTTTCCCGAACTTAAAAAAACTCTCACATGATTGTGAGTAAATCAAAATTAGAAATTTGTTAATCTTCTTTATGTAATACGACAAATCAGAGTCCTCAATCAACTCTCTTTAATAAAAGTTGCCGCATTGGATCAATATGTTGTTTGACTTACGTTAACATAACATCATTGAAATGATGCAAATTTGATAAGTAGACTTTATTATGCTAATAACTTTAGTTGTATGGAAGTAGAACCGCAACATTTATATTTTCTGCATTGCAATTGATTTTTTGTGATACGGTTAAGGAAGAGCCGCTACATTAAAAAACATGTTAATTGATTAGAGAAAGGAAATATGAGGTTTTTGAGGAGTAATATTTTGTGTGGTTCATCGTTAAATCAAATCGTTTTTTATTCTAAAAAGAATTATTATTATTATTATTATTATTTTAATTATAAAAAAACCTTTTATCTATTTAACTATATTTGTAAATTTAATCATATTAAGAGAAGAAAAGTAGTAATTTCATGCCCATTTCACAATTTCATGACTTTTTTGGCTCCATTTTCATGTAATAAAATTAGCGACCGAATCAAAACATTAATGGCTATTTTACATCTTACTTTTAAAGTTTATGAACTAAAGGTGTAAAAAAGACATTAGCGATCAAACCAAAGCATTTGTGTAAATTGGTTGATATACATTTATATGAACCTTAAAAAAAATAAAGACACACACACATATATATATATATATAT
>NC_037529.1:10017126-10066063 GCF_001531365.2 Cynara cardunculus var. scolymus | reverse complement strand
TATATATATATATATATATATAGGGAAGTATATATTATATAAGCAAGGATTGTGTGAGAAAAAAAGTTAATGCGAGAAACGTAAGAAGAGATCTGGACCCTTGAACTCCTTTAATCTCAAACTCACTCATGAATCGCACTTGATGCAAGGATTGATGTGGTGCATCTCATTCTAATTTGCATCTAAAGATGAAAATCTCTTATTACGTTTCTCAAATTAACTCTCATTCTTACCAAAATTCAACACATATTCATTATAACTTTAGTAGAAGGTACTCGCGCAATGCGGCGATATACATCTTGATTTTAATATTTTATCTTATTCTTTATCTCTATCAATGTTATAATATGATCTTATGTGATTTTGAAAAAACGATGATGTTTTTATTTTTTAATAAAATATAAATTTAAAGATATCATAAAATCTTGATAAAAATATATCGATATTAGTATAAAATTAACAATTTAAAATTCCTTATTTTTTGTGTAATTTTTAATTCAATTTTTTATTATAATTTAATTTAGGTTCAATAACAAAGTAATTTATATTTGGTTTAATAATATAATTTTCTCATAAAGATAATAATTAATTATTTTGTTAGAACTCGATAATTATTTTAATTACATTTTATATTTTTTATATTTTAAAATAAGATGTTTATCCTCTATTTAATTATGTTTATCCGCAGTTAGTTACACGAATTCAAGCATGGAGCTTTAATAAGTTGTATTTGTGCATAATTTACTTGTAATCTTGAAATTTTAAGTAATTATGCATAAAAATACGATACTTTATATATAAAAAATGATTTTTAAGAATTTTTGTCAAATATTTTATAATATAATATTGATAACGTTTTTAAAGAATAAATGCAAAGGGAAACTTCAACCAACTGTTATTCAAAAGTAGAAGTTTCCGGTCTTACGCCGACGGAATCGTCAAACACGGGAAAGCTGATCAAACTACCCTTTCTTGGTGGCTTCGCCATTGGAGTTTCCATATATTACACTTCACTCCCACTAGATTATATTTATGCCCATTTTCATCCTTCTAAAACTAATATTTTGCATCCAAGTCTTTTATATCACCATAAAATGCCATGGTTAGAAACAAATGTTAAAAAAGAGAGAGAGAAAACAATATTAACTTGATTAAAAGAAAATTATTAATAACAAAAAAAAATTATATGCAAAAATTATTAATATATATATATATATATATATATATATATAGAAATTATCAGCATACATGCAAAGAAATATTATTTTTGCATAAAGAAACAATAATATTTTATGGATAACCTAAAATTTATTAATTGTAATTTGTAAGGAACAATAATCCTACCCCGATCGTGTTATATAAAGATTTATCTGATGTATACCTAAAAAGAAAAATACAATTTACATAATTATAATAATTTAGATGTTTGATTTAATAATGTTTTAACCACAAGGGTGATGCCTGATTGATTTGAGCTTGATTCCAAAGATCAAAAAGTACCAGAAGGTCCCGAGTTCAAATTCAAGGAGGAATAAAAATCTTCTTATAGCCACGGAGATTCAAATGCGATAACTCCGGATTATCTGCAAAACAGGTGGTTATTTTGAAATTAGTCGGCTCGCATAACGAGTTGAATATCCAGGTTAATAAAAAATAATTTAAGTGTACAATTACTATAAATATATTTAACTATTAAAAAAATAAAATAAAATAATATATTAACATTAATATTATTTATTATGTTTTGATAATGATTAGATACGTATGGGGTTTCCATGTGAAGATTCCTATATGTACAAGTGCATTGCACATGTGGCTACATGATTGAAACAATTATTTATTACTGTATAATTTAATAATATTGATTTTGATTTTGATTTTTCTATGTTTATTTTATTATCAAATGTATTTTAAAGGTTTATTTGTTACTGATTATTATTTATTAGACCCCATTTACATACGCTTGCAAAACCATTATGAATGCTACATAGGGTTTTTACTTATTAAATTTGTAAGTGTATTTGCAAATCTCACATGGCCACGTACATCCTCACCTTTTTTTGTTGTTGAAATTGTTTAAAAAAACTATGTTTTATATAAAACAATATATTTATAAATCAATTTATTTTTTAATTAAATTAATTAATGTTGTTTAACTAAATTAAAATAATGAATTATAAAATAAATAAAATGAAAATATTATATTGTTATATCATATATCAGTTGTTTGCTTAAAATTAATGTTTATATTTTAATTGATATTAAATTAAAATAAAGAATTATATATTATGTTTTTACTAGTCTAAAAATAATTAAAATGTATATATAATGATGTGGATGGTAACTTCAACTTTAATATATAAATTTTTTGGAATATTTAATTAAAATTAAAATATTAGTATTAAATGAATTAAATATAGAATCAATGTAATAAATACTCTGGTTTTGAACTACGACAAACAGGTCCACATGGCACTTTGTTTTTAATTTTTAAATAAAAAAGGATAACAGGTTTACAAATGAACACCCACCAGCTATCATGAGTAGGAGTATAAATGATACGAGTCGAGTTCAAACATCAATATACTTGACTCGAATTTTCAGTAACAAACCTAGTTGTCATATTATCTTAAAAAACAAAGCATTTGTGCTTATTATCTTCATAAATCCTTGAAGAGGTTCATTAAAAAGTCAAGAAAAAAGGTAAGTATTATACATTAGAGTTGAGTTCCAGTGAAGATAATGGTTATGGTGATAAATGTAAAAATGGATATAACTTCACCATTTTATCAATCATAATTGAAGATAACCACAAGATAAATTCTCTTTTAAATAGTGATTCATGGGTTATTTTGGATTAAAAATGATTAAGAGGCCGTTTACCAAACGCTTACCTAGGTAAGCGCTTACTCTACCAAGTCACATTACCTTACTAGATGAATATGACATAAACTAAGAATCTTACCCGGTAAGAACGAAGTCTTACCCGGTAAGTAAGAGTGACGACTCTTACCACAGTTAGCGCTTGCCGGGTAAATTGTTGCATACGATACTGTTTTGGTGGACTAAGATCTTACCCGGTAAGTAAGTGAGAGTGTTGAATTTTACCGGTAACCGCTTATTAGGGTAAGCGTTTGGTAAACGACCCCTGAAGTTCAAATATCTTCCTACACTTGTCACCTTGATTCCAATTCTAACACCATCATTCGTCTATAAGTTAAACAATAAATAAAAGGTAAATGAAGTCTATATCTATGTAGTCGAGTGTATTTTACTTAAAGTAGAGGGACTAAAATGAAAATTAAATATTTTTCGAATTAAAAAAATAAATGTGCATATACGCGTGGAGGGACCTGATTGGCGAAGAACGGAAAGAATTAGCATGGCATCATCGTAATTAACTCCAACCTCAAGGGCATTATTTCAAAATCCGACGAAAGGAATTAAAAGAAGTTGAAAATGTCACAACTAAGAAGGCTAAAATTTTCAAAATCCCCCCCTGCCGGAGTTCCAAAATGAACCCCACCCACCCTGACGCCGGCCTCGTATTGACACACACTCTCTCTCTTACGAATAACCGGAGTCAATTTCAAGATTTCAACACGTAAGAATCTTCGGTTTCTATAGACTGGAGGTTTAAAACAGGAACATATTCGAGTCTCGACTCAATTCTTTTTGGTTCGTGTGTCACGTGAGGGAGAGAGAGAGAGAGAGAGAGAGAGAGAGAGAGAGAGAGAGAGAATTAGTAATGGAATCATCGGGGCCGGAGCCGGTGGTGAATAAAGTAGCCGTAAGGTCGTCGGTGATAGAATCGATCAAGGGATGGTCGTTATCGGGGATACGGATTCACAAAGAGGAGTTGAGGCAGAAGCTTACGATGCCGGAGTATTTACGCCTTGCTATCAAAGACGCCATTGCATCCAAAGATATCGATGCTGGGAAACGTCACTATGATTTCTCCACCATCGGCCATGATAAGCCACCTCACATCGCCCCTGAATCGCCGTTGGTTGTATTTATTAATTCCAAGAGCGGTGGGCGCTATGGCCCGGAACTTAAAGCTAGGTTGCAGGATTTAATGGGCGAAGAACAGGTAAGCTTTAATTTTCCCTATCGAAAAACATTTTGCAAATTTCTTATAAAAGTTTCATTGAACTTTGATATATTTTAGCTTGTGTTTTTGCATATCAACCTTAATCTAGCAGTAATCAGAGTAAACTGGTATATAAGTAATCGGAATTCAAGAATTGGGTTGCTAAAAGGAGAGTTTTTGAACTCTTGAGTTTAACTTTTTTTGGTATTAAAGTCTTGTTACATCTTGGATGTTGATATTTCTCAAGTAATTTTGGTTCTAATAATGCAAAAAAGCATCAACACATACAAGTTTCATAATTGCCAGAAGATTGTCTTGCTATGCTTTCTTGGACTCCAGTGTCTTAAAGGCAACTCTTTTTCATATTTTCTTCACGAAACCCACTATCAGATCATTAGGCCCGGTTAAAGTTTGACGCCTTTCTTGTAAACCAAAGGTGATAAACAGGCCAACTTCGATAGATTTAGCAACATAATTGAATCCTCGTTGATGCATACAGATTGGGTTATCTTGGGAGATGGTATCCAAGATTGAGAAACTAGTCGAAGTTCACTTGGACTGTTTTGAACTACATACACTCAAAGTTCTTTCACACATATTGCATACAGATTGCTGTTTCTGCAGTGTGTTATAAAAGTTGAGTTTTTTACTTTAATTTTCTTTTTGTGCAGGTCTTTGACCTTTTAACTGTGAAGCCTAATGAGTTTATTCAGTATGGGTTGGGTTGCCTGGAGAAGTTTTCTAGTCTTGGTGATGGTTGTGCCAAGGAAACTCGTGAAAAGTTGAGGATTGTGGTATGTATACATACAATGATATGCTATATAGCAATTCTATATCTACTATGAGATGATTTGTGGTGCTAAGGTATTGGCTATTATCTGATAGGTTGCAGGAGGTGATGGTACTGTAGGATGGGTCCTTGGGTGTTTAGGAGAGCTTCATAAAGCAGGGCGGGACCCAGTTCCACCAACGGCAATTGTACCTCTTGGTACAGGCAATGACTTATCCAGGAGTTTTGGTTGGGTAATCACAGAATGTCCATCTAATTTCAGTTTTCTTATCCTGGTCAGGTTCTTCAAACATGTTTGAACTTATTTCCAGGGTGGTTCGTTTCCTTTCAACTGGAAAGCAGCTATAAAAAAGACTCTTGATAAGGCTATTCGTGGTCCAATTAGCCGCCTTGATAGGTGAGTTAATTTTCTTGAGCTTTCGATAGCATCAGTTATCTCCTTGTAATTTACAAGTCAACTATTATAAGTATGTGTGGAAGCTACAGTGTTAGAAATCTGCATACCTGTGAAATTTCTTTTTGCAACATTTAAGTGATTTTTATAATAAACTGTTCTTTAGATATCTATTTACAAGTATGCTATACGTTTCCTTATTTTTATCATAGACGTGGCTATGAATTTTCTTTTTTCGTGTTTGTTGTGCACTCATGTTTTCGTTTTATGAAATATATCTTATCATGCACAGTTGGAGTCTTTTAATATCAATGCCAGCTGGTGCAGATTTGGACACCCCTTACTCCTTGAAACGAACAGAAGAAGTTGTTCTTGATCAGGTTAGGATCGTAGTCAGCTCAGAAAATCTAGTTAATCAACTGGCCAACTCTCAGAGTTAATATTAGTTGCATAGTAATCTGTCCATTCAATCAGTGATGATGACAGTATATCTGCACATTTTCATTGAATCAGTTATTATTGCATAATCAAAATATATGTTAATATTATATGCGCTCTGGCATCTTTATTTGAAGACAATATGGGAATTACATGGTATGGTAAAATTTTCTATGTGCTTCCATGGACTTATTTGCAGGATCTAAAAGTCGAAGGACCGTTGCCTGAAAAAGTTTCTTGCTACCAAGGGGTCTTTTATAATTACTTCAGTATAGGTATTCTATTACATTCTTTCTGATTGAAGCATGGTTTGTTTGTTCAAGCTGTTTGTCAGTTGTTTCTTTAGTGGATTATAAAAATTTTGAGTTATGGGTTTGACAAGTTTTCAGCTACAAATCTACTAATTCCTTTCTTATAACATAGAAACCCTGCGATAATAATACTTAAACAGAACCTTATTGAGGGTTATTATAGTCTGTAACCTTCCCTTAGGGTGCGTTTGGTAGGCGGATGTGACTGGATACGATTGGATGGAACAGGATTGGACCGGCGAGGGTAAGGTAGATGGATGAAAGAATTATCAAAGGTTTTAATTTAACATGGGTAGTTCAGTAATTTACCAATCTTTGTCCGATCTCCCTAATTTTTGTTCCACCTATTTTGGTGGGGCAAAAAAATGCAGTATTGTTCTAATGTCGTGCCAAACATGGGACAACAAGCTTCTGTTTTGTCCTTTTCCGTCCTTTCCCATGTACCAAACATACCCTTACGGGCCTCAGCACTCACCTTTTGGTTTATTTTGATCTTCCATTCTCTGTTATCCGTTTTATTTATCTTGTTTTATTTCCTACAGGAATGGATGCCCAAGTAGCTTATGGCTTTCATCATCTACGGAATGAGAAACCTTACCTTGCACAAGGTCCTATTTCAAACAAGGTCTAAACTCTAGTCCGCTCGTAAAACTTTCATACATCATTCTGATATCCTCTAAGCTTTTTCTTGATTGAATATGTGTAAGCATATATGCATTTGATTATTTCTGGGGTTTTGAGATTTTTTAAATGGACTACTTCTCTGTTGCAGATAATTTACTCGAGTTACAGTTGCAAACAAGGGTGGTTTTTTACGCCTTGTATAGCTGATCCGGGTTTGAGGTAAGAATTTCTCACATTGAAGTACTCTCTATGTCTCAAAATTCGTGCCATATTTGACTTGTTCGTATCTCAAGTCCTTTTGGGTTAATTTAACTAATATATTCTCTCTTTTTTTGACAAAAATTGTAATCAGAATCTTATATTACCTTTCAGTGAAAAGAAAACCAACTATCATAAAATGCAGGAAAAATCCTGCATTCGGGTTGAGTTTAAAGATTCATTGTTTTTTTAATTTGCAATGACAATGTGGTGAATGTAGGGGACTAAATAACATCTTGAGGCTGCATGTTAAAAGGCTCAACAGCACACAGTGGGAGCCGATTACTATCCCGTCAAGGTCAGCTGTTTATTCTATGTTACTCTCTTAGTCGGACCATTGTTAAACTTGTCGCACATTTCTTACGTACCAGAGGTAGGAACTTGGTCATTTGACCTTACTACTTGGTAACTTTACTGTCTAATTTGATCTAACCCATGAATCACGCTTGATACGAGGATTGAACCGGTGCATCTCATCCTAATCTGCATCTAAGGGTGGAGATCCCTTCTTACGCTTCTCACCTGAACCCAACCCTTTAATAAGATGTCTAATACATCCAGGGGATCTGATTTATTATTGCTTTCCTCTGAGAGATTATTACATTTTTTCTCGATTTTTTGTGCTTGATGTAATATAACAATACGTTTGTTTTTGCCTGACAACATGTGTATCTTCCAGTGTTAGGTCTATAGTCGCTTTAAATCTTCATAGCTATGCAAGCGGAAGGAATCCATGGGGTAACTTGAAGCCAGACTATTTACACAAGGTAACATTTGTTGGTCACACCATATAAATACCGTCTGTATAATGGCTCACAGGGAAGTCATTTTGTTTGAATGCAGAAAGGTTTTGTTGAGGCTAAAGCAGATGATGGTGTGTTAGAAGTTTTTGGTTTTAAACATGGATGGCATGCATCATTTGTTATGGCTGATCTTATTTCAGCCAAACACATTGCCCAGGTACTACTAATTGGCTGAATCCATTCCTTGTCGAATGTATATAATATTTAATTCTTTCTTTTTCACATTATTTACTTTTGCTACATGCAGGCTACAGCAATTCGGTTCGAGTTAAGGGGTGGAACATGGAAAGAAGCGTTTATGCAGATGGACGGAGAACCATGGAAACAACCCATGAACAACGAGTTCTCAACGTTTGTGGACATCACGAGGGTGCCATTTCAGTCGTTTATGATCAATGGGGAGTGATCGTTCAGGTAATTAGCATCACGTAAAGCAAAGCATTAATTCCATTAGCGATCGTTGTTAAATAATTGTTCTATAGTTGTATGATCTTGTAAAGAACATGAATCATGAGTGAGAGATGGAGAGTATTTATTTGCATCAGTGATGTAATTACCCAATGGTTTGAGTTGGTTGGTAATTAATTGTAAATTTTAGTTGTTTCCTTGTTAGTGGTATGAGCTTTGTATTCCATCTCCAACAAATTCCTTAAAGTTTACACTAATTTTCTTCATATTCAAATAATTCCTTAAAAAAATGATTGTTTAAGAGAAATAAATGATTTTTCTTTTATATTCTTCCATGGTGCACTGCGGATTAATCAAACAAATTGTATTATTTGGCAGTCATGAAACACATCATTATGAGCAATCTGAATGGCACTTCTATTATCACACCACAAAGTTGTCGGTGATAGATGAGAAATACCTATGTCAAATAAAAGCCATCATAGCCATACTGTACTCAGCTTCAGTACTAGAGCATGCAGTAGTAGAACGATAATCAGTAATATCCCCATCCTGATTAGCATCGGAGAAGGCACAAAGTTCAAGGGATGAAGAAGAAGAGAAATGTAGACCATGGAACATCGTACCTTTAATGTTTCTTCTTCAAAATCCAGTTCCACCATCATCAGGGACCGTCATAGCTAATTACTATTGTTGGAATATGTGAAATTCCTTTACATCCCTATCTAAAAGAGCCAACGTAAATGAGAGATTTCTACATAAGTATAAATTTGATGGTTTTATGACAAATTAATACGATAACACAAAATAAAACGAAAATCTATGAAAACAAACTTAACAAAATCGAGAAGAACAAGAATTTGTGTACCTTTTCGATGATAAACTCGAATTGAATGATGATACGTGGACAAAGCCCTGCCAGGGTGTAGTGTCCGAAGATGGAATTTTGTCCCCAATCGTGCTTGGCTTCGGACGTCGCCTTGAGGATACAAGTATTGGATCGAATTGATGCAAGTCAATTCATTCCCATCGAATTGATAATGTGTTCTTGAGTAACCAAGGAGAATTTGAGAGAATTTTGATGGGAATTTCGTATATCTGAAATGTTGGGAAACAAAGGTATTTATACATTTGCATAGCCAATCGAAAATAACTGTCAAAAACTGCCCAGAGGATAAAGCAGGTTTACCGCATAGGAGTCGCATTAGATTGTTTCATTGAACCAAACCCCGAGTTTGGTTGTATGCAACTTGTTTTCCTCTCTGTTTCAATATTCGTTAAAAAAAAAAACGGTTTTAAAATCAATAGAGCCCAAGGCCAATCTTTTGATCATTAAATAAATAACAAAAACCGTCACTAAAGCCCCAATACCATCCACAGACTTTGATATTTTCTATATCGTTTCATTTTATATATCTTGGTCTAACAAACCTGTAGTGCTTACGTTAAATGTTATAATGATGGATTAAGCAGCCCGGCCCGGCCCGGCCCGGCCCAGTATTGTTGTTGAATTTTGATGTTTATACCCCTAATCCTATACTTTTTAATGAAAAATCTTAATACTAAATATGTTGATTAGTTTATAAAAAATATATTGATGTACTAATTGAATTAAATTTTGTTAAGAAAATTAAAAATTAAAGAGTTATAATTAACAGGTATAATAATTTAAAATGCAAAAATAACGATAAAAAGTACTCTTAAAATGCTATAATTAAAACAAATATGACAAATAACAAATTAAAAAAAAAATGAAAGTCAAATTTAGAATAATAAAAATATAAAACATATGAAATGAATGGTACGCATAAGAGGAAATATTACAAACTAAAAATAATATATTCTCTTACAAATATTAACATTTTGTTTAGGGTAGAGGAACAAACAAACCGAATCATGCATACAAAACGCTGGATGCCATGTCAAACTATCCATACATACATGTATCATATACGTTTGAGAATCCAGTTATTTATAAAAACTATGAGATTTAATAACATGTCTACATTTAATGTTTGAAATATAAAATGTTCATGCGAATTATCATATTTGAGTTTGATATTTGAAATAGAAAACAGATTGGTTTGGGTTCAATAAGTGACTACAATGTGAGTTACCACGTATGGGTTCAATATATGTGGTTGTGAATGGATCTCACAGTTTTCTCATAAAATACAGAGTTCTCCCCCCCCCCCCCACACATACATATAAGAACATAATCAAATAATAACTAATTAGTTTGCGGTAAATGTGAGATCCAAAGTGAGCCAATCATTTAAAATAATTAATATTTTTCTTAAAATAAAATAGAAGGGCAAATTAGTAATTTCGGTTGATTATTCAATTTACTTTAATTAGATTAATTACTTTATTTTAGGTATCACATTGTTCATGGTGTGTATCACAATAGTATCTAGTTCTTCCTTATATATATAGACTTGGGATCATGTGAGACCAATGGTTTTTCGTGAGACCCGTAAGACCAATTCTCAACCCTTGGATTAAATTTACAATCGTCAGATCTGAACATTCATAAACGCCACGAAACTTCTCAATAATTACAAAATTGCCACCTTGCAACTTTAGACCGTTAGATCATAAGTTTATAACGTTGATCAATGAACATAAATTGGTCTTACGGGTCTCACGAAAAACCCTTGGTCTCACGTGAACCCAACCCTATATATATATATATATATATATATATATATACACACACACACAACATATGTATCATAGTGGTACTACAATTGATATCACAATGATACCACAGTTGGTATCATAGTGGTCTCGAAGTTTACTTGGTATGTTTTTGATATATTCTGGGTATCACATCGTGTATCATGGTGTATTTTGGGTATCACATGGTGTTCGCCGAGATAAGTTTATCGGAGGCCGGAATCAGAAGAGAGAGACAAAGGAGAGAGAAAAAAATTTAAATACCTAAAATGTCCTTTAATTAAAAATTTAAGTCAATTTACCAAGAATATTAGTTTTCTAATTTATCTATTGATTTGTGATTGAAATTGGATCTCACAGTTATCACAAACTAACCAGTTCTCCCTTGAACGGACCCATATATATATATATATATTGTAGAACTCTTTCATAATCCAGAGTCCAGAGGAATGATTTAATTTTATTATTCAATAAGCAAATTTCAGTGTTTGTTTTTCCTTCTTCAAACTTCCTTTTTAGGTTTGAAACGAATTAAATTGACATTATTCATCTTAATGAATTGCAAGTATCTAGACGACGCGAGGCGTGGCGTGACGTGACAACGAGGTCAAACGTCAAGCCTTACACGTTACATCAAGATCTTGATGTTTTTGAAGACGTTCCGTAAGGTAGCATATGTATGCACATATGTTAGTATTTTGAATAATCTCGTGAAATAATTTAAATTCATTTATAGTTATAAAATTAAAAGAGAAAGAAAAATCATTTTATATCAAATATATTTAACTTAAAAGAAAAGATATAAAGCATGCGAAATCAAAATTAAATCTCTTGAATCTTTAATCATTACTTTCTTCAATTTCTAAAGAATTTTTCTTCCACTGCAGGTGTATGAAAATGAGAGTAAAGATTTACCTCTTTAGTGTTTTGATGTGATAATATTTATTTATCCTCAAGTTATATGTTTAAAAGAATTAAAAAAAACCCATATCATACAAAGTAACGTGTCGTAACGCGCCATAATGCATTATAACGGGTTACAAAACGGGTTATAACAGAAGTCAAGACTTAAAGTGAAACCACATGAATTAATATGGTGACGAAGGCAAGCCTCGACACCATAACACACCATAAGAAGGCGATATAGAAAAGGGTAATTTAGAACCATATTAATGGACAAAAGTTCATAAGATTATTTAAATGGACATATAATAGATATTGCATGGTGACTCACATATCCACAATAAAGTTTCATATTTCACTTTTGACAAATTAATTAGTAAAGATTCATATCTTACTATTTCATTTACATCTTCAACAATAATAGACCCTCATCAACCAAGCAGAAAATCCAAACAAAAGTACAGTATGGACACACACACACACACTTATTCTATAAACAATTGACACAAAGTGGAAAATGGGCACATTTTTGGGGTGAAAGGTACAAGTCAGTAGATAGACAACGACTTGCCATTTGAAGAATAGACGAAAAAAACCTGAGCAGGTAGAGAGATATATAAGTAGGAGTTGGTTGGGAAGCGTGTGTGGGTAGATCGATGAATTGGAGTGGTAGGGTAAAGGTGGTGTTGGTGGTGCACCCCAGCAATGTTGGATTGTAGAATAATGTTTCTATCCAGTAGGAACCCTTCAATTATTCCGTCATTATCTCACGTTGTGATATACGAATTCATAGTGAGAAGTGAAGTTATAGTGAGAAGTATAAGAAGAGATCTCTACCCTTCGATCAATCCTAATTGAATGTCAACATTAATGAGGTGCACTGAGATGCAACAAATCGATTCCCTTCCAGAGCGCAATTCATGAGTGAGAATGAGATTAAAAGTGATCAAGGGTTCTAATCTCTTCTTACACTTTTCATACGATCCTTTGCCATCATGTTTATTGGGCGAAAGATCTAAAGTTTGTCTAGCGTCTGAACCAAAAATAGTAGTTGAGACAAAGAGGCTAGCGACCATGAAAGAAATGAAACCGTGCATATCATTAATTAACAAAATGGGTTTTTAGAATGTTCAACCGTCTTTGAACGTGTTGATGAAGACATAATGTAACTTTGAGTTTATAGGATCAAAACTTGTGTGTCTAATTTAAAGACGTTACAATAAATTGTTCAATAGTCTATATCCAAGTCGTATCAAGAAATCTTTGTTGGTAGTGATTACGTTAGAATTATAAAATGGGTCCAGCTCCAAGTGTTTTTGTCGTTATCCTCTTTTTTCTTGATGTAACTTTACTACTTAAGCATATATGCTTTTATGTTAAATTTCTTCCCATTTAAAGTGAAATTACCACCAAAGTTCCCTTATCAAATCATGGGTTGGGGATCGATTGAAGAATTCAAAACCCTAATATATCCTTCAATTTTCATAGTTATTCACTTATTCATGATAGAGTTAAAGAAACCAAGTTGATCCAAATTGGCCCATGCACACATGAATATGTTTACCATTGTTGGACAAATTAAGTTGAATGATGCATAAAATTCCATGAGAGATGGTTATACCATATCTTTTGATACGTTTAGTTTGACATAAAGGGAATTAACGAATTAAGATATACTTGATTTTGAAAAATTCGGAACTAATGGTCTGGTTGACAAAACATGCATGGATTTGTTTCTTTCTATTTTATTCTAATGAGGTGCACAAATGAATCTATTTTGATCGCGAACAAATTCCAAACATATAATTTCAAATCAATTGATATGACGAGTACAAATACTCAAAAACTCATCTTCATAGCTAGGCTGCTATTTGTGTGTGTAAGAGAGAGAGAGAGAGAGAGAGAGAGAGAACAAGTAGACCCCAACAGATAGAATAGATTCCGTAAACGAAGTCGCTCGTGAGCAGTAGAGCAAGTAGACAACCAACATCATTAATTATCATAAAATAGACTTCATAACCAATATTACATATTTTATTCGTAAAAGTAAATGTTAAACTATAATCATATTTATAGTTTCATGGATAAACAACAACTGAAAATGATTCATGATCTCTTAAATAAGAAAATATATGGAAGTTTTACATGGTAGAAAAAATCTTTTATGAACGTTTGATGCTTATATAGACAAATTATTTGTAAATTGAAATTTTGTAAGAAGCAAACATCTAAAGTGTCGTTTGTTTTTTAAGAGGTGCTGAAGTCTAAAGTCTGATTTCACTTCTGATTTATAAGAGGTGACGCTAAAGTCTGAAATCTAGATCAGTAAGACTGTTTGTTTTTATGTCTGAAGTCTGATTTCACTTCTGATTTATAAGAGTTGATGCTGAAGTCTGAAATCTAGATCAGTAATACTGTTTTGTTTTTTACGTCTGAAGTCTGATTTCACTTTTGATTTATAAGAGGTGATGCTGAAGTCTGAAATCTAAATCAGTAAGACTGTTTGTTTTTACATCTGAAGTCTGAAATCTGAATCGGTCAAACTAATGTAAAAATATAAAAGATAAATAGTTTTTTTTACAAAAGTATAAAAGATTAATAGTTTTTGTTAACAAATCTCTTCCAGCCCCCAAAATATGAACAAATTGATAGAGGGCGGATTATGATTAAAAGGTATTAAGTTATCACTTAAAATTTCGGGGGCATTTAGAGCTTTTAATACCCAAACGTTTGAACGAATCAAACTTCAAAGATATTAATAGATAATTTAAAAAAAACAAACATACCCTTAGTTTGACGTAAATGCAATTAAAGTTACAACTTATTTGAAAACAATTTACATCTAGTCCAATTAGATCTTTAAACAATGCGTTTGGTATGCTACCAAATCTCTCTTTCTTTGAAATTAAATTGATGGTTCCTAAAAGAATTGTTTATCCCTAAAAGGTTAAAATGGTGATGAAAACATTAACATGATGTAGGATGGAAACCCAACTGATTTATATTGATTAACATAAAGTGTTATCCTGAATAGTCGACATTGTGACCTCAAATAATGTTATTCTATATACTAAAGGAATTATCCTAGAATGTATTTGGCAGTGGAATGGATTTACGATGTTAGGTATAAAAGATAAGATAGATAATATTAATTTAAAAGTAATTATTGATTGATTTTGCGTTTAAAAATACTCGGAAAAACGATTTTATATGAACTATTAGTATTTTTTTGAATTCATGTAATTTCTGATGATAAAAACACTATATTGAATTTTTTGTACTAATCGAGGGCGCCTTTTTACATCTCTCCCATAACCTATAAAATATAAGGAATGAGCCTGATCCCACCACGATGGATATGTCACCACTGCCGCCAACGCCGACGCCGCCATCACCGTTGTTACCACCAACACTATCGCCACCACCACTACCATCGAGAACACTGCTGCCTCCACCCGACCACCACTATTATATCAATGAACCAAACATTCAAATCCTTTTGACATATTCCACCCTAAATCCTGCCATGCAAACATATCGTCAAACATGATTAATTTTCATTCCAATTTCTTTGACGTATTCATTATGTGAACCAAATGTGAACTAAGTAATTACTTTCTAAAAGAGATGTTATTGAATGTGGGATTCAATCATAAAAATCATTGACGTGCACGCAAACCATTCTTGATAGTGAAGAAAAGGATGATTCGTTTATATTACATGCATGAATATTCATCTTTAAGAAAAATATCGACTTTATTATCATATATATGGTGTAGCAAGAGAATTCATGTTACTACAAGTGCATTGATTGATTTCCTTTTATAGATAATAATAGAGTCATGGTCCCCAAATGCCAAATACACCTTTATCTCCACAAAATAATATATAATTGTCGTTTAGGGGAATAAAAATCTCCTTGTGGCCACGAAGGTTCAAATGCGGTGACTCCGGACTATCTACAAAACAGGTGGTCGTCCTGAAATTAGTCGGCTCGCATAGCGGGTTGGATTTCCAAGTTAATAATAATAAAAAATTATGAGATGCTATTGGTCTTAATATTTTACAATTTACTTTTCATTTGAAATTCCTTAATCACATAAATTTTGAAGTTTCCACATAAATTTTGTTGGATCATATATAATCAATTACTTCCTACGTATAAAAACAATGAAATTTTGCTAAAATAATGGAAAAGTTCATACTTGTATGTAAAAATAGGGATGTTGTCAGTGCGGTTTAGAATCAAACTGCAAATTCCATCACATATGTCTTAAACTGCATCATGAAAGGCATTGCAATATGGTACGTTTTATACGGTTTGTATCTAAGACATTTTAATACAATAACTATAAATCACAATATGAAAATAAATTTGAAGAAGACATTTCAATATTTCATACAATAAAAAATTTCCAATAGGTCTGAAACGTGTAATGAAAAATATTGTAAGCAAACTAAAAAGTTCCATAATTAATTCAAATACATCTAATGAGAAGATAAAACTCAAATTAAGTTTGGTAATAAAGTGTGAGAAAAGAAAACTGAAAAATCAATAAATATTCAATAATGTCCTGGTTATTTTCAATTAATTAATTATAATGTATATATAATATATGTTCTAAAAATATATAAAAATAAAGCTCAATTAGCAAAGGGCGGAACAACTTTGCACAAATACAAGTAGTACCTAGGTTCGATCCCGCCCCTGCGGTTAACCCCAACCATTGAGTGAGACAAAAATAGTCCCCTCACATTTGATGTCCTTCAAAGCGGGTTGAGTGTGGAGCCGGTTGGGTTGCCAATAATCAACTTTTTGTCCAACTATATATAAATGTGCGTAGTGGTGTGATGTAAATCGTAGTTTGTTACTCAAACCATAAACTATACCGCAAAATGCGATTTGATAAAAATGCAAATCGCACCATGAAAGCTATAAACTAGATGTTGCGGTGAGATGTGGTGCGATGATGGCGCTTTAAATGGACACTGTACATTAAATGCATATTATGTGACCCTACATTTTTTAAAGGAAAAACTAAAAACCGAAAATATATCTTAATAAGTACAAGGAGCCTTTTTGATGGTTTTATATCAGTCGAAGGCATATCTGAATCCAAAATACTAACTTCAAAAATAAAACCAAATTTTTTTATCAATGTTAAAACAACAACATCGAACCTATTTAGGGAAGTCTTGTACTATGAAACAAGTCTAGTGGAAAACATAGAGGTACATTAAATGCACTCTTAGGGATTAAATTTCCTCCTTACACATATAAACATGAAACACTTATTTTTTACATTCTCAATTTATAATACCAGACACAAGGTGTGTCTGTTTACCTCTTAATGATGCCATTAAGAGGTAAACAGACACAAAGGAGGTAAATCTCTGAATCAGTTATACATATTAGTATTGTTTGGCAATTCTTTTTAAAAGTTCTGAATGGTTCAACAAACTCTGATTCGCTCCATCACCACTCCACATCCAATACCATTCAGACACAACCCTTTCCCACGATTTCCCTAGTCTCTCTCCAGTCTCGACCCTTTATCCTCTCTATTCCCTCCTCAATTGTCTCATATGGCACTACTGACTCTAAGACGGGTGCTCTGCTACTCGTCTCTTTTTCCTGTTCTTTTTTGCTCTATCACTACTCATTTCTTCCTCGTTGGTAATTCGGTTTTTCTTGTGTTCATGAAGTTTTGATTTTGTCACATAAAAGGGTTAGATTCATGGTTTTTTTGGTTTTATGAGCATTACTAGTTAATTTTTTCGGTGTATAAAGTCTTTGGAAATAAGCCACCACTGTGGTATTTGCTTGTCTCCATGGTTGTAATCCTTGACGGGTTATATAAATAATTTTTTAGCATTCGTGATTTACATAAATGATTATGGTTTTCGTTTATGAGCACCAACTTTTTGATAAAATTCATCAAAGAACAATACACATTCAATTTGAAGTAGAAAGTGTGATGGAAGCTTGATTAACATTCAAAAGGAAGCCTGATTAACATTGAAAATTATTCTGCTAATCCTATTGAAGATAACCCATCCCCTTCATCTTCCTTTCTTGATGTCTTTGGATGCGTCTAATTTCGATTGACATGTCATTAATTTATCCGTCTTGCCCTCTAGCCCCCTCCCCCGATTTTGGGTGCAATATATAGATTAGAATGTTCCAAAAATAGAGAATGTATTAAAGAGTCGAACTTCCATTTCATGTGATTTTTGTTAGGCCAAAACTTGAACAAACATTGTTATGTTGGTTTCGATTTATATGAAACCATATATTAGCTTGGACATTAGTTATTTTCTATTTTTCATTTAGAAATTTCATTCATGACTTTTGTCAAAGGTTAATTCTCATTCAACACAAGACTGTGATACAATGAGAATTTTATGTTATTCAGATTGTTGATTCAAAACAGTTTTCAAATAATCATTTTTTATTTGACACTAAATCATATAGAGTCTCCTAACCATTCTGACCCCTTAATCATTCTATATTAAATCATCATATCATGTATCTATCAAACATCCCCACAATCATGTCATTATATCCTTCTTTTGGCCATCGGGTACTCTGCAATCAACCACTACTATCTTCGAGAATGAAAACTTGTTAGTGATTGATAAAGGTAATTACTGATAAATCGGAGAATGTTTTTTTTCTTTAATTTTTTTAATGATGGTCTTTTATATCCATCAATAATACATCAAATCCAAAGGATTACAGACAAGCCTATTAAAAACACGACTTTCCAAAAAAAAAAAGAAACAATATATCGAAGGCCCTTTTTTACATCTCGCACACGACCTATAAAATATCAGAAACAACCTTGCTTTTAAGCTCGTTTTCTTCTTGTCAAAAAATATCCCTACATTAAAAATAAAAATATTAATTTACAACACCTTGCCTAACAAAATTTGTTGTTATTTATAAGTTCCATTTGCACTAATTAACTTTTTTCATCCATTATGTATTCTTACCAACTAAGATACTTAATATGATTCGAAATTAATTGCACACAAAATATAATGAACTCATGCAACCATCGTTTAGTATATAATGGATAACATGAATTAGGATCACTTCAATCAAATAATTCTTCTAGAACTAATCAAAGGTTATGTGCGAATCATACCTTTAAAAATGTTTTAAGTATGATTTCCACCAACTAATTAATAAATTATATACGATGTGGGTGATGACCTAATTAATCCCACCACCATTATTCGATTCTGTTTCTATCTGATGCTTTCTTCCTCTCAGTCTCATATACGCATACAGGCTAGGCACCTGCATTCTGTGTGCTTTGGTATATAATTTTGTATTCATGAAAAAAAGCATTTATTGGCTGATTTAATTAAGAAGAATAGTATCAATGCATGCCATCTGAACCTACTAGCTACATTATACCACATTCATCCTACTAAAGCCTTCTAATACGATTGTAGCCATTTTCTTAATTAAAGTGTTAGGGGCCACTAGCTATTTAGCTACATGGTTTATCTAAAGTGAGGCAGCATAAAGTTTTATTCTTCACCTTTTCATTTTTATGTTGTATTTGCTAATAAATCAAAATTTTCGTCCACAATATATATATATATATATATATATATATATATATATATATATTTTGATAGTAAATAACTGAAACTCACTATCTCGTGTTTATTTTTTTCGCTTCTCATAAATTAAGATAAGAAAATAGAAATATTAAAATGCTAAAAGCAAATAGAACCTAATTCTTTTGGTGTGAACACTCGTTTAATTAAAACGTATCAGAAATTTTACTATAAAAATACAAGAAAGACATTAGACTTTATATGAATCATAGTTTAATAAAAATATAGATGTAAGTAAAAAATGTCACACATAAATGTTTTTTTATATGAATAAAATTAATTAATTATGTAAAAGTCTATAAACAATGAACAACAATGATGGCTTTTTCAATAAAGCCAAACAGGATTAGAAAAAGAATTACTCAAACACTATTTCTCTTATTATTAAGACGATTTTTTTATGTCAACGTTATCCATTAGATGATGTCTTAATTTCTTGTTTCTTATTGATGGGTGTTTTGGAAATTGAGTGACTTCTATAGCTAGCTTCTAGCATACGTAAGTGTAAGTGAGTGGGATAATGTTAGGATTATTTGGCACATGATCTCAAAATGTATGAGAGAGAAAAGGGATAATACTTAGGACATGGTTCTCTTTAATAGTAGATATGTCTTTATGGTTGTCGTGTGCCATGGAATTACACTGATTCCATGTATTGCTTCTTGTCATCAAATTTATTTTTTAATTACAACTTTGTAGAGCAGATTAGAGTGGTAGCTGCAAGACAAAGAAGGTAGAATCAATACTTCATAAATAAAGTTGTGTTTAGGCCATAATTTAATCGTGAAATAGCACTTAGAATTAGGAAACGAATTTCGTTCGTACAACGATATTGAATCGAAACAAAATTAGAAATTTATATATATGTATAATTACATAAGAAATACAACAATCAACTGAGTAAGAATTGATGACTAACTCAATTATCTTGATGAAAATCCAATGAAGAACGAGTATGGGATTGAGGCCTGCGGTGGCAGTGTCCTTAGACAGAAATTCTTTCTGTGTATAGTGAATTTGGACGACTATCTAGAGGATACAACAATACGTTCAAGAAACGAACTTGAACCTGACGAATTGATTAGTCTTCCACATGAATCTGATTAGAACGAGAGAAGCAAAGAACCCAAAAATTTTGTATGTCTTGCCAAAAGAAACGTGGACAAGAGGGTATTATTTGTATGCCTTAACTGCCGGATGTAACCGACGATAACTGTTGGACTGAGCCGAGCCGCTGCCGCACTCTGTTTCTCGTCACCACCCAAAACTCGCTAATGATATCAAGAGTCCCTCTTGATATTTAATATGTAATGGACCCGACTCGATAGTTAGGAAATTTATCACTAGCTATGACCTTGGTAATATAAGACACTTGAAAAATTGAGATTTGTTCTACGTGGGACAAACCAAATACCCAACAAATCGCAAGTGATTATATTACTAATTAACAAACTATTTTTTTAGTAATTGTAGGTTTCCGGACTAGATACATTAGAAAAATATTAAATATAATAGTTAAGAAAATGCTCAATGATCTTTATAAAGCTCGAACCAACTACCGGATCCTGAATTATTATAATCTTCTCACATTGATGTTTTAATTGCTTATTTTTCAGGACAACACATTATATACCATTACTAATTAGGGATATTAACTTACTAATACACCAATTAACCTGAATTATAAGTATTAAGATCAGTGTCTAAATTTCAATTAAAGATATCAACCATGAATACAATACATGATCCAATTTCCATGGAAGATAGTAATTAATTGTCAATATAATGTTTATTACCTATTACAGTAATAATTATATCAACACTTAAAGTCGTTATATTTTTTTAGCGTTAAACATGTGAGATATATGAAAAATAGTTCTACAATGGAAGCAACATCTATCACTATTAGAGTTTTGATATCTGAATTTCTTTTAGGAGAACAACCATAATGAATGATGGGTATTGAGTCCGACAAATAATAAGATTTATAAATTTCCTATTACCTCTATTCACAACAGATTGTGATAGCGATAAGTAAGGTAGTCTCTTTAGGAACTCGTTGTCAATCGTAATCCAAGACAATGTCATATGCAGATAATTTAAAACAGTAAAAAAGGAGGGGTGGGGGTGGAAGTTGATCATTTGAACTAGGCAAATAAAATAAGAAAGGTAACAACAATAAATAATTTCTAGTAAAGAGTAATGATTGATGTTTGAACCGTGCTTCGTTGACTTGTACCGAATAAAGATTTTCTTAATTTCATTCCAGAATAGTTATAAATATTGATACACATCAACACCTTGCTTATCCTTAAACTAACTTGTGTGAGTTAATCAAGTTTAGATACGCACCTAAACTCGATTACCAATGACATTAAATTCAGATAAACACCTTTCCTAGTCATGATCGAGCGCCGACCATTTGAACTAGATTAAACAAAATACAACAACAATTGATCTGGTGGTCAATTGGATGTTGTTTGCTACTCATCCAAAGTCAAGAACAATACAAAATTCTTAACTTTGATTAGCAATTCAAATCCATATTATATAAATTGATGGCCGGCACCTACTCATCCCAACAATCTAAAATTGATAAACTGAAACAAATTAACAAGTTTGTATAAATGGCAACTGAAAGATATTCAAAACAAGTCTCAACACAATCAAAATCAACAAAGTTTACCTACTAATCACAAGAAATAGAGAACTAGCAACTCATATGTAACATTAAGTACTTACTTTCATAAAACCGAATTGAAGGATGCAAGAAATCCCTAAAGTATATAACTTTTTATCCGTTGAGCGACAATCCTTCTACTCAGCACCATCGGATCACATAATGCTGAATTCTCCAAGTCTCCTTGGTTGTATCTCTGATTGAATCTGGTTGAATCCCTGCTTGAACGACGTTGCCAACTCCAAAGACGTGAAACTAGGGGTCGACGACGACTTAGATCGTGCCTATACCCACTGATTAACTTGCCAGACTAGATTTTGAGACTTCAACAATGTGTAACACGGGTAAGTATGCGAGTTTACTCACCATAAAAGTCATGGTGTTGGTTTGAATTGGAAGTAGTGCCTGAGGCGGGTATTCAAGCTAGTTGGCTTGCAAGACAAGTTGCACCATGGTCCTTCCCATCTCCAACCACAACCAGTAAAGCTACAAACCCTAATTTTTACTAAAAAACTGTCTGATCTCTTTTTATAATAACATTTGAATTCGAATGCGCATATCTGAAGTCATTGTACAAATATTCCCGGTCTCAAGTTCCTCCAGAAAGTATGCTCGAACCTATCTAAAACTACGCCTCGCCTAGATATCTATTTGAAATATGTGCTTTCTTTGCTTAAATCCATCGTTTAGAACCTCTCATCAATCAATCAAGTAACCAAGATTAAAGAGGGTTTATTAACCATAAATCATCCTAAAATGTATTGGATTGATAATAAAAAATATGTTTAAATATACACTTATTATTGAAATAGCGATATCAAAGATTGGTAAACCACTAAAGCTTGGACTTAGGTGTGTACCATACTATCATATATACCTACTATCACAACAAGAAATAGGGGTTTAGCAACGACTTTTTTGTCGCTAAAAGTTAATTTATCCTTACACACTTTAGAAAGACGACATGTCGTCGCTATAGCATATTGGTGAAACATATCGTTCCTAAAGGTGCGTCGCTGAAGCTCACTTTTTTGGTAGTGTCTATGGGGTCCCACCCAAATAAAACACCAATTTATACATATTCATCTTAGTACAATGCAACAAAAGTTAATGATTTATCACTAATATGTGCCAGATTTGCATTTATATTTTGTGGTTGAATCCCTATGGTAATAACCATTTCGTGATTAAAATCATTCATTAATCGTGTTTCTGTTGTTCTTTGATATGCCAAGGATTTGAAGCAAACACAAGAAAATTGATTGTCATTCATAAAGGACTTTTAGAGTAAGAGTTGTATGGCACATAAAAAACAGACGCGACCCATGCAAGCGACCTAGGGTCGCATGGAAGTCGTTATAGTCTTAGTACAAGTGGTTGCATCCTGGATTTCACATAACTCTTGATACTTGTTATGCGAGGTATATGCAAAGCAAAGTTGTGGAGACACAGGTAGTCCACATGTGTCCTAGGTTGCATGTGCATATGGCATTTGGATGATTAATTTCAAGTCCCAACTCTTTTTAGACTGTTTTTCATCTTCCAACATATATACTCTAAATGAAAACCGTTTTCAACGATATCTAGACATCTGAACGACCAAAGGAGCAAAGGAGAAGATTTGGAGTTTGAAGATAGACATTTATTGCATCTTCTTGATTTGATTTGGGTATTCCTTGCATTTAGTTCATAGTTAGCCATGAACGGCCAATTTCTTAGTTTTCAACATTGGGTTGTAAGCGACTTGCAAGATTTAGTTTATTGGGTTGTTTTGGTACAACGATTTTTAATTATTACTTTGCTATTTGTGAAATCTCTACATCCATTATTACTTTTATCATATTAATTATACAACTTGATCACTTTTGTGAAGATTTGAATGCAAATAGTTAAATCGGCTTCAATAGACGCAATTGTTTAAGGGATTGATGTTAGTGAAATTTAACATGGCGGATTTTGTAGTAGATTTCTACTTTATGTTAAGAGATTGAACAAAACAATAGAAAAGATTAACCAAGCTTGAAGCTTGTTGTGTTAGGTGGCGTTTGTTTTTTAAGAAGTGCTGAAGTTTGAAGTCTGAATTCACTTCTGAATTTTAAGAGGTGGTGCTGAAGGCTGAAATCTGTATCAGTCAGGCTGTTTGTTTTTACGTCTGAAATCTGAAATCTGAATTAGTTAGGCTGTTTGTTTTTACGTCTGAAATCTGAAATTTGAATCGGTCAGGCTGTTTGTTTTATCGAGAGGTAGAAGACGGTCAATGAGAGCTTGAGAGAGAAAGATCGAGAGGTAGAAGACGCAGCGATTGAGAGGTTGAGAGCTTGAGAGAGAGATCGAGAGGGTAGCGACGCAATAATAGGAGGTTTTAAGTGAAAATATTAGCTCTAAATAATTCAGACCTAATTAGAGCTTTTAAGCTCTTAATTGAAAAAAAAAAACAAACACACTTAATATCCTAAGGTCTGACCGATTCAGACATAAGAGGGTATTAAGTGTTTTTTTGTAAAAACAAACAGGGCTTTAATCTTTTTGTAATTGGGTTTCATTATAGAATTTTATGTTATTCTCATCTAGGATTTAGAGTTCGTTTAAATCCATTTATTTGTTAATCTTCAATTGAAGAGCTTGTGAATGAATGCTATATGATTTCAAATTGGTCATTATAGCTTGTTAATGACTAGAACCCTGTTTAGTTGACTAATATGAATGTTTAGTTCATCATTGATGATTGCAACTTGTGAATGGGATTTGCTTTTTTAACCCAATGTTAATTTCTCTTTTCTTTGAATTTCTTTAGTTTATCTTGATTTACATGCTTAGTTTAATTAAAATCAACAAACTGAATCCCCACCCTTATTATTGTTTTTTATCACCTGTTTGAATAGATCAATCTGGCAGTTTACAACTAATCACGAGTCCATGTGCAACAAACTCTACTTATATATAGCAGAGAGATTATTTGGATTAGACATCCGGCCAAATCTATGGCATCATTGTTCTAATGCTTAGATCTTCCCATACATTTACACCACTACCATTTGATTCAGAAATCGAACGAACCATCAAATTTATGACTCACTTAGACCAAATTGTTTGTCGGTAGTTGGTAGATCAATATATGTATAAAACCGACGGATTAACTATGATTTTCATTAATAAAAAAAAACAATTTAAAATGAACATCCGTTGGATATATGTAGGTATTAAGCGTTTAATTTATCAACGGAATATCGTCGATGGTTTCATTAGAAAAATAAAAAAATGAAATTAAAAGTTAATCGATAATCCTTTCTGGTAATATTTAGTTTATTGATGTATTATCGATGGTTTTCATTTAAAAAATAATACAAAGGATTTTCCATAATTTGTCAAAAATGTTTAAAATTATTCGACGGGTAATCAATGGTTTTATTGTAACACCTTCAAATGTGTTGGAGCGACTAAATTAATTTTTTCGATAAAACATCAATTAATAAGTAAAGTCCTTTTTATAAATCAATAATTGATTTCCCCAAACAACAAATCCAGATTAAACACCAACATGATGACAAAGAAAACCTTACATAAAGTCTAGTCCAATGACGAGTGTTACTAAAACGCAAATACAGTTGCTATTCCAAAATACATAATGCGACCTTGAATAGCTAAATCTTTCTCGTACATCTAACTAGCAATCAACTTTTCATGGTGTCGTAAGTACCAGTCCCCAACAAGGATTTGATGTACATACTAACAAATACAAATGGATAGACTTAACGCTTAGTGAGCTCAAACAATTTTTAATAATGTGCTTTTTTATAAAATGGTTTATAAAACCAAAGACACTAAGGGTGTTTGGTTAGAGTATAAGTAGTAATAAATGAGAATTAGAATAAAATAATTTGTTTGGTTTTATATTATATAATGAGTTCATTCATTCAGAAGTCTAAATTTTGATTCCAGGTTAAACTAGGGGGAATAAAAATTTATTCTCATTCTCTGTCATTTTCATTCTTATTTTCATTCATTTGCCTGAATCAAACACCCCATAAGAGTGTATTATGCCAAATAATCTTTGTTTTATACAATAAATCATCAAAATGACATACTTTTAAGGTTTATTTATCAAAATGTCCAAAAAGCTCAAAGATGGGCATTTCATAATAATTATAAAATCAAATGTACTAAATATATAGAACTCATCAACTAAAAGACACATTTGATAAACACCAAGTAGAACACATTAAGGCTTCAAAATACATATTTTTGGCATGTACAAAGTTTTCAAAAAGTAACTTGAACGCATCTTGCTAGGTTAAGTTAACCTAGATTTCAAATCCAAGTCTTTAATTACCAAAACAAAGGCTTGAGATCCAACAAGCAAAAACTCCTCTAAGAACATTCTCCATAACTCAACCAAGTCTAGTGATGCATTATAATCACCCACAATATTAGATCCACAACAAAACCCAAATCTAGATCTCAAAATAATCAAAGGGGCTTACCTCTTCAAAACTTGGAATCTCCCTCCATAGACTTTCGATCTATAAGATTCACCCTCTATTTGCTCCAAAAGTTCCCAAGAATTGTCCCTCATGGTCCCAAATTGCCAATAGAGGAAGAGAAAGAGAAAGAGAGGTGTTGGGAGAGAAATAAAAAAACCCTAAAAAATGGGTTTAAAAATCAATCTAGGGACAAATGCGGGTTTCAATGCGCCTTTTGGTGCATGGAAAGTCGTCATTATCCAAAAGTTCCTCCACGCAGACCGTATTGCAGGTTTGCATGCAACAAAACTCACATTGACTACTGATTGACTCCCAAATGCCTCTTACTTAGGAATTAACATAAAATCTACTCCATATCATTTCCCAACAATGTAAATTGATAAAATAAAAGGTATATTTAAGGTTAAAGTAGCAAGCGAAACAAAAATGCACGAAATGACAAAAAACTTTCGAGTGTTACATTCAATCAGAAAAACAAAAAGAAATTGATTTAAAAGTAAAAGGTCTCTGATAGTCCATTGGTAAAATTTGGGGTTCATTGACAGATTATCAATGGATTCATAGAAAATAAATCAGAAATGAAAACCTTTAATTAATATTTATGGGCTGTTTTTTGACATCAACTTTGATGTCGTAAAATTGTTGATGATATGTCAATATTTTTCGACAAATTATTGAGGATTATCATTTCCATAACCATTCGTCAATAGACAGTCTTGTTTGAATTCATAGAGTTAGCAAAATTCTCGCAGTAATCTATTGGTGTGTAATAACCGATGGGTGTGTTTGTCCGTACCGATGGGTCTTATTCTTTTTTTTAGTGAAAACTTGAATAGTTACCATTGTTCTAAATAACTCGTTATGGCCTTGTTATGGTGCGTTATGGCATCAAGGCTTGGGTTCGTCGCCACGTTCACCCATATGACTCCACTCTAAAGTTTTGCTTGCATTGTAACGTGTTATGGCACGTTACGACGCCCTGTGGCACGTTACAACGTGTTATCTTGTAAGGTATGTGGTTATTTCTCATGATATATGATAATTATGCACTAGACCTAAAATTTAAATAAACATAAAAATAGAACTCAAAAATTAAAACCTTAAATAGGTAAATACTTACTCCTATTCGCTTACATGACTAGTCGAACACAAATTCTTCGAGAAGTAGGGATGGACCCAATAATTTTTGGATACGATGGTATCATATAAAACAATTGCACCTTCTACAATAAAACGGTTGCACATTTTACGAACCTAATTTTTTTTACCCTACCACAGATGAATAATACGGTGGCACGTGCAACCTAACCACCCCTCTGGGTCTGTTTATGTCGAGAAGTGAAGAAAAAGTAGTAAGTAGAGATTTAATCCTGATTTTAGACTCTTGACATCATTTTTTATCAATGGTTCTTCTTTCTTTTTTAGTTTTGTTACTTTATATGAATTTAATTTGTTTTACGGTATTATTCAAAACACTAACACACATAAGTTTGGTGGTGTATATATGTGTGTGTATATGTATGTATGTATGTATGCCGCCTTAGGGCACGATTTGAAAAACGCCATGCATGTCCTCGAGCAACTCGTAAGGCTTGAGGCTTGACCTTAATGGCATGCCACGCTTCACATATTTGGAACCTTGATAGTTAGGCCGAAAAAAATTGTGAGAAAAGAATGGGGGATATCTTGTTTCGTTAGGAACATTAGATACTAATTAGAAAAGAGTAGGATTAAATATTTAGACGTTCTTGAAAGGTAATATTATTTAAAACAAAAAGTGTCATTAATTAGTAGATATTTTGTTCTATAAAGAGAGCATTCATGGAAGATAAATCGACGTTGATGGAAGGAATGGAGATAATAAAGAAGGAAATGTGAAGGGACGTCCCGTGGCAGGCAAAGAATATGCTAATTATCTCTAGTAGCAGTACGTCCCAATTAAACATTCCTCACAAGATATTATATATAGGCTTCATGTATTATTTATCAAGGATTATGATGCTAAACCAACAAGGGATTGGTTTCCGGTGGTGGCGTCAACCAATATTAATTGTGTTTATATAAGTAATTGAAAATATTTCATGGTTTTTATGCACGGGTATATATATGTTATACACATGTGCATACCGTATAAATGAGTGATAGGGTGTATTCAGTTTTTCATTTTTTGCGGTTTTCTCCGGAACCTGACCTTACACACACACATACACACACACACATATGTGTATATATATATATATATAGGGTTGGCTTCACGTGAGACCAGACTGTTTTCGTGAGACTCGTGAGACCATTTTTTTACACTTGAAACTTCACAACAAAACACTGTAAAGATAAAAAAAATCCGAACCTTCACAGCAAAAACAATATGAAGGTTACCTTGTACAGTGTTTTACTGTGAAGTTTCAAGTGCAAAAAAGTGGTCTTACGGGTCTCACGAAAACACACACACACACACACACACACACACACACACATATATATATATATATATATATATATATATATATAGGGGAGCGATCAAATGCAAACCACTCAATTTGTACAAACCGTGCAAACCGCATTCAACCAATCATAATTTTTCATTTTGTTCATTTTTTTTGTAATTATGAGAGATTGATTAATCATTTTCATTATGGAGGGTGTTAATCATAGATATTATCATCTTCATTATTTTAATTTTAGAGAAATACATGAAACAGTTTCATTAATGTTAGATAAATACATGAAACAGTTACATTAAGTATCATATGAAACAATTTCACAAGATTAAACAATTTCATGAAAAAATTTCATAAGATTAAACAATGAAATCGACAAATTAATGAAGGTGGTTTGCACGGTTTACACAAATGAGGGCGGTTTTCATATGATCACTCCTCTATATATATATATATATATATATATATATATATATATATATATATATATATATATATAGGGAGGTTCGGGTGAAAACCCCCCAAAAAAAGAAAAACTGAGAAACATCCTGATAATCATTCATCTGAACGGTATGTACATGTGCATACAAATAATTGAAATTATTTGTTGGGTTTTGTGCACGTGTGCATGTTATGCATATGTACATACTGGAAAAATTACTTACAAATTACTTGTATACACATATACATACCGTCCAGATAAACAGTTATTACGTTCCTTAGTTTTATATTTTTTTGAGGTTTTTCCATTAGACAAATCTCTCATTCACTCTAAGGTTCATTCGTTTAATTTGACGAATTTTCTCTTTTTAAAATCTTTTTTCTTAATTGGTCATCTTCGTTTAACTTAGAGCATTAACGTGTTCTGATCTTATTAGAACTTTTGACGTAACTTAAGGTGCCTCTTTACCCTTGTTACAACGAATTCACTTTTGTCCCTATACTGAAGTTTATCAATGTCTAGAACCGTTTTGTCATTATCTCAAAAAAGCCAATAATTATGACGTATTAATTAGCATGCATGTATCAAGTGAAATTAGGAAAAAATCAAGCATCAACATCGTTTAATTAATTGATGGAAAGAAAGAAAGAAAACGAAGTTGTAGGTTGCAAAATGAGATGACGAGGACCACCACAAAGAAAGTACATGAAAACATCCAAGTGGTTCAAGGCAAGGAATTATGACGTACATGCTTGTTCCTCGCCTTTTTCAAAGCCTTTATCAGACATAAAAAAGACCCTCAATAAGTATAAAAAATATTTAATATAGCGTTTTTATCAATACAAGTAACATCGAATTCTACGATACTATTAGTTCATATAAAACCGTTTTTTCGCATATTATTATATATAAAATCAATCGATAAATATTTTTAAACTAGCATTGTCAATCCGTTTCACTGTCAAAAACATCTTATGATATAGTTATAATACATAGATTCGTGATGTCATTTGAGGTCACAATGTTGACTGCTCTAAGCAATACTCCATGTAAATCAATATAGATCAATTATGTTTCCATCTCACAGAGTAAAGTTTTTCGTCACCGTTCTAATATTTTAAGGTTAAAACACACTTTTTAACCATCAATTTTAGAACCAAAAGGTCATCTTAGTTATAACTTGTGATCTTAATATTCTTGTTTTGGAGATATGAAGGTACTTGAAATTCATCTGATATTATTAGGTAATAAAGAGTCAATAATATATCAAAAACAAGGGTCTTAAAATTCTAAAATATAGATATAAGTTGGAACATCTTATATAGTTGGTAATTTTTTCCCTAAAACTTAAAAAGAAGAGAGATTTCTTAAAAACAAAAAATATGTTCTATTGCAAAAATTGAATTCATGCGGATGAAAAAATCAAAAGGGCTTGTGGGAGATGAATGATAGATAATATATCAAGATTTTATAGACAAATAGTTTAAGATAAAAGACTTAGAGAGACATAAGCAAGACTATAAAATGAACGACCAATTAACTTTTTAGTTTTTACATATTTTTTTACTGTGTAATTAATTAATACATATTTTGCTCTTAATATAATACAAAATTCTTTTTTGGTCCTATTAAATATTATAAAAATTATCTATTTTATTTACTAAATCTTTTGACTACCACTATAAAGCTATATTTTAAAAAAATTGTCGGACCCTTATTTTTTTGTGGGTCTTGGGCATACGCCCGGTCTACCCTCTCCCAAGGAGGGATAGCCTTGATGGCGTAAGATTCGAGACAATAACAAAAACAAAAACAAAACATAACAAAAAAAAAAAGTAAACATGAAGCTAATTATCCATCTCTATCTTTTCATCGATATCAAATTTCGTAGCGGTTTTGTAGAGGAGAAATTAAGATGGTTGTGCTCATAATCATTGGTTCATCATTTTTGTTTTTTCTCTATTTTGAAATGTATGTGATATTTAAAGATTATCTGCAAATTACAATAGAATGAATTAAACTAAACTTTTGTAATATGTTTATTAATCTATTCATAATAATTCAAGACTCATGCATATGAATGAATCAAACTCCTTAGAGTCTAAAAAAGTATCAACTACAAAAACATAGTAAATGAAATTTATTTTGGAGGCTTTTGTAAAGGCAGCGTGGTAAAAATACAGAGCTACTAAGAGGATGTTGTGATATAAAAAAGAAGGACCTATTGAAATTGAATATTAACAATCAAACTAGCTATGTTGTATAAGTATGAGTGTTGGGTCATAAGGAAGGCGAAGCATGAAAGGAAGTTGGAAGTTGCAGAAATGAGGATGCTTAGATGCATGGACCTTTGATCAGATCATGTTATTAGATAGGATATCAAACGAAGTCTTCAATCACCGATAAATGGAGAGAGGGAATTGAAGACTATTGTGGTAGTTTGAATATGTTCGTAGGAGACCGATGGTTGTACCAATGTGAAGGGTGCAAAGCATAATGGCTTGGGGGTAAAGAGGAGGCTTAGGCCAAGAAGGATGTAAGATGAGCATATAACGGACATGGTAGTTTGAGACATGAGGCGTTTCAGAACACATAATATATGAGATTATACATATAAGAGATCTTAACTGTGTAGAGATTTGTTGCTAATGTGGATCTTCGGTAGATGGGAGTTGGAGAGTTGTTACTTGTTATGTCGGTTATAAATACTAAAAAATAGAAAGGAATTGGAGGAGTCTAAAAAAACTACATGTTTTGAAAAAAGAACCATGCACCTGCTTTTTCATGTCTATATGACATTAGTCAACCATTGTCCGAAGATGGATTATACATGTAGTATCTCAACCATAGAATTGACGTAAGCCAACGATTATGCAGGTTCCCTTTTACCATATTTTTCTACAACGATGATCTTATGAATTGTGAAAGCTTAACAATCACGACTCTTTGAAAGGATACATTATCACATACATCTTGAAAATGGTTTATCTTTTTGCCGACTCCAAGAATAAACTACATGACTATATATAATCATTTTCCTAAACATAACCAAATTTGAATCCAACATGGTACAAAGATTATCTAAAAAATAAATAAATGCTTATGGGGCATGCTTAATTACCTTCTTGCAAAAATATTTACCACATTAATAATTAATTGAAGAAAAAATGGAATGTTAAAAGTAAAATAGATATGTTCTAATAAATGTAGCGAAAGCTATCATGTCATATATGGGTGGGCTCCGCCATATGACGCCATATATTTAAAAAAAAAAAAGTAAAATAAAATCATCAACTTTTCCATCTATAAATACAACCTGAATTACAAGTCTTCAATCCACTCATTCCCCGGCCGATAATTAAACCACCTTAAACATCTTCCATTTCTCTTCAAATCCTAATTACCTTCAATCACAAATGACCGCACAAGCAGCTTCTTCAATGGCTCCCTCGTCGTCGCAGGAGCCTTTTCAACGATCACCATGGCACTCACCGGTGCCGTATCTCTTTGGAGGCCTTGCAGCCATGCTGGGACTCATTGCTTTTGCTCTCTTAATCCTCGCCTGCTCCTACTGGAAACTCTCCGGTGACATGGACAACAGCGGTGAGGGAGAGAGAGACCTTGAAGCCGGCGACTCGAAACCCAATGATCACGACAAGGATCCACCTGTTTTGGAAGAGAAATATCTGGTAATCATGGCGGGACAAGCAAAACCAACGTTTTTGGCAACGCCTGTTTCGAGCAGAGCGTCATCTTTTGGTAGTTGTAGTTCTCGGGACGACTCAACATCGTCGACTGAAAAATCATCACCGTCGGAGGAGAAGGAGAAGGAGAAGCAAGGAATGAACACGGAAAACCAGGAGACGGCAGACCAGGTCCCTTAGTATTTCGGAAATAGAATGCAATTTTTTTCCCTCTCTTCCAAATATTCTTGGAGTAACAAGTGAAGCAACCCCATGTGGTAGTGATTGTGGGCTGCAAACTTGAGTTGGAGGGTTTACATTGGTACTGATCAGAGGGCATTACGTCCTTTTTTCTAAAGACCCCAAGTGGGGGAGAACCCTCATCGTCCCTATAATTTTACGACAATATCAAAACATGGGACTCAACTACGCTTGGTGTGAGTTTTGACAACTAAAACAAACTAACCAGCACTGTCTCCTTTGTTTGTTATGTTCATATATAAAAACTTCAGATGAAAATCGATGTGGAAATTAAGAACAATACGATATCGATAGAGGTGTTTGGCATTTCTTCATCTATAATGGTTATTTTAATATAAATTGTGACATATAGTTATCATAAAAGTAGTTTAATCTATGTTAAAACTGGTCAAGTAATATTTTTGCTTGAAAACCAAATCACTAGATGAAGTGAACAACGTTTGAAACTATATATAAGGTAAGGTATAATGGCTACGATCCGCACTACATTCACTTCATGTTTCCAACAGATTTTCTCATCTTCCTTCTTGACAGTCAGGGACAAAAGTCAAACACACACAGATAGAAAGGGTGAGAGCAAGATACCCATCATAGATAGGGAAGACATAATTAGTACCTTATAATATTGAAACAAAAATCTATCTATATATAATAATTAGTATGTTCAGCTGTGATCTGAATCCAATAAGCTCGTAAGGAATTACAAAGACTACTGGAGTACCAGATGGATAATATGAAGGAAAAATGCAAGGCATGCATCTATGCTTCAAAATGAGTTATCCGCATTCATGGAGCCCTCTCCAGTCCCTACCCAAGCTTCAGACAAAAGACACTCCTTCAAAACAGAAAAATAAAGTAATGGTGTTCAGTAGTTAATTAGCTGGTTTGGGTTTGCACCAGATAATTAAGTTGAGCAAATTAAACTTGAATTATGCCAAAGAATCAACAAAGCAACACAAGGTAGATTCTAGCTTTCATCCTGATCTGGAGTGTTGATTTAGTTTTGTTATCGGCATATTTTTCCCATTTTCGAACTTTTTCTGCGATTGAAATTAATAAATTAATCAAATTGATATTATTTGTCTTCTTTAATTACCCAAAATTCAAGAAAAATATATGAATATTATAATATATATTGTATGGTGAGTCAGGTAGCCACAACAATCAATAATGACCATATTTTACTTCGAACTGATTGGATTTTCACTTTTAACTAAAGAGTAAAGATGCATATCTTACCCCCTTTGTATAGTATTTAATACGTTTCCCACTTGTAAAATCGGAAGCAATGGTGAAGCAAAGTAGAAATGATCGAAGGTGGAAAGGAAAGGAAACATGACATGCTAGTGATGGATAAAGTACTGGGGACACGCAAATAATTTAATAAAAGTTATGTAGGGAAAAGTGAACGAGGGTGCATCATATATTTAGAAAATCTCTCAATGAAAATTTTGAAATCCGTACGTTGATTCATTAAACAGTATATGGTTCAATATCATATAACATCTAAATCGTTTTCTTGAAGTTTCACCTACTTTGATAATAATAATAATAATAATAATAATAATAGGCAAGAGGGGCACATCGTGTTTTGGTGAAAAATAAAGTCACTACCAAAATGGAAAGTAATAATATATATATATATATATATATATTATATACATATACATATATATATATATATATATATATATAGTTGGGTTCACGTGAGATCCACCTATTTTCGTGAGACCACTTTTTTACACTTGAAATTTCACAGCAAAACGCTGTGAAGGTAAAAAAAAGCTAAACCTTCACGGGTCTCACGAAGACAAGCTGATCTCACGTGATCCCAAGTGTGTGTGTGTGTATATATATATATATATATAATATGTGTGTGTGTGTGTGTATAGGGAAGGGTTCAAACGAAAACACTTTAATTTTACGAGAAMGTGAGAACACCCTTTTACTATAGACAATTACATGTGATACTATTATTCTATCACATATGATACACATGTGATAATAAATCAAAGATATGCGAGCGATTTTTGATACGATCTTGGTTGCAGGCCAAGTCGCCCTTACACCACTAAGCCCTCTCACAAGTATTATCACATGTGATAAGGTTGTTGTTGATATGATACTATAATCCATAAACGCAGACAATCTTTGGCGCGACCTAAGTCGTAGAACACGTCGTCCACACATCACATGGTCACCTCACACGTATTATCACATGTGATAAAGGTGTTATCACGTTCTCGTAAAATGGAAGTGTTCTCATTTGAACTCCAATATATATATATATATATATATATATATATTAATTCATTTTTTACGAATATAAGTTAGCAATCTTTGATGAGCACTTCCAAGTAATTTTTCTATAGTTTTTTAACAATGATCTTTTTGATAACCATTTGAAGCAATTTTTTAACATGGACTTTTGATTCGTTCTATATTATCATGTGGCTTTTTCAACTAATTTTCAGCAAACATCAAGAATTCACAATTGAATCAACTAACAGTTTTTCACTAACTTCTCAAATACATATAGTATTAAAGTTATAAAGAGGTATCTTGGGGTAGATGAAGTGGTAGGGTAAAGGTACTATCTTTTATTGCACCCCAGCATTGTTGGATTGTACAATATATAATGTGTCGACCCAATAGGAAGCATTCTGCTTTGTACATCCTTTTCATTTACCACTCTCGATCCATTTCAATAGTTTCTTGAAGAGTGCATGCATGTTCTCTGGTAACCCAGCTCCATCTCTTTAACTCCTGAAAGGTCACTTTCCTCTAGATAAGTTTACATCTTAACACTTTTATCTTGTCCAGTAAATTTCACCTTGACTCAACAGAATTGGTATTTTAAACTTGTTCCTATTTGAACTCGCTTTTTACTAATTCTTTCCCATATGTTACTTTGGCAGCATTAGGCTTAATTTGAAGGTTAATTAACGTGCTGATCATACCAAATAAATTGTCGTTAAGTTGACTATAAATTTAGGAATAAAAGATCGGTTTTCTTAGTTAATTATCTCAACGAAAGTGGAGCATGTTTAAGAAATCTTTGTTATAATCAAGCTTAAATTGTGAAAATTTAAGTTAGCTTGTTTGGTCCTATCTTACGTGACTGTTAATTAATTAATATCAAATTAAATATATTATATGTTGAAAAAATTCATAAACTTCCTTTATTATTAAATAACATTAATTGTTGAAACATATCTAGTTTCCCAATACATGCATGGTTGAATTACAAACATATATCCTGTCAAATTAAATAATAACAAAGTAGAAATACATAAATTGCAACATGAAATCATCTATTCCATCCAGGAAGGTATGCAATTGGATGTGGGGGAGAGAGAGAGATGAAAAGTTGGACCCCCAACAGATAGAATGTATTCTTCCATCAAAGTCACTCAAATGACAAGTGACCAAGTGAGTGTATATATATTATGTTGGATTTTAGTGAGAAAGAGAGTTGAGGTAAGAGGTATAAGAAATTTTTGAAAGAGAGTTGAGGTAAGAGGTATAAGAAATTTTTGATGTATTATTTTTTATTTATCAAACCGCAAAATTAAAGGAAAACAAGAAGAAAGATCGGAAAGTATTATTCTTTATTTATCAAGCAGTGTGTAACATCGCGGTTACACTAAAATAAAAATACAAATTGTCAGGAATATTTAACCGATCAAAAAAAAAAAAAAAATTCACTCGAATCCAAGATGGGATACGATTTCTAATTATCCACCAAAAGTTAAGTTTAGTTTGGCCGGTAAGTCAAACATCCCTCGAAAATAGTTTAAACAACTTACAAACGAAGACTTTTACAAACCAAAAGTCGAGACAATAGTATAACTACCCAACATACGAGTAATAATTACAAACCTGAAACATCAAAAACATACGAAACATGTACCAAAAGTTACTTCCAAATCTTCTATGTGTCAACCGAAAGCTAACCCACCTTGCCTTTATCTCGACCCGTATTGATTTTTTCTGAGATTTTTAAACTTAAGGGGGTAAGCGAATCGCTTAGTGAGTATATATCAAAGCATAAAATTAGATGTAATATACATATCTTAACAAAAGAATTAGGAGGCAAAACCGATTAATCTCTAGCTTTCAAATTTTGCGGAACATATCACATATAGAGTTAACAAAACCATAACGACTCACTGATCCTTAATACGTCAAATGAACACTTACTGATTCATAATTAAACCATAAATGAGTACATAACATACCTTACAAATTTGTAATTAAAAATTGGAATCAACGGGTTACATGTATGATTTCGATACCGGATCAAATCAACGTATCAAGAAGCCATACAACTCACAAAGTACTTAGCGTCAATGAAACCATATCGATCGTAATAATTCAGTAGCATGATCAACAAGAGTAGAGTAAATATGTGCACCACACCCCTTCTTCATCTGTTGGGCCCGTGCAAAGTATTCACACCCTACTCCTTACCATTCGAGATACGTGAGTACGACAACCAGTATGTCATACCCAACCTCCCTCTCCTTGGGATACATGGACATACACCACGCTACGACATATCACACAAAGTAATACCCGTAGATCATGGTTTACCTATAGACAAAAAGAAGGTCTCGAATCCAGACTCGACCGACATCTCGGAATGAACAACAATACCAATTCAAGACCATGGGATTCGACATGCTCAAGATATTCGATAACACATGCAAATCAACTATTTTACAGTAAGAAAACATATACATATACTACATATAAGTATAAGTTTGATATAAACTCACAGTGCTTCAATGTAAACAACCGAACGCGGTAACATCCAATTCCAACCAACAATAGCATTAGACCTTTAGAGGCTCTAAATAGCCTTAATATAGCCCCTGGATTAAACATTTCAAGTATCATTAACAAACTATATACCAATCTCAAGTTATACACTTTTAGACCTTGACTATCCTACTTTCAATTCCCCTGTACAACCCTTTGTTCATCCCATGTTTTATCACACTTAGACTCATAATTAGCCAATGACTTATAAAAACTAAATAAAGTATTCTCTTATAGATTTCTAATGCAACACAGCAGCTCAAAGCTGTCAAAATTCAGCTTTACAGCACAGTACATGTTGCAKTTTTTACCCATCTTAACTTCAATTTCACATTTTCATGTCTAAATATGAATTGTAGTTCATTATGTTATCTTTCCATGGACACTGATCTCATATTCATACGATTTTTTTTCAATTTTCTACAAATTTTCAAAATCAGAGCTGTAACCATACTCTTTCAATACCAATACACCCATATAATCCATTATAATGCCCAATTCTCTTGTATTTCAATACCATCTTCTGGTTTTCATTTCATATATTACATATTCTTGACAAAACTTCAGAAATTCTATCATTATTTAGCATATAAACATGATTTCCCATGTTAATCATCATTAACATCACTAACAATGCTTAATCTCATGGTTTTCATACTAATGCATGCAATTATTCCAAGATTCTTTCATGATTAAACTATAATCATCATCAAACAACTTTAATCTATCATCATCCTGTTATAATCTTTCAAATGCAAACCCTAACCTTCTTGATTATCACTAACTACATGGAATAAACTTGAAATTAGAAGCATATTTTTGATAGTTATCACATATTCTTCAAAAATCTAACATTAATCATCAAGAAATAAAAGATTTAAGCCCAAGTGTGTGAAAATCGCACCTTTGAGTGTGTGAAATTTCTAGAGGTGAAAATAACCATTTTTGAGTGCAAAACCCGGTTTTGACCTATTTTGGTCAAAAAGTCAACCTAGTTTGCCACTGTTGGCAGATTTAGTCCCTCATGCGTATCTTGGTCATTTCAACTTTGTTTCGCACGAAACTTTTCAGATCTCTTAATTAATCTATAAGAACCTTAAGTATAAAATTTCAGCCTCTAATTCAATCCAGAAGTCCATATTCCAATCTAACTTTGATATTTTTCACTTATTTACTACAAGAACATGGATTCCCTTATATGGCCTTATAGTGCACACTTAGACACATTTTTTTGTGCACTTTTATTATTTTCACTTTTCAACTAACATAAGTAAGCACAAACCCATTATATACTTTATTGACTTAGTTAAACATGTTTAGCAACATAAATGGACTTTTAGTAAGTTGGATGTCACACAGTGGAAGAAACAACTTTTGAAAGAATATCGACAATAGTCTCATTGAAGGATGCATGAGATATGTTGTATAAAACATATTGGGGAGAAGACAAGGTAAAAACCATTCGGTTGAGAAGTTATGTTGCGAATTTGATAACCTCAGGATGAAAGAGTCCGAATTTTTGAAGAATTTTACAATCGGGTGATACTGTTAATGAATCAGATGAGACTAAATGGTGATAACATTGAAGATAAGAGAGTTGTTGAGAAAATACTTAGAAGTTTGACTAGAAAGTTCAAATACATTGTTGTAGCAATTGAAGAATCAAAGGACCTGTCACCTCTCACTTTATAAAGCCTCTTAATACTTAAGTCCCGTGAACTTCGCATGAGACAGTTTGATACTTCTCCTATAGAACAAGCGTTTCAATCATAAGTTACAACAAAGGCAAGTTCTATTGACAAAGAAAAATGGACGAATGTAAATAAAGGAAAAGGACATGGTCAAGGAAGAGGATGTGGAAGAGGGCCTTTTAATTATCATAATCAAGACAATTATGGTAAAGGCCCTTCTAAAGGAAGAGGACGAGGAAGGCCCCTATCACAAGTACAATGCTACGTACCACTGTCAAAATTATGGACATACAATTAGGTTTTGTATAAAGAAACAAGCAGAAGAAAGCAAAGGGGCTACTTTTATGCACGAAAAAGAAAACGAAGATGATGATACGATGTTTATGACATGCAATATACAAGAGACCGTTAATGATGAAGTTTGGTATATTGAAAGTGGTTGTAGTAATCACATGACTGGTAATAAGCAAATGTTTATAACTTTGGATGATTCTCACTGTAGTAAGGTTTGATTAACCTGGATATCCAACCCGCTATGTGAGCTGACTAATCCCAGAGCGACCACATGCTTTGCAGATAGTTTGAACCTCCGTGGCCACAAGGGGATTTTTATTCCTCCTTGGATTTGAACCTGGAACCTCCTGGTATTTTTTGAACCTTTGGAGTCAAACTCAAACCAATCAGGCACCACCCTGTGGTTATAACTAAGGTAGTGGTGATATCCCCGTAAAAACTAACAACGATATAAAGAGGATATTTGATGTTTACTATGTACTGACACTTAAGCACAATCTTTGAGTATCGATCAACTTTTGTTAAGAGATTTCAATGTACACTTCAAGAATGGTGTCTGCGTGATCAAGGATATGGACGACAAAACCCTCGTCAAGGTACAAATGACCACAAACAAAATGTTTCCTGTAAGATTTTAACAAGGTATCTTGTCTTCTTTTAATATGTTAGTAAATGACAAATCTTGGCTACGGCACCATCGATATGGACATTTGCATTTTGGCTCTTTGTCTCATATGTACAAAAACCATATGGTTCGTGGCATACCAAACATCAATAAAACTAACCAAGTTTGTGAAGGGTGTGCTCTTGGAAAACACATAAGAGATTCTTTTTCTCATGACGAAGCATGAAGAGCATCAAACACTCTTGAAATTATCCATTTGGACGTTTTGGGCCGATAAAAACAACTTCTATCGGAGGAAGCTGTTACGCTCTCACTTTCATTGATAATTATAGTCGGAAGACTTGGGTGTATTTTCTCAAAGAAAAGTCAGAAGTATTCGAGAAGTTTAAGATCTTCATGAATTTTGTGGAGAAATAAAGTGATCATCAAATAAAGTGTTTGCGATCAGATTGTGGAGGTGAGTATAACTCACATTATTTCAAAAAAAAAAAAATTGAAGGAGAATGAGATTAGATACTTAAGAACTACAAGGTATACACTGCAACAAAACGGTGTTGTAGAAAGGAAGAATAGAACCATCATGGAATTGGCAAGAAACATGCTAAAAAGAAAAGGGTTGCCTGATAAATTTTGGGCATAAGCAGTATTGTGTTATCTTGGTATACAGTGCTTCATGGTCTCAACATCTCCATGATTTGGCTCAAGTGTTACAAATTCTGTGGTCCGATCAGTTTGTTGTCAACTTAAAAAAGTATTCGTTCGATCAAAAGTCCGTCAATTATTTGGGCCATATTATCTCGGGTGCCGGAGTGGCCATGGATCCAGATAAAATAGGGGCTATTCTTGATTGGCCACCGCCTAAGAAGCTTAAAGGTTTAAGAGGATTTTTAGGCCTCACGGGATATTACCGTAAGTTTATTCGTAATTACGGGAGTATCGTAAAACCTTTGACGGAGCTGACTAAGAAAGATGCTTTTTAATGGAATGATGATGCACAGTCTGCCTTTGAACAGCTAAAATAGGCTATTGTATCTGCCCCGGTACTAGTTTTTCCTGATTTTAGTTTGCCATTTGTGGTTGAATGTGACGCGTCGGGTAGAGGATTGGGTGCTGTCCTAATGCAACAACAGAAGCCAATTGCTTTTTTCAGTAAAGCTCTTAGTGAGCAGAACTTGAACAAATCCGCGTACGAACGAGAGATTATGGCGTTGGTCTTAGCCGTGCAACATTGGAGGGCATATATGTTAGGCACACGCTTTGTTGTGTACACAGATCAAAAAAGTTTGAAATTTTTGCTGCAACAAAGAATTTCCAACCCAGGTCAACAAAATTGGATTGCAAAATTGTTGGAATACAATTTCGAAATCTGTTACAAACCGGGTAAAGAAAATAGAGTGGCTGATGCGTTGTCTCGCAGAAGTGACGAAGGAGAATTGTGGCAATTGGTTTCCACACCAATTTGGGTCCAAGGGTCTCAGTTAATTGAAGAAGCAAAGGCCGACGTGGACTTGCAAAAAATCGTTCAAGGATGGATTCGTCAACCGACTAATTTTCCGTGTTATGAAGTAAAACAGGGTGTTCTCTATTACAAAGATCGATTGGTAATTCCTCAAACATCGAAGTTTATTCCGGCTCTATTAGCAGAATTCCACGTTACGACTTCGGGAGGGCATTCCGGGTACTTGCGTACGTATCGGAGATTGGCTGCCAATCTTTATTGGTCGGGCATGGTTTCTCGGGTTCAACAATTCGTGCGTGCCTGTGACGTGTGTCAAAGGTGTAAAGCTAGCTCCACCGTTCCCCGGGGGGGGGGGGGGGCTGTTACAACCTCTAAACATTCCAGAAGCGATCTGGGAGCATCTGTCCATGGACTTTATTTTGGGTCTGCCGAAGTCCAAGGGATTTGACGCTATTTTGGTGGTGGTTGACCGGCTTTCTAAGTATAGCCATTTCATTCTGTTAAAACATCCTTACTCATCTCGTTCGGTGGCTGAAATCTTTGTCCAGGAGGTTATCCGACATCATGGAATCCCGAAGTCAATTGTAAGTGATAGAGATCCTCTTTTCTTAAGCCATTTTTGGCAAGAAATTTTTCGGTTACAAGGAACGAAATTACACATGAGTTCGGCTTATCACCCTGAATCTGACGGGCAGACAGAGGTCATCAATCGTTGCTTAGAATCATATCTGCGGTGCTTTGCAACTGATCAACCGCGAAATTGGGCTTCTTGGGTTCCGTGGGCAGAATTTTGGTATAATTCTTCTTTCCATGTGTCAACGGGTAAGTCACCATTTGAAATTGTGTATGGAAGGAAACCACCATCTGTATTACAGTTTGTTCCGGGAGAAGTACGGGTGGAGGCCGTTGGGCAGGAACTTCGGGATCAGGATGAAGCCCTCAAGCAACTTCAAGCTCATTTAATTCATTCCCAGTCAATGATGAAGGAGCGAGCAGATAAGAAGAGGAAAGATGTTAGTTTTGAAGTAGGGGAATGGGTATATGTTAAACTTAAGCCATATCAACAGATGACAGTAGTCCACCGAATCCATCAAAAGTTGGCAGCACGTTTCTTTGGACCCTTCCAGGTGTTAGAGCGCATTGGGCCGGTGGCTTATAAAGTTCAACTTCCGCCAGAATCACGGATTCATCCCGTCTTTCATGCGTCGTTACTAAAAAAAGGCGGTGTTTTCGAGTAAAGTGGAGTCAATCTTACCCCCCGAATTGGAGTTAACGGTCGAGGATGTGGCTGTTCCAGATTTGGTGATGGCGAAACGTACCGTTTTGGTGCAACACGAGTCAGTCTTACAATGGCTTATTAAATGGAAGGGTCGTCCGACTGATGAAGCCACATGGGAGGATGCGGTGGTTATTCAAAATCAATTTCCTGATCTAAATCTTGAGGACAAGATTTGTTTGGAAGAGGGGAGTAATGATAAGGATCGGGATAAATTAGTTCAAAGGGATAAAATGTTAAAAGTTTATAAAAGGAGGGCTAAAAAGGGACAATCGAAAAGTGGTTAAGTCTGTTAGAGGAGAGAGGCTATATTGTTGGAATGGAGGGAGCGTAGAGGACAATCTTGGATTTCCTACGTTTACAATTTTGGCTCTCATTTCCTGCTGAGAGAAGGGAAGATTCTCTGGATTGTTAATTGTTCTTCTCTTTTCATTCCAATTTCAATCAAATAACCTCCTTCCATAGTATTTTTATGTGTTAATTCCAATTGCTATTTCTATTTTCTATCAGTGTGTGATCTATCTTTTAAAACCATGCTACGACAAAAAGTGTTAAAGATGTTACCCCTTAGGAGGTTTAGAGTGGAATTAAACCATGTGTCTCGCACTTAAGAGTGTTTGGCTGTATTGCTTACTCTCACATTCCAGATGAGAAAAGTGGGAAACTCGATGACAAGTCAGAAAAATGTGTATTCATCGGCTATAGTGAGGTCTCAAAGGCATATAAAATTTTCAATCCGATCACCAGCAAAGTAATTATAAGTAGAGATGTGGTATTTGATGAAAATAAAGCATGGAATTGGGAAACAAAGAAAAATGTGGTACATGTTGCTGTGAATGAAGAAGAGAATATTCAACATGAGGCAGAGGCTGCTAATATTGGTACCGCTCAAGTTGTGCCATTTGCCGAAGATGTTGTACCAAGTCTTGTACAACATAATCTTCTACACCAGAGTCATTGACCCCATCTTCTTCCTTTGATTCACTTGAGTCATCACCTCGAAAGATGAGGAGTCTAACTGATATTTATGAAAGAGCACAAAAAGTGAACAATAATGAGTTGGTTGATTTTGCATTTGTTGTTGATGCCGATCCCATTGATTTCAAAAAGGCTGAGAGCAGAAAATGAAGAATAACAATGGATCAAGAAATAGAATCTATAATGAGGAATCAAACATGGGAACTTGTTGAACTCCCACATGGTCAAAGCCCATTGGCGTTAAATGGGTCTATAAGACCAAGTTAAAAGAAAATGGTGAAGCTGAGAAACACAAAGCTCGTTTGGTCGTAAAAGGCTACAAACAGAAATTTAGAATTGATTATAATGAGGTCTTTGCTCATGTGATACAGTTGGAAACAATTCGTTTAGTGGTGGCTTTGGCAGCACAAAACGGGTGGATAATACATCAAATGAATGTAAAATATGCATTCCTAAATGGCGTTCTTAAAGAGGAAGTCTATATATCGAGCAATGTAAAGAAAAATGAAGAACGTAAAGTGTGTAGTTTGAAAAAATCACTTTATGGACTGAAGCAAGCACCGCTTGCTTGGTACATTTGTATAGATGGTTACTTCATGTTGAATGGTTTCAAGAAGTGTCCATATGAACACATCTTCTATATCAAGGAGTATAAAGGTAATCTTCTATTCGTTTGCTTGTATGTTGATGATCTAATTTTCACCGAAAATAGTTTGAAACTGATAGAAGAATTTAAGAGATCCATGAAACATAATTTTGAAATGATGGAATTGGGACTTCTTCATTACTTCCTTGGAATCGAGGTTAAACAAAGAAAAAATTGGATCACTGTTTCACAAAAGAAATATGCACAAGATGTGTTGAAAAGTTTTAATATGGAAGATATAGGTACAAGTTCCACACCGATGGAGTTTGCTTTAAAGTTGTCCAAGGATTCAAGAGAAAACAATATAGACTCAAGTCAATATAGTAGCTTGGAAGGAATTATGATGTATCTACCAGCTACCCGACCAGACATCACGTATGCGGTTAGTTTATTTAGTAGGTTTATGGTACCCCTAAACAAAGCCATTGGGAAGCAGGCAAGAGAATATTACGTCATGTGAAGGTCACCATCGATCACGGAATATGTTACTTGATGGTTGATGATCCAAGATTATTTGCATTCGGGGATAGTGATTATGGGGGTAGCGTAGATGATAGTAGAAGTACTTCAGCATATGTTTTCAGTATGGGGTCGGGTGTAATCTCTTGGCAATCAAATAAACAAAAGGTGGTAGCTCTCTATACGTCGGAAGCAGAACACATGTGTGTGTCGATGGTTGGTTGCCAAGGAATTTGGTTGAGAGGTATCTTAAAAGAACTTAAACATGCTCAAGACAAACCAACGTTGATATTTTGCGACAACAAATCTACAATCGCTCTAACCAAGAACTCGATATTTCGAGGCAAGAGTTAGAACATAAGGATCAAGTATCATTTCATACGCGAACTAGTGAATCTTGGTGAGATTGAAGTTAGGTTCTGCAAAACAAGTGACCAAGTTGTAGATATGTTTACTAAAGCACTGAAGGTAGGAGATTTCAACACGATGAAGGCTAAGCTTGGTGTTATACAAGTCTAGCTTAAGGGGGTATGTTAATTATATAATCTAGACTTGATATACGTGTATATATAATGACAGTTAGATAACTAACAAATAGTAGTTACTCAAACAAATAACTATCCTATTTGTATGTATAAATACTTGATCAGTGGTAATAAAAATGTTCATGTATTCTTAGTGAAACATTCTGCGTGAAAGCAACCTTCCTTTTATGCATATTTTACTGCAATAATCTTCCTGCAATTATTTCGATATCATGTTTTGTGCAACCGTTAGTGGCTTAGATCGTGGAGTCTTTTTAGTTTCCAATTATTTTTATAGGCTGTAAATAGCGAGATTCTTTTCTTTATTTGGCGCTGTAATACAAAGCTATAAGAGTTGGTGTGTCAATTTATTTTCTCTACACCATCCTCTATATATAAGCAACAATCTTTATCTTTAAATCGATTAGGAACCTGATAATAATCAATGGTTAATTTCTAGATCTTCTCTCATAACCAAAACTAAAAGAAATCGTCAATACTTAGTGAAGGGTTGGTTTCTTTGTTGTTGGCAATTTGAGACCATATATAGACAAAATGGTTGCACCCACTGCGAAAATGTAGGTGCCCCTCATAATGGCTCATTTGTCATGATTACTAATGTGTGAATTGTTACCTTTGATGATTTCAGATTGGGTCCTATTTAATGGGCTGTTCCATTGATTTTAGTGGTTCTTGAGGTCATTTCCATATAAGATTACAAATGCCAATTATGTTTTTGTTAGATATTTTAGTTTTCTATTTCTTTTAAGATGCGATTTTGCTTTTTTATCTAAAATGTTTTTTCCCGTCGTTAAGATGAAAAAATGGATAACATACCCATTAAGATACCACAAAAGTTTGTAAAAAGTGTAAGGAAAGCCGTCAAACTACAAATTTTTTTTTTGAAAAGATGATATAACTTTCACAATCAAAGTTTATAAAAGATGTCCGATAAATACATACATACATGATAAATCAAAGAACCAATATATAATTATATATACACAATCAGATACGGTTGAATACAAGGGCGGACCCATATGGAATGATATGATGGCACAAATCACCACCTTATGGTTCTGTCATAAGAGAAAAATTATGTTTCTTAAGGGTGTCACTGTATTGTATTATCAGGTGCCATTATACAGGCTAAGATAGTAAATGCTTATACCTTTTGTACAAAAGGCATAGGTCTGATTCCCATACATGTCAAATTTCTTGTTTTTAGCTTAAATTTTGGTGTTTTTTATCTCTCTTTTGTTTTTAAAAATATATGTGTAGAATTGAAAACGAACATGGGCCTCTTCTATGTAAGGACAACGAACTAACCAACAAATCTTTACTAGTATTGTGAAAAAAAAAAATTATAGTCAAATTATGTCACCACTTGAAAAAATTTCTGGATCCACCTCTGTTAGATGCATTAAGAACAATATTGAATGACTATAAAAAAGAAGAGTTTCAGCGAATGAAAATTCCATTGCTGATCCATCACTAAAGGGGTCTTCCGTCGCTGATAGTTCGTCGGCCAAAAGCTCGTAGGTAATGCTATCAGCGATGCCTATAAGCGAGGGAATCTTTTAGCGACAAATTAGCAAGAGAATCTTTCAGCGACGGATCAGCAAGTGAATTTTCAGCGACGGATCAACGAGAGAATTTTCAGCAACGGATCAGAGAGGAAAACTTTCACCGATGGATCAACGATGGAAACTTTCCCTTGCTAACATGTCGCTAATTTTTATTAATTTAAAAATATATAATTTATAGTTACATAATTAATTGTTGTATTTATTTATTATACAAAACCTGGCCATAAAATAACAAACCAAAACTGTGAACTTATTAAAACTAACTAATTCATATAATTTAAAGTTTATCCAATTAATACAATTTAATGTTGAAGTTCATATAATCTAACTACTGAGAGGTGGGGGAGGGGAAAAATGTATCCTGACTACCGCATAAACAAAGAAAAAATGAGCGTTGTCTCCATTCTCTCCTCTCTCTTGATCGTAATCTGATTTGAAATGGGCTTTAGGGTTTTATTCAAGGCATCTGCGACGGAATTCCGATGGAATTTCCATCGCTATTAATTAACACTTTAAAATAATTTTTTTAATTAATAACTACAAATTTAATTAATTATTCATTATTAATTATTAAATTATTAAGTAATTAATTATTGATTATTAAATTACCAAATATTTATTATTTGTTAGTATATTACAAAATTTAATTAATAATAAATAAAACCGAATAAAGTACAATAAAATGGATTAAGACTCAATAAAACCGAATAAAGCTTATTAAATCCCAATAAAACTTAACAAAGCCTAATAAAACCAAATAAAGTCCAATAAAATGGATTAAGGCATACTGAAATTGAATAAAGCCCATTAAGAGCCAATAAAAACTGAATAAAGTTCAATAAAATGGATTAAGACCCAATAAAACTGAATAAAGTTCATTAAGGCCCAATAAAACGGAATAAAGTTCAATAAAATCGAATACAATCCATTAAGACCCAATAAAACCGAATAAAATACAATAAAATGGACTAAGATCCAATAAAACCGAATAAAACTCATGGTTTTAAAAAACTACCAGGTTCTTATTTGATTGGTCATATATATATATATCTATACTATATTATAAAACATTTGACTAAAACTCTTAAAAACTCTTAAACTCTTAAAAACTCTTAAACCCGTTCATCCCTATCCTATTTCATCCCATATCTGAATTCGTGTAATTAACTGCAAATAAACACAATCAAATACAGGATAAACATCTCATTTTAAATATAAAAAATCTAAAATATAATTAGGATAATCATT
>NC_037529.1:10007625-10015323 GCF_001531365.2 Cynara cardunculus var. scolymus | reverse complement strand
AACTAATTAGTTTGTGGTAACTGTGAGATCTAATCTTAAACACAAAATCGATGGATAAATTAGGTATTTAATAATTTTGGTAATTTGACATCAAATTTTAATTAAAAGGAATTTTAGGTATTTTAAAAATCTGATTCTCCTATATCCTTTCTGGCGAATTTTATACGAACCTTGTTTCGGCAAACAAATCATACGCACTGTGATGCCTTTCATAAAATAACGAAAAACGCGGTGTAATACACTTAGTAAGACAACACTACCTGATACATTGTGTTATATTTCATTAAACAACAAAAATACATTGTGATACATTTCGTAAAACAACAAAAACACATTGTGATACACACTGTGGTGATACCAGATCTGCTTAATGAATACCACTGTGATACCACTATGATACTAGAGAGGGGTTGACACAAGAGGGGTTTTAGAATCCAGATCTATGTCGTTGTCATCATTTTCAAGATCCAAAAGAGAGATAGAAGCGAGTTTGTTATTACCATATTTTCCCACAATTTTTTTAAAGCTTTAGGCTTCAAACCATCCAATATCATCATCATTCCACTAATAACTCGAGAGAGATAGAAAGAACTATGCTTTCATCAACCTTTATCAAATATCTCTTCATTATTAACAACATTGCTACTACTTATCATCACCGATGCCATCGCGACATATTGCTTCAAAGAAGCTCCTAAATTCAGTAACCAAATTATATAACCACAAAATTGAAACATGTTTGGGATCACTGTTATTTGATTTACCTGTTGAAATGTAGTGAGAAAAATGGTGTTTCCTCACATAGATAGATACACTGAGGCTATATCTATATATTTGTATATACATACGATGTCTTCGATCTTCAACAACGACCTTTGGAGTCTTGCTATGAGATTCAGGTTGTAGTTGGTCGACGTTGGTGGTATCTCCAGGGCTATGAGATCTTCTTCGTCCAAGAACTGCTGGAGCCTCTTCGCCGAGCGATCTCCGATTGTTTGTTTTCTTCTCTTTGTTTCTTTAGATCCCATAGTTTTTTTTAGTTTTCGAACATGGGGTTTAACAATGGCTTCCCTTGATTTAGTATTAATTTGAATTATAGAATGGTGCAACGATGGCCGACTAGATTATAGGGTTTTTTATGAGTTGTCAAAATAAATTAAATTACCAATCAGAATCCATTTAGACTCAAGGTTCATTTTTCACGGTGCATTTAATGTTTGAGGGTAAGTTTGTAATTTTTGTGTTTGTATTACTTTTTATGACCTTGACGGTTACAACTTACAATAAAGTCATTCTTCTAATGGTGATTTTTTTTTTCAAGTTTCCTGGCCAAATTCAAAAGATTTGTTATTGAACACCAAAATGAAGGCTGTTCATAACTGGAAAAGAGTAATGAACTCATATTTTCATAGGTGAAAATATGAACAATGTTCATAAAACATGTTCACATATTTGATAAAACAGGTGTTTACAGGTGAACCAGATTACCACATACCAATGTTGCAAAATAAGTGAACCGGATCACCACATATTTGAAAAGTGAACCTTGTTTATAACAATAAAAGTATGACCGTGTTCAAAGGTGAACCAAATTACCACATGCTTGAAAAAGTGAACCTTTTTCATAACAATAAAACTAAGGTTGTGTTCCTAGGTGAACCGGAGTAATTGGAGCTTGATGTAGGTTTCGAAACGATGAAGGAGTAGTTACCAAAAAAGTAACTGATGGTAAAAGAAAACTTCATAATCTTTTTCAAAATTACCCTTTGTTAATGATTGTTCTCTTATGTTTATTAAGCATCATTTTTTAATTTATTAATAAAACATACATATAACACGCATTAAGGCCCACGACTACTTATTAAGACTCATTAAAATCCATTACTATCTACGTACCGATGCTCATTACAACCCATGAAGACCTATTATAACTAGAACCAATACAACCCCTTAACAAATTAATTAAGGAAAATCTAAAAGCAAATCTCTCTCAGTAATGCTTTACCGTCAACGACTTAATGACCAACAAATGACGAAAAATAGTTAAATTAAAAATAAACTAAATTTAAATACATCTCGTCAATTATTCATTGGTAATATATATGAATTACCGACGTCACGAATTAGCAAGAGAGTTTTTAGAAAATCAATTAAGTAGATAAAAGGTAGAAAAATCTTTTAACTTTTACGGACAGAATACATATACATCGCTGATTTGTCATTGTGCTGTCGGTACTCGTGATAGTTTCGCAACATTTATTTGTTTGTCATTAATCCGTCACTAAAGTAGACAAAGTATTTGGGAGCTGACAGATAATTTCTTTCCTCGTCTGTTATTTTTTTTTTATTACCCTGGATATTCAATCCGTTATGCGAGACGACTAATCCCAGGGCGACCATCTGTTTTGCAGATAATCCGGAGTCACCGCATTTGAACCTTCGTGGCCAAAAGAGGATTTTTATTTCTCCTTAGATTTGAACTTGGGACCTCCTGGTATTTTTGACCTTAGGAGCCAAGTTCAAACCAATCAAACATCACCCTTGTGGTTTTTCCTCGTCTGTTAAATATCAGAGTAAAAGGATCGTGAATTATAGAAAATGAGAAGGTTGGGAAAAGGGGCCGGCAATTGGATGTTGAAGATCGCAAAGTAATTAAGTTCCTCAGCTGGAAGTAAAAGGGAAATTAGTTGCATTTCTTTTCTCTGAATGGGGCATATTGAACAGCCTTGTCGTTTTTCGAAAACAGCTAAAGTATAGATGCTCACTTGGATTGCTTAACCAAAAAGTGAGTGGATTGGAGTACTAGTGCTTGCTTATAAAAACTGCTATTTAGCATTAATTTATCCAAAATTAGGGCTTATGCCACCTATTGAATTTGAAGATAAGTATTTGTCTAGTAGATCATGAGGTGGTTTAATTAAGGTTTGGAATTGAATTTGGAGATAACTAATTAATAGGAGATCACCAACCTCCAACAAAATTCTGCTAACCGGGATTCTTAGTCTTTCTATATATATAGTTGTTCCAAATTAATTTATCAAACATTTACTTGTTAAGTGCTTAATGCAAAAATTTCCTAATCGGATGAACATGAGAAGGGTCAAGAATCTTACCGGATAAGAGCGATGAGAAGAATGGAGAGTTTGACCCGGTAAGTGAGAAAGATTGACTCTTACCAAGGTAAGTGCTTACCTAGTAAATTGTTGCATTCGATATGCTTTGATGTACTAAAATCTTACGCATATAAATAAATTATAATGTTGACTCTTATTGGTTAACGCTTACTGGATAAACATTTGGATAAAGAGCCCATTAATCTTGTATATGGATAACGATGATCAGTAAATTTCGGTAAAGATCCATCATTGCAAAAACTAGCTAGTAGAACCTAGGTATAGTATAGTACTTCATTTGAATTTGTATAGACCATGGTTTTTTTTTCCAAAGTTGATATTAGTTTAATCTTGATGCTTATTTATAAAGAGATATGCCAATCATTCTTTTCCACTGCCTAAAATAATTAATTGCGATTCGATCCATTTAGTTTTCCATTCCTCCCATCAAGACATATATTTTTCCACATGGTGAATGCCGCCATTGTTTATGATGGATATAACATTAATGAGTAGAGTATCCCTTCAATTAAATAAATTGTTCTACAAAGTAATCACGGAATTTGTACTAATGATGCCTCTTAATTAAGATGTGACACGATATACAGCTTCGAAATTAAAATCTTGATAAATGTCTAAGTGGGATATCCACCAACTAAATACGATGCCTTTAGCAATTAAGCTAACTTCCACATTGATTATCATGTGGGTGGCCACTAATCCCACCACAATTCTTTTTCGATGCCCTCATGAACACAACGTAAGCAACTGCTTTTTTGTGTCGATATTCCCTACAACTCTTAAAAATCATAGTTTAGCATTAATTAGATATACATATCTCTATACTATAATATGCCAGAAATTAAAGCAACAACTCGAGTGCGAGAGGATAATTGATCTCTTGTGGTATACGGTTTTACCCAAGAGAATTAATTATAGACCCAACGAGAGGAAATCTAGAGTTTTATTTATTTATCTACTTGTAATACCTTCCAATTTATTCATGACTTGGGGAGTTTTTATATCAAACAAGTGAAACTTATAATCTTTGAAAACGAATAGAACCTTAAATTTTTAATCAATGTTTCTAACCAAAATTTATTTGTATCTCACAAATTAATCATCTCTCTTCCAAGCAAAATATACATCATAAATCTTAAAAATGACAATTATGAATGAACCGTGAAAATAACAAAAAGATATCAATTAAAATAATCAATATAATCGATATTTTTTTATCCAGAATCATGCATTTTATTACTTCCAAAGTACTGATTTGTTTTCAATAAAAAATGGTGCAAGAAAGACTTATATATATAGTAATTTTTTTTGCATATTACTAAAATGATATATATATATATATAGCATCTTATTGGTTTGAACTTGGCTCCAAAGGTCAAAAGTACCAGAGGTTCAAATCTAAGGAGGAATAAAAATCCCCTTGTGGTCACGGAGATTCAAATGCGGTGACTCCGAGCTATCTGCAAAGCAGGTAATCGTCGTCCTAAAATTACTCGACTCGTATAACGGGTTAGATATGCAAGTTAATAAAAAAAAATGCATTGTTAGATTTGGCTTTAGAAAAAAGATGTGGCCTATATGAAGGGGCATTAAGTGTCTTCTTGTGCTTAGGATATATATCCAAGTGGGATAATGTTGGAATGATTTGGCACATCTCCAGATGGATGTGTGTGGAGAGAAAAAGATTTGGACATGGTTTTCTTAATTGCTAATATTATATATATCTAATTTATTACTGGTGTGTGCTTTGGAATCACACTCATTCCATTCCATTGCTTGTTGCCATCAAACTTCATTTAAATATTAATTTCCGCAGCACGTTAAAGTGATTACGGATGAAAGAAGGTGGAATCAATCCTTCACCAAAGTGTTTATAGCCATGACTTAATCACAAGTAATTATCAACAATCTACTTTTGGTTTACTCACTTTTATCTCCAACCATAAGAAATTAGTAGTTTACTATGCCTTTTAATTATTAAATATGATTACGTGTTGATCAACAATTAAGATAGTTAAATTACTTGAATGTTAGTAAGTCAATAAGCTTTTTGCGGTCACATTGTAATTTTCACTTGAAGATGCCATTCATACACGGCACGATAGGTAAAATTCATCGTAGGTGTGAATAGATATAAAGATATTATATGTTATCTATTAAAGTAAGGATAATTTTTTATCAATATTTTGAGCATCTTCAACATATTGATTATAATTTCTTCAAGATAAATAAGTCAGAAATCGAAATTTCAAAAAAAAAAATTTACATTCAAGGTGGTAACTCCTCTTTTGCTTTGATTATAAATCCATACCTATTAGATATCACTTTTTACACAAAACTTTACGATCCAAATCAACTCTTCAACTCCTCTCCTCTCCATTCCGATTTCACATTTAAAGACCAACGATTGTAGCTATAATAACTTAGAATTTAAGTCGTGCCGTAGTCTCTAGTAGAAAACAACACACCAAAAAGATGATATATAATATTAATGTGAAATCCACGTCCTTTATCGCCCTTTCTTCACAAATCAACGTACACGGCAAGGACAACTACGACATCTCATTTAACTTTACACATCTGCACCTATAACTTGTAGAGTAATTATTTGATCGATAGTAGCACAAATGCTCTTGCTTTTTTGTTATTTAAGTTCAATAACTATTGTTGTTTCATCATTTTTCTAATTAAATACCACAAAAGTTTGAGAATAAATCCAAACCCAATCCCACTAACACTTAATTTATTCCTAAAAACTTTTAGTGCACATCTTTGTACCTTGTTTATCCCCCTATACTCTCAAAAAAAAAATATATCTTCAGGACAAACGCAAACGATTTGCTTCCAAATCGAGTAAAATGCCAAAATTTAAGTCAGTTTTATATATAAATTGCGGTTTGTATCTTCGGCTGAAAACATAATCGCTTCATGATATGTTAAGAATCAATTTTGAATAACGTTTAGATGTTATCAATCTTTTTAGGAGTCACTACTACTCTGGAAGATATAAATATACGTAGATTCATATAATGGAACGTTTTATATGACTATGAATTTTGTAAATTAGCGATTTTAAATAGATAAGAACACGGTTTTCAAGAAGAGAAAAAGGAAAAGAGGGTAGGGTTTTCATGTGGTCACCTACTAAAGCATCTAACTTGTCGGGATGTGGTTTGATTGATTGATATATTTTTCTATTACATAAATAAATCCGCTTTTCTTACAAAAAGTGTATGGAAAATTCGGTAATAAACAGTAGCGGATTTAAGAATTTTTTAGACTGGGATCCCATGAAAATTCTATTGGAGGGAGTAAAGATAAGTTTTGTAAAAAAAAAAAGTTTAACTTAGGTAATTTTTTTTTTTAACTTTTTGACTAAGGTCTCTTCTCTCCTCCGCCCCCTCCATATGTTGTCTCCGCCCCTGGTAATAACGATCACCAACCATATTTTCTCCAGCGAAGATATCGCCTGGTGATGACTTTTTCTGACAGGTTTTTTTCGTTCGTGAAGTCTCTTTGTTTAGTACATACACAATTACAGTTTTAAAGTTCTTGTTTTATGATAATCTCAAGAAGTTGTTGAAAGAGGATATGATGTAGTTGAAATGTGAATTAGCAGCGGATGATATTAGTTATAACTATCAAAGATTTGAATACAGTTGAAAGTTTTTATGTAATCTTTTTATAGTTCATGTGTATTATATTTGTATTAGACATGTGTAATCTTTATATGAAATTCATCAGTAAATTTCCTCTCTCATTGGTGATCTTCACATACTATTTTTCCTTAGGCATCTCAGTTTTCTCGATAATGATAACTATAATTAAATATATATGTTCCCAATTCATTTGTTAAAAATCTACATATTGCTACACTCATTTTGCTATAATTGGAAAAATCAAGATTTTCAGTTGAAAATTAAACTTCACAAGATTCTCCAAGCCTATTTACAATTTCAAATACAGAAAGTGGGGAGATCTGAAAAACTAACATTCTTCGTATTTGACTAACATACAAAAATATGACATAGTTTTTCATCTTTCTAGGCACCCAATAATTTTTTTGTCCTATTGTTAATGGAAAAAAGGGATAAATGCAAACAGTAATAATTTTATACTGTATCCAATGCTAGAATCATTAAAAATAAAGAAATCGTTAGAATAGGGCGTGTAGGAAGCAAAAAATGTCTAACTATCATAATGGAATGTTTTATAAAACTTAAGTGGATTAAATTATAAAATATCATATCTAAAAACGTTATATTAAGTTCATAGACGTTTGTGGTCGTCTTAACAAACTTTTAAAATAAAATGTCGTATTAATCTATACTATATTATAAAGCATTTGGCTAAAACTCTTAAAAACTCTTAAACCCTTCCCATATCTGAATTTGTGTAACTAACTGCAGGTAAACACAATCAAATACAGGATAAACATCTCATTTTAAATATAAAAAATCTAAAATATAATTAGTATAATCATTAAATTCTAACAGAATACTTAATTATTATCTTTATAAAATTTATAATATTAAACCAAAAATAAATTGTTTTATTATTAAAC
>NC_037529.1:9947974-10005780 GCF_001531365.2 Cynara cardunculus var. scolymus | reverse complement strand
TAAAATGAAATATTTAAATCACGATGTATCTCGCTGCATTGCGCGAGTACGCTTCTAGTTATTTTTTAATACATTTTTACACATCTTTTTATAAGACGTTTTTCAAAATAATGTCTTAAATAGATAGTTAATAAAATATTGACATTTTGTTTTAGCAATGTCCTAACAAATTTGTCAAGTCGTCCAAATAAAATGTTGTATATATAAATTTATTGTGTAACATTTTTAAATAGAATGTATTATTGTTTAATCCTATAAATTTAATTATTATATAAAACAGTTATGATGATACTTAAACATTTTTAATGTCCAAAAATCAATTTTGTTATTGTGTTTTAATTAGATTTTTAAAGTGTGATAACAATGATGATCAATGTCCAACTAAATAGACAATGTTTGTGTATTAATAGAAACATTAAATGTATCACTTTGACGCATCAAATTGTTCATGCGATATATTAAATTGATAATAAATAAAAAATTTGATTTCGACATAAACAATAATATGAAATTATTATAAAAGATGCAATTTTCTTTTCAAGTTATTTAATATTTAAATTTCAATACCATTAAATATAAAGGATGAAAATATGACGATCGAATATATCATGCAAACTTGTCAAACATAACATGATATATATATATATATATATATATAGAGAGAGAGAGAGAGAGAGAGAGAAAGAGGGATAGGTTCATAAGAAATGATACTTATTTAATAAAAATAAAAGAATGATCAAGTTACGTACAAAATAACATATGATTTTACATTAACTGCCAAAAAAGTGTGAGAGGGAACCTATGGCCGTATGACAAGATCGCATGAATCACATTTTGATTTTGTATGTGATGTTAGTGAAAAATCACATATGATTCGATCATTCTCTTATTTTCTGAAATGTGTATCATTCACGTATGAACCCGACTATTTCTCTCTCTCTCTCTCTCTCTCTCTCTCCATATATAGAGAGACGGGGGGGGGGGGGGGGGGGTTTCACGTAGGACCATACTGTTTTTCTAAGACCCGTAAAACTACTTTTTTACACTTAAAACTTTATAACAAAACACTAGAAAAGTGATGGGAAAAGGCATCATCGACGAATATTAGCGGCGCATCACCAACGGGATATAAGAACATTTATCAATGGATCACCGAAAGCGGGTATTACGGATCACCGGCGACAGGTATGACCAACGGTTAATAATATCTACAGATTATCGACTGCCAAAAATAATTTAAAAAATAAATTTAATTATTGATGGAAATCCGACGGTATAATTTAATTTAAAAATTGTGTAATATTTATACCAAAATGAACTGCACCAATCATTCTACCTAAGACTTGCAATAAGGATTATTAAAACACCACATATAATAACAAAGTTCGTCCTAACAAAGTAAAAACAAAGAACAAAAGGAAGGACTTCTATAAATAATGAGAGACTCCCCACATTAAGACAAGCACCCACCCACATAGCAAACAACCAACTTGCTGATCACCACCATTCCTACCTCGCCCGCCCATCCTTCCCCGACCTCGACCATTGAATCTGCCGCCACCACCACCATCGCCCCCGCCATTGCCACTTCTATGGAACCCACCTGTTTGTGACTAACACCAATGCGACCATATTTAGTATGATGATAGTTCATGAACCATGTACATCAAAGAACTGAAAATAGAAAAACCAAATCAAGACCATATTCATTTGGTTTTAGAAAAATGAGGTTTAAACAAAATGACCCAATCCAAGAGATTTATTGAGGTTTAAACAAAATCCGTAGTCAGTTAAATATTCTTAGGATAACTTACATTGCAAGTCTGATCTAAAAGACCTGTTGGTCTTGGTTGATTTACTTATACATACATACATATATACTTGGGAGACTACCATGTTTTTGTGAGATACGTGAGGCCATTTTTTTACACTTAAAACTTCATGGCAAAAAGTTGTGAAGTGTTTTTGTTGTGAAGATTCGGTTTTTTTTACCTTCACAACGTTTTACTATAAAGTTTTAAGTGTAAAAAAATGGTCTCACAAGTCTCACAAAAACAGGCTGGTCTCACATGAACCCAACCTTATATATATATATAGCCAAGACATTTGTTAACCATGAAAAATATATTTACTATACAAACCTTTTAGACCAATCACAAATCATTGTTATCTTAGGTTCATCTATTACCATGCAATTAATATGAAGGATATATTGGTAATTTTTTTTATCTTATTTCCATTTGCATTGTTATCTTAGGTTCTATTTTTTTATTCAATGAGTCATGATGTCTGTAATTTTTGATTGACAATATGTGGTAATAGATATATTCAGTCATGAGATCCAATGTTCATAAGGGAACATTGTGTAAACAACATGTATTACTCAAACTTGTTACATCATTGTAAACAACATGGACATAGGATTTACTCAAACCTGTTACATCAATATTCAATGATCTTCCATGTCGTTCGTTGATGGTTCTGTCTATTCCATTTCTTGCTCTTTATATAAAACATGGGGTCAAATGTGATTGTTCCTAAACAAATATTTTCATAACATAATAACTAAGGTACACATGAGTTCATGTGAGTTCACTGGCAAATAAACAAAAACTTTTGTTTACACAATTGTATTCATATAACAGTAAACACTAATGTTAAGAATACATGTGTTCCCAAGTGGGTCAATTGTCCACAATAGTGAACATTGTTCCGAAGTGAACATATATGAACCGGATGAACAAAATGTTCCCCTATTGAACAAAGTGTACATTGTTACCCTTGTGAACATATATTGACCAGATCATAAGTGAACATATATATTGACTCGAAATTTTATTAGGTAGCGTAAAATATGGACCAGATCATATGATTGGATCATTTTAGGTACCTTAAAATATATCTACTCGAAACATTTTTCAACGCCATGAGGACGAGCAATGGTCGAGCTCGTTTCCAGAAATCGATCAGGAATCCTAAAAAACATATTCTTTTTAAGAAAAGGGCAAGTTACTCTTGATTTATCATGGGTGATGCTAATGACTAACGTGTCGAAGATTTCATGGTATTTCTACAAGTCACAAACATGATATTGAATTTTGTGATGAGGAGCATCGGTACTGGATCGAATGAGAGGCATTCCATGACATTTAAGGCATAACTTAGCAGTATGGATTTAGTTCCTATCAGTTTTGTTAGCTTAAACGGGACTCGAGAACCAGTGATCACCAAGTGTTATGTGGACCGGTTATTGATAGAACAAATATCGGGTTTTCCAATAGGAAACAAATGTGGTTCCAATTGGAAACAATTACCAACATAGTGAGCATTGTTCCTAAGCGAACATACATGAACCAGATGAACAAATTGTTACCCTAGCTAGTGAACAAAGTGCACATTGATACCCTTGTGAACAGATATGAACCAAATCATAAGTGTACATATATGAACTTGATCATAAGTGAACAAAGTGCACATAGTTACACTTGTGAACATATATGAACCGAATTAGCAAATGGTTCGCCTTGTGAACAAATTTTGTTCATATGCAAACCACAATAACAAATACATGGTTGGTAGACCAGATTATAATTTCTTTAGGAAAATGAAAATCTGATCATAGTGAACTTTGTTACCCTTGAGAACATAGAGCATGTGTTCCGAAAACTGATTTAGGGATGTTCATATTATGTGAACAAGCTATAAATAGGAATCTTAAACAAGGTGTTCACTCATGAAAAGATACATTTAAACAGGAATCCTAAATAAAAGTGATGAACACTTTAGACCAAAAGAAATTCAAAAAGAACCCCAAGTTACAAGGATAAGTAAGTCAATCAAAGATGTTAGATTGGTGTTCTACCGGTTATACTAATTTGGTAGCCATTGGTTTTCCCCCCTTTTCTTCAAGCTTTGACCTTCTATTGATTTGGCCAGTTGTATCCTTATTCCCTTGTTCTTCTTCCACACTAAACATTGACATTCAAAAGCATCATTAGGTTATATACACTATCAAACCATAAACCCTAGAAATTATTACTTTCCCTCTTAATCAATTTTCAATGCTGTAAAATCATCCCAAATCTTCCATCCTTTAGTAACAAGATCATGAACCAGATTTCAGCCACAGATTGTCACAACCGTAGTTGTAGATTGAATGTCTGTTATGAAATGATGAAGGAGGAATTGTCGTCAAGTAACCGATGTGAAATGACTATCGGGTATCTTTTCCAAAAATTCCCTTGTGCAATAAATTCACTTATGTTATTTAGCTTCCATGTGCAATTAATTATAATTATACCATGATTAATCTCACCCCTAGATTTTGAAGATTAAGGGCTAAGATTGGTTCACATAGTTAACATCAATTATTGGGTTAACAAATGAACTTGCCCTATTATATATATATATATATATATATATATATATACACACACACACACACATATATATATACATATATACAGGGTTGAGTTCTTGTGAGAATGAAAGTTATAGTGCCAAGGGTAAGAAGGGATATCCACCCTTAGATGCCTATTAGAATCAGATGCACCGAGATTTGTCACATCAATCCCCATATCAAGCGCAATTCATAATGGGTTTGAGATTAAAAGTGATAGAGGTTCCAGATCTCTTCTTACCATATCACTTTAAACTCTTATTCTCACAAGATCCTTCGTCTACATATACAGATCATTTAGAGGAGAAAGACAAATGAAGGTTCATGAAAGCATTTGTCTATAAGTATGGGATGCAAAATGTTTTCAGATCAAACCTATTTTCCTTTCCCAGTAACTATAACATAAAATCTCCTTTATTTACATTCCAATAAAGTTTTAAATCTTGAAAGCTAATGTGTCAACTATGGTTAAAAGTTAAGCGTGGATATGATCAAAAACAAACTCTTACGATTAGTTTTGAAGCGTAACTAAAGCTTTCATGTTTGTAAAACTCATACAAACCAACTTACAGATAACATAAATATGTGTGATTGGCATCACAAACCACATTGTCAATTAGTGCTTCGTTATTCTAAAAAACAAAGTGACACCATGTATGATTACACCTTCAAGTTGAGATTTCTCATCTTTCTGCTCGTTATTTTTACAAAATATAATAGCTTATCCTCCTTGATCAACATCATGTAGATCCGAAGGCAAAAGAAGTTGAACAAATTTTCCCCATCGAATAACTTTCCTAGTAAACTCTAACAATCAAAATGTAAGAGTCAATTTTGTAGTTCAAAAAAGTACAATATACCGCGTTATTCTTTTCACTGCAAACACATACAAATTCAAATGTAATACACTTAAAAAAACTAAATTAAAATTGAAGATATATTAAACTAAATATTTTTTATTTCTTTAATTTTCAAGTCTTCAAAAAATAAAAATAAAAATTAAGTAATCCACGGTAATTACTCACGGATTATTTAATTTTTATTTTTATTTATTTTTGAGTTTTAAAAAATTAAAAATTAAATAATCCGCCGGTAATTACGGACAGATTATTTAACTTTTATTTTTATTGTATTTATTTTTTAGTTTTGAAAAAATTTAAAAAAAAATTTGATAATCCATTGTTAATAACCAATGGATTACCGAACCAATTATTTAATTTTTTAATTAATTAATTTGTCTAAAATTCTTCGGTAAAATACTGACGGATATGAAATCCGTTGTTAATTACCGACCGATTTTCGATGAATAATTTATTAACTTTTTAACTTTTTTAAATTAATAAATTTCATATTCGTCAATAATATCCATCGGTGAGAGCCTACTTTCTAGTAGTGTGGTCGGGTATATTTCACATCTTTAGACTTAATGAAATTGGGCCAAAAAGAAAGTATACAATACGGCCCAACGTCGTCTTTCCAAGTAATAAAGTGGTACAAGTACCGGATTATCGTCCACAGGGATTGTAGCCAAAGTTAGATTAGAGTCCAATGAAAGAGATGATTTCAGAAGGCGATTATGAAGACTTTTGATTGATTGTAAGGTGATCCAAAACAGAATACAGAATATATAAAAGAAGCAAGGGTGTAAGACTTAAGGTGAGACCCAAACATAAATTCCAGCAGCCAATGCTGTAGCAATGCTACAAGAAGCAGTGTTTCGAAACTAAGTTCCACCATCTATTTTGAAGGCATTCCTCTCGGACTTCACCATTTCACTATCTTATAGCTTTCCACCCATATCTCTATGTGGTGTCCGGACCGGGGATAGTGACACAATGGTGTTTTCAAAATATATGGATAAACAAATCTCTTCGTTAAAAATCACTCTCTCGAGTCGATTCCCATATCATTCGAGTTGGCGTGTTCTTGATATTTCATCTCTGAATATATCACACTTTGACACTTTTGACAAGTGACCAACCCGTCGGGAGTTACGTTTTGAAAAACATAAATGACAAGTCTCCTTGTCGGCAACTTTCTCAAGTCTACCTCTTATGTCATCCAAGTTGACGTGCTTAATGATGGCTTATCTCTAAGTCTATCGCACTTTAACATTTTCAAGTGATCAACCCGTCAAGAAGTGTGCTTGGTGTTATAAAAACTCGAATGAAACAATGGAACGTCGTTTTCGAAAACACTTAGCTWCTTTCGTTTGGTTTGAAAATCTCACATTTCCGTCTCACACCCAAGTTATAAAAGCTTAGCTACTTATAACGGAAAGTAAAAAATAAATGACGAAAAATAAAGACATAAACGTAAATTGCGTAAAATAAATGACAATAAAATAAATGACGGAAATGTAAATGACGATAAAATAAATGACGAGAATGTAAATTGCGGAAAATAAATGACGGAATGTAAATAGCGGAAAATAAAAGACGAGAAAATAAATGACGGAAAATAAAAGACGAGAAAGTAAATAAAGAAAAGGATGAAGAACTTGAAGAACTAAATTAAAACACCCTTGGAGAGGGTTTACAAAAGCAAAAGAGAGAAAAGATGGAAAGATTAAAATGAGAGATGAAGAGATAATGGGATTAAGTGATTAGTTAGAAGGCACCCCAAGGCCTCTATTTATACAAACAAGGGGCACTAGAAGACAAAATAAACTTGTAGGCTAAGTTTTCTAAAAGCTAGTTACAAAACAACAAAAGTGTAACTAGAAAGTACAACTCCTTAACCAAAGTTTAACTAAAAAGTACATAAGCTTAACTAAAGTCTAACTTCAGATTTTCTACTAAAAATCCAGCTATTTCCAGCTGTCCTCCATCTTCAAAAAGTCAGCGTCTTGTTTATTAAGCCCTCCAAAAAGCCTTGCATGAATCAGGTCGACGCTGCACCAATGCTGCAGCATTTGCTGTTTTCACAAAAACTCTCAATTAGCATCATTTACACATACCAACAAGTCAACCACAACATTTAGTTTCATAATAACAAAAGTATAAAGAAATGAATGAAAAGGACTCAAAGTGGGAATGAAAAGAAATTAATATAACTAAAACGACGTAAAAAGAGCACTTTATGTGTTAAATTCTCAACACATATCATAGTGATTTCAGCACAAAGGATGATATCATGGCTACTAATCATTGGTTCTGGGATAACGAGAAAATTAGTTGGGGATGTAATTCATCGTGCATCTCTCTTATTCCAAAGATTCAAGACCCCATCGGGCAAGAGGACTTTAGGCCGATCAGTTTGATTAAGTACTTATATATAAAATAATTGCAAAGACCCTAGCATAAAGGTTTAAAATATGGTGAGCAAATTGATTGGAGACATTCAAAACGCATTTATAAAGGGTCGATTTTTTATGTAGTTTTAACTGCCGACATCGTGTTAGGATTTATTAATTCCTTTAATACGAAATCGACCTTCTTTAAGGCAGACTTTTAAAAGAAGCGAAATGGAGAGCTCGGATGAGAGCTTGTTTGGAGTCAGCAATGGTCTTTATCTTGGTAAATGGTTCACCAATTTCTGAAGTTAGTATGAGTAGAGGGGTTCATCAAGGCAATCTTCTATCTCCTTTCCTCCTCCTGATCGTTGAAGAATGGTTGAATGTGGTCATTCATGAAGCTTAGAATCATGGGATTTTTAAGGTATTAACTTTGGGAGAATGTGGTTTCAATTTCACACCTTCAATGTGCAGAGCACTCTCTTTTCTTTGGTGAATGGAATCTTTCAAATCCAAGGGGTTTTAAATTGTGGTTGCAAAAACTATTGACAACTTGGGAATCAACTTCTCAGGGTCTTTCGAGAAGAAGGTCGGAGAGGATAGATCTACTTTCTTTTGGTCGGATAAATGGTTCAGGAATTGTAAACTTCATGTTAAGTTTCCTAGGCTTTTTAGGCTCGAGAGTAATTGAGAGGCGCTGGTGAAGGACATGATGTGGTGGAGTGAGAGAGCATGGAGGTGGACATGGAATTGGGTTAGGAGCCGAGAGGGAGGGTTTAGGGGGATTTAGGTTACTAGGCTTGGGATCTTTGACTCATCCTAGTGGTTGTGCGACTAATGATTAATTTTGGTTCCTATCGGAGGACAACTATGTTTCCAGTCAAGTGTCTTAAAGATTTGATTGATGGGAGAACACTTAACTATGTTTATTCACAATCTCTTTCTAATCAATCTCAATTAAAATATTATTTTCTCTTTCATCTATCTATACAATCTTCAACTCTAACTCAATCTCACTTCTTTTTTTCATTTAACCGTGATCCAATCCAATCTAAAATATAATTTTGTAATAATTATATATTCTATTTTTTATTATATATAATTATTATTTTTAAAATTTTAAATATAAAAAATAAATTAAACAGATTATTGCATATATTAAAACGTAATTACAACTATAAAAACTTATCATACAATTGAAATTTAACAAGACAAGTTATAAAAATAAGTATGAAAATATATCAATAATGTGGTCTATCTATAGGGAATTGAAAACTATTAATTTTGGTATATTTTTTTACTTTTAATTTTTTTGTTAAAGTCACTTTTTAATTAGATAAGTTTTATCTTTTAAAAAAACTAAATCAACCAATAAACAAATGCCACATGTCAATTTCATTAGAAAAAATGTGTGGGATTGTTCTTTTTTGAACTCTTTTTATCCCATTCACCATTTGGTTCCTTAGATTGTGACTTCGTTATATCATAACGGATTCTAATTGGTGTGGAATTGTTCCTCTTAAAGAGTGCCAGTTCGTGAGGTGTTAGATAACGGGGGAATCGAGTTACATTTTGTTTTATTCCTAGATCCGGGTCGAAGGATGAGTCCATTGATCAATGTTTTCTTCGTTGCCCTTCAATTCTGTTAGAAGAAAAATCAAGAAACAGAGACCAAAATTTGATGGATTTTTATTGCTACAAAGAGGGCCTTTAAATAGCCCCAACTACAACTAAAGCAAGCTAAAAAACAGGAGAATCAAAAACAGAAAAGGAAAACTTCTAAGCTCCTAAAGAATAGGATTATTCACAAAACAGAAAAGACCAAGTAAAAGTACGTGCAGTGCACTTTTACTTCTTCACACCCTCCCTTAAACTAGACTGAGGTTCCTCAGCTAGTTTACTCTTGATTGAACATACTCCAAGCTTTTCTCTCAACTTCTCAAAGACTTCACGACTCAGAGGCTTGGTGAGAATGTCCGCAACTTGCTCTTGTGTTCCACAATGTTCCAATTGAACAACTTCATCCTTAACTAAATCACCCAAGAAATGGAAACGAACTCTTATGTGCTTGCACCTTCCATGAAACACCGGATTTTTTTATAACTTAATGGTGGAGGTGTTGTCACAATTTATGATTGTACTCCTGCTATTCTTCAGTCCTAGTTCTTCAAGTACTCCTCTGACCCAAATGACTTGACAAGCACATGTTGCAGCTGCAACATACTCCGCTTCGGTGGTCGAGAGAGTCACAATGTCTTGCTTCTTTGATGACCACACTATTGCCCCATTGTCCCATAAGAACACATAACCAGAGGTGCTCTTGCTATTGTTGTTGTCCCCTGCAAAGTCGCTATCTGTGAACACTTCCAGCTTTCCTTCTCCTCCATATTTGTACCAAATGCCAAAATCAAGTGTGCCCTTTAAATACTGTAGCACTCTTTTTGCTGCCAAGTGATGTAATTTGGTGGGTTTGGCCGTAAACCGACTTATTAAACTTACCACAAACTGTATGTCGGGTCGAGTAGTGGTGATGTACATGAGACTCCAAATAATTTGTTTAAAGGCAGTCTCATTGATTCTTTCTCCTTCTTCATCAATGTTTAACTTGCAGCCTGGAACAATCGGGTTTACGACCACATTGCAATCTTCCATCTCGAACCTCCTTAAAATCTCAAGTGCATACCTCTGCTGTGAGATATGTATTCCCTATGTGGTCTGCATCACTTCAATACCTAGAAAGAACCTCATTTTTCCTAGGTCGGTCATCTCGAACTCCCTTTGCATCGATGTTTTAAACTCTTGCATCATTGTGGCATCATCACCTGTATATATAAGGTCATCCATATATATACTTACAATTAAAATGTTACCATGCAAATTTTCTTTTATGAACAATGTCTGCTCGTTTTGACTTTTCTTGAATCCTTCTTTGATGAAGTAAGTCTCGATACGATTAAACCAAGCTCTCGGAGCTGTTTTAAACCGTATAAGGCCTTGTGAAGCTTGTAGACCTTGTGTTCACTTCCCATGACTTCATATCCTTGAGGTTGATGTATGTATACATCCTCCTGCAGTTCACCATACATGAAAGCGGACTTTACGTCCATTTGAAAAATTTTCCATCCCCTTTGTGCTGCCAACGCGATTACCATTCTTATCGTATCCATTCTAGCGACGGGAGCATAAACCTCCACGTAATCCACTTCGTGCTCTTGAGAATAGCCTTTGGCTACTAACCGGGCCTTGTATTTATTGACTTCTCCATGCTCATTAAGCTTCGTCTTGTATATCTATTTAACACCAATGCACTTGGTGTTATTTGGTAGCACAACTAGATCCCACATGTGGTTCCTCTCTATAGCTTCTATTTCGGCATCCATAGCAACTCTCCATTTTTTGTTTTTAATAGCTTCTTCGTAGGTTACTGGATCATGGTGATTCATTTCTACCATATTCAGCTCATCTTCTTCGAGGGGCTCATTACCGGTGACGTAATCACTAAGATAACGTGGGGTTCTCCTTTGCCAACACTCCCTCGCTCCTGTATTGTTGGTTCCAGCAGCCCTCATTTCTTCATTCTCGCCATGGTTGTCTTCATCATGAACGTCTTCATCGTCTACATAGTCTTCTTCCCATTCACCATCACTCCATGTCAGCGCAGTTTCCATTTTTTTACCTTGATTGGTTCCCCAATCCCATAGCTTTCCTTCTTCAAAGATTACATCTTTACTTGTAGTGATCTTCTTTGTTTGAGGATTGTAGAGTCTGTAGCCTTTTGATTCTTCACTTAAGCCTACCAATATGCAAGTGACACTTTTATCATCAAGCTTACCTCGTTTCTGATCAGATACGTGAACATGGGCAAGGCATCCCCATACTCTAAAATGCTCCACAGTAGGTTTGGTACCACACCATGCTTCTTGAGGTGTAACATCCTTTAGCGCTTTAGTAGGACATCTATTGAGAACGTAAAAAGTCCAGACCACAGCCTCCGTCCAGAAAACTCTCGGCATCTTTTTGGCAGCCAACATTGTTCTCACCATGTTCATCACCGTTCAGTTTTTCTGCTCTGCAACGCCATTCTGCTGGGGCGTATATGCGGTAGTCAATTGCCTAATTATTCCATGCTCCGTACAAAATTTATTAAACAACTCTGATGTAAACTCTCCACCTCTATCTGTCCGTAAAGCCTTGATCATCTTACCTGTCTCGGTTTCAACTCGGTTTTTAAAATTCTTGAAGCATACGAACGCTTCTGATTTCTCAACAAGAAAATAAGACCAAGCTTTTCGACTATAATCATCTATAAAGCATAAGACGTACATTTTTCCGCTATTTGACGTTGGAGTGATCGGGCCACAAATATTAGAGTGTACTAACTCAAGAATATCCTTTGCTCTCCACATGCTTTGCTTTGGAATGGCCTTCCTGTGTTGCTTACCGACAAGACAATCGGTGCATATGGTTTTGCTGACCTCAAACTCCGGCATCCCTCGAACCATATTCTTCTTCTGTATCATCTGCACTCCTGTAGTACTTAGGTGCCCATAACGCTCATGCCATAATTTGGAGAGATCTTTCGTGGTTGAATATAAGCATCCTTCAATCTTCTTTACGGTACCTGCTCTAGATTGATCGAATACTGGAAACATGTGATTTGTACTCATACTACTTTGAATTAGCAACCCCTTTTGGCGGTGATATATCTTACATATATCGGACTGTATAAGGATTGACAGTCCCTTCTCCTGTAGTTGGCCCATGCTTAAGAGGTTATTCTTGAGTTCTGGCACGTAATAGACTTCACTTATCACATATGCACCACCATTCAACATTAGTTTTACCTGTCCCTTTCCACTGACCTCAATTCGTGTATTATTTCCCAACTTGACTGAGTGAGAAAAACTCACATCCAAGTTGGTAAATTTCTCCATGTCTCYGCACATATGGTTTGAGCAACCTGAATCCAAGAACCAAAYATTGTTCTTCTTTGTTTCCTCGAGTTGTGCCATGAGCATCATCTCATCCTCCTCGTCGAACTCTGCGTAGTTTGCCTCCCTCCATGTTGGGCATTCATATTRGAAATGACCCAATTTGTGGCACTTGTAACACTCGGTGGTTGCTCGGTTATATGATTGTCTTCCTCGGCCCCGTCCTCTTCCTCTAAAGCTTGATCTTCCTCGACTTCGATCCCCCGTACCTTCATCGAAGTGGACCTCTTCTTCCTTGTCATGTTTTTTGAACTTCTGTTCATGAACTACCAGTGTGCTTTGTAGTTCGTCTATCGACATCTTCTCGGTGTCTCTGGACTCTTCAATGGATACCACCACGAACATATACTTCTCTGTGAGGGTTCGCAAAATCTTTTCAACTATCTTGACATCGGGCATCTTTTCTCCATTGCTCCTCATCTGATTCGAGATCGTCAAGACTCTAGCAAAATACTCCGTAATCGTCTCACTGGATTTCATTTCAAGGACTTCGAAATCTCTTCGTAATTTCTGCAGTAGTGACTTCTTAACTCATTCATTCCTTTCGAACCTCTTCTTCATGGAATCCCACACGGTTTTTGCTATACGTCTATCAAGAATCTGTTCAAACGTTACCCTATCAATCGCTTGATAGAGGTAATATTTCACTTGTTGATCCTTAACATGGGCCTCTTCCAGCCGCTTCTTCTGTCCCTCGTTGAGAACAATACCAGGTGAGGGTTCTTCAAAACCGGGGTCAATCAGGTTCCATAGTCTCTTCGCTTTCAAAAGGTTCTCCATCATCTCACTCCAGTGCTCATAGTGTCCGTCAAAATGGGGCACCTTCAGCTTCTCCTCACTCATTTTCTATTCTCGGTTTTGATCGATCTCAGCTTTGATACCAGATTGTTAGAAGAAAAATCAAGAAACAGAGACCAAAATTTGATGGATTTTTATTGCTGCAAAGAGGGCCTTTAAATAGCCACAGCTACAACTAAAGCAAGCTAAAAAAACAGGAGAATCAAAAACAGAAAAGGAAAACTTCTAAGCTCCTAAAGAATAGGATTATTCACAAAACAGAAAAGACCAAGTAAAAGTACGTGCAGTGCACTTTTACTTCTTCAAATTCTGTAGGTTTGGCAATCTTATGGTAATGGTGGGGCTGTGAACCCATCTCTTTCAACTCTTTGGAGGTTAGGATATTTTATCTTTTTCGGGCAGACTTCAAGTTAGAAAAATTCGAGTTCTTGTAAGGATGCTAGTTGTTTGGATGACCCTATATACGTCATCTAGATATCAAGAAATTAACTGGTTTTTACAGACACTTTCATCATCAGTCAGGATCTTGGTCTGGAGGTGCAATTGCTCTCGTTCTTCTGGATCTCGGATCGTTTAAAACAGTTTGGATGATATTCTTAGTCTGATATGTGCAGCTCAATATTTTAATGGCATGCGGTTAATCTTCGGGTCACTTATTGCTGCTGAACGCGGTTATTCTCGATATTGGTTTAAGGTTATGGTGGATATGTTGCTGGTTTTTTTCTCAGATAGCTTGTGTCGTTTCCCTCCATTGTGGGTGTTTGGTTTTTCAAGAGAGTCATCCCTGTCGTGCGAATTGCTTTGGTTTGGGCTGCTGCCTTCTCTGTTGGTTTACAGCAGCAAAGGGGGTTGCGTTAGCTTGTCCGTCTTTGTTTTTTGGATCGTGCGAGTTTCATAGTCTAGTGTTTTTGCTGTTTCTTTCCCGGCGCTAGTTTTTCTCTTGTCTCTTTGTTGGGGGATGCGTTTTATGGATTGTTTATGTCTTGTAGAAACTTCAAGTGTTCCCTTCTTTATACTCGGTCCGTCCCAAAATAAGTGTGCACAATTGAAATCACACACAATTGGAAACGTTCATAATTATTACTCCTTTTAGTTAACCAAATAACAACTTTACCCTTATTTAGTTTTTATCTTTTCACGATTCTTAAATATTTATGCAATAATTAACGGTATATTTAGGAATTTAGTTATCAATTTTTTAAACCGGACACTTATCTTAGAATAAATATAAATAGAAATGTGAACACTTATTTTACGACGGAAGAATTACCTTTTCTTTTCTTTTCTTTTAATATAATAATTGTTGATGTTTAAAAGAAATAGTAATAAATATTGTTTTGGAATTTTTGCGGGAGAATAATATATAGATCATGAGATGTCTTTGTGTTTGATACTCTTGTCCCATTAAATCTTTGCTATCCATCTGAAATATCTTAACATTAAGTCACGAGACATATTGAAAATAAAAGTGTGAAAAAATAATTAAAAAGCGATTTGAGTTTGATAAAGTCTAATAGAAAATAGAAAAGTGAAGGGACGTTCTGTGGCAGGCAAAATATATATATATATATATATATATATATATATATGCTATTAATCTTTAGTAGCTGCGTCTGCGTGTCCCAAACAATTCTTCAGGAGTGATTAATTACTTAACACCAACTGCTCGAGAATTTGTTTTCCGGTACGTGGCGGCATGAATCAACGGTGATGGCAGGCAGTCACAATAAAACAAGGGACTGCCATCGATTGGAAGATTTGTCAGTAACTCGTCACTAGCTAGACCCACAATGTCCGTCGGTAGAAAAGCCGTCGGAAAAATCACCGTCTAATTTCCGACAGCGACTATTTTCAATGGATTTATCGACAGATATAATTACTGACGGATTACCCATGGTGTTATCGTTTTTTGAATAAATAAATGATAAATAAAAATAATTTATAATCCATCAATAATTTTACTAATTATCCACGTATTTTTATTTTTTTTCATTTTTAAAATGAGTTTCCACGTCTCCGTCGATAATCCGTCAGTAATTATTCAAAATACTGACGAAATTCAAATCTTTCTTTTTTCCTAAGTGTCTGAAGGATTACCAACAGACACGTTGAAACTCATTTAAAAAAATAAAATAAATAATTTAAAATCCACTGGTAATTCATCGTAATTAGTAAAATGAATTCTAAAGCTATCGAAAAAATTTCTTTTACATGGGTCATCTGTCCGCTGTTCCGTTGGTAATTTTCATCGGTGATGGTCTGTTTTCTAGTAGTGAGTGGTGGCGGTTTTATGTATATGCTACTTATGCTCATGATAGTCGCAACATATCATAAATAATATCGCTCTAAACAAAATTCCATATATAATTCATTTTGACAGTCTAATGAAATCTCATAGTTTGATTCGTTTTCTTCGAAAACAAATCACTTTCGCCATAAAAATGCATTAACATACATCCTAAGCGTATTTTGGTCCCATAAGAGCCTTTATTCGTTCCAACAACAACATGATATTAATGCGTATGAATGTCATTTTCTCGATAACAAAACCCTTGCTGTAGACTACGACATATCAATTTTTTGGGGCATTCCGCAACTGCATTATAAGTTGTGGTCCGACTGGTGTGATGCTAGGAGATATTTGTTTGCTACGAAAACATAAAAATGATCATGGCAAAAAAGCAATATTACATCAACTTTTTTTGATTGAAAAGATCGAAAACGAATTAGTAGCAAGATGAGAACCATGACAAAGAAAAGTATGGAGAGATATCCATGAAAAGGCAAAGACATTATGGTTTACGATTCCAGAACAACAATAAAAGACGAAGACAAAAAAACATCACACATATCAATCTCTATCGTTGCCTTTTCATGAATATATTGAATTATGTAGAATATCGATGAAGATGATTGTTTTTATATGTTTGTTGCTTTCTCTACTTTTTTTTCTCACCATTGTAATTTTGTTTCGTTTGTATACTTCCAAAAGATGAAAGAAAATGATACGAGTGATTCGAGTATTTTTTTGTCCATTAATTAATAAGAGGAGTGATCAAATGTAAAACACTCATATTTATACAAACCGTCCAAACCACACTTATCCGTCGATTTCATTGTTTAATCTTATAAAAAAAATTCATAAAATTGTTTCATATAATATTTTTTTTGATGAATTTGTTTAATATATGGTTATGAAATTGTTTCATATGAATCATTTGCCTTCTCGTGATGCTAGTCATGGTTTAAAATTTAGAAAGAAAGGGAAGCATATGTAGAGAGAAAATTGCAAGAGCAACTTACTTGCATAAATGTCATACATATATATGGTCATGGAAGTATGACCTAAGACCACCACCATCTCTATACCTTCCTTGAGTATAAGAGTCGCCATACATCATCGCTCTTCTTTTGAAGACCATCCATAGTCAACCAATTTATGTCCAACATAAGTAGTATATGATTTTTATTTAATCAGATTAAATCAATACAAATCAGATATAATAATTAAACATTTTAATTGTTGAAACTCTTTATTCAAATATGTCCAAAGTGTGTAACCTAATGGGTTCTCGATATTTTTTAATAATAAAAATAAATCATTTATAAATGAGGATCGGCATCTAGCAATACATCATCGTCATCCAAATGACGAGAATCAGTGATACAACAAATTATCGGTTTGTAGTCAATTGTATTTTACATATATTTAATTTTTTTGTCCGTGATGTCCAAATTGAACACGAGATATTAAATGTGTCATTCTTGTTAGTTCAATCTCTAGCTTTCATGATTCCCTATATATATTGATAAAAACATATTATGATATCTCATATCAAATATCTGAACATGTATGCATTTTCTTAGTATATATTTATCAAAGGGCCCAAAAACATCACTCCCATCATAAAGGAAGGATAAATCATATCTCGATACATGCAAGTGAGAAACACTTGTGATTTATAAAATACCTAACAACCATTCTATCACCCAGTTATGGAATGATTAGAATAAATGTCAAAATACGTCACTCAAACACAACAAACTCCATGTTCTCGATTCAAAGAATTACATGTACATTAACCACATGAGAAACACTTTGACATCCAATGTAGTGTTCTCATAGCGAGTCACGTCCGGTACACAAAATCTTCATCTTGTACCCATATGCAGATTCAATATCTCTGTATAAATCCTTATATATGCTAGTTAGTATAATATTGCTTCAACCTTAAACCTGAAATATTATTTCATTAGGGACATTTAAAATACATTATTATAAGATTATTTATTATGAATGATTAAAACATATAATATAATATAGACATCATAAAATGGACAATGCTTTTTATTTAGTTTATTATCTTCATGAAATGAAACTCAAAATTACAATCATCATATGACTGGGTTTTGAACATTCATTAACAACTTAGTTAGAGAAATTAGGTAAGCTTTATGTATCTTTTTGTTGAATTTTGGTAGCTTTGGCCCCAAGTTTGGGTTTTGTCATTTTGTCCCCTATTCTTGTATAAACAGAGGTGTTGAGCTTATCATTATGTGAAGATCTAATCAGCTCTAAGTTGATTGTTATTCATGTTCTTAATTAGTTTATAATTTTTCTTTAATATTAATTCTCGTACTTTCTTTAAATCTTGTCTTTACACTCTTTATGCTTATTGTCTTTATTTTATGCTATTTAATTTTAGTCATTATTTTAATGTCTTTACTTTTTATTATTTACATTTACTCACAATTTATTTATGTAATGAGTAGCTAATTTTCTTAGCTTGTGTGTGAGACAAATGATGAGATTCTAAAACAAAGAAAAGTGGATATTGTTTCGCTATAATGATATTCTACTATTTCATTTCAAGTTTTATAAAACCAGAGACACTTATTGACGAGTTGATCACTTTGAAACGTGTTAAAGTGTCGTGGACATAAGAATAAGATACTTAAATGAAACGTCAATTAGAATGATATGGGAAGTAACTTGAAAGAGTTACTGACAAATGAATTTGTTATTTATGTTTTTCAAATTGATTAATTCTCGTTGGTCACTTGCCAAAGTGTTAAGGTGTAATGGACTCAGGAATGAGCCACTCAGCACACACCAATTTGGATGATGTGAGTTATCTACTTGAAAGAGTTACTTTAAACAAAAAATATTGTTGATCCATGTATTTTGAGGCCATCATTCAACATTACCACTGGTTTTGATACTACATAGAGATATGTTGGTTGAAAGCTAAACAATAGTGCAATTGTGGATTTTCTCAAAATAGATGGTGGAACTAATTATTGCCAACTGTTTCTTGTAGCATTTGCATAACATTGTTTGCTGAAATTTGTGTTTATGTCTCACCAAAAGTCTTGCACACATGCTTCTTATTTATTCTATTATTTTTTTAGTGTTAACTCAAACCAAAACGAAGTCTTCAAATTCACTATTTGAATGTAGTCTTTCAACTCGAGATCTTGCAATTTAGATACCTATCTAGGTGGAATACGATACTTGGTTCTTATCATTTTATTAATTGAAGGCAATAGTGCTGAAACATGTATATTTGCATATATTACCACTTAGTATTGTAGAGATATAATATCTAGCCCCCAACAATATATGTGATAACTGGGTCCTGGTTATGTACTTAAGTTAATTGTTATGTGATCACCTAATTATGTGATCACGTGAATATCTGATTAATTGTCATTATTGATTATGTGGATACATGTCTACATAAGATTAATATGTGAATGTGTGTATATTTTTCATGCATGAAGTAGTGGTGAGAAAATAGGCATATGTGTATGCATGCTATAGGTGTATGCATGAAAATATATGGGTGCATGAAGAATAGTATGCATGAAAGTATGTGTGATGTTAAAATAGGTGTGTCCATGCATGTGTATGCATGTAAATTTTCCACTGCCATTCTTTTAAAGGAGGTATAAAAAGGGTTTTGTTTATGAAAGGAAGGTTTCTTCTGCCATTTTTGGAAACAAAAGCACAAAGAGTAAATCTTGCCATCTTTGGAAAGTAAAGTTGGGGATCAAAGTGGAAACAGTTCTAGTCATACTTTCATCTTTCAAAAATTATGAATCTTGCATTGAGGTGAGTTCCTTTAAACTAATCAGACTTTGAATTTACTTGATACTGGTTTTATGGTCTTGAATGGATTTATTCTTACATTTTTATGCATATGTTCTTGCGAAGTTTCATGGGCCGATAAGGCCTGTAATCGGACAGTGTGTTGTCCAAAAAGGGCTCCTTACCGCCCAAGTCTTGTCCGTTGAAGGATGTGTGGTTTTATGTATTGACCGATAAGGTTTTTATCGGGTGAAGCTTTGCCCGGTGAGAATTCTTATCGGACAAGGCTACACGGTTTTACTTTTGTCGCCTAAGTGTTGTTTGAGTTATTGCAATCCAGACAAGGTGTGACTGGTGATTATACTTGACCTTTTTAAGTCTTGTCCAGATAAGGATGTCCGGATAAGCTTGCTCGGACAGTGTTGTCTGGATAGAGTTGGTCGAAGAAGGTAATTAGCCCAAAACTTTGTATTATTTAATGATGGGATTTCACAATTAATGTTAATTAGTTTTAAACTGTTTTTAATTGTGAAAAGAGTATTTGATATCTTTTTGTGAATTGGGAAAAGATATTGATGTTTCTTTCAAACGTGGTGACATAAGTTTGTTCTGGTATGAAACTCTGTTTTGAGAAAAAAAAAATCCAAACGTGGTGACATAAGTCTGTTCTGATATGAAACTCGGTTTTGAGAAATGTTTCTTCTAGATGTGGTGACATAAATCTGAACTGGTATGAAACTTTGTTTTGAGAAATAGTTCCTCCTGACGTGGTGACATAAGTCTGTTCTGGTATGGAACTGGGTATTTCCAGACGTGATGACATAAGTCTGTTCTAGTAAGAACCATTGTCTTAAAGAGTGAATAAGGGTGACATATCAAGTAGAGGTGTACATATTGATATAAGGGTGGCATTGCGGGTGTGATTAACATTATAACTCTTGTTATCATCACCATGAGACACAATGATTCTAAATCAACATTTCTTCATGATTTGATGATTTAGAGGCATTGCTTATATTGAAATAATAACACTGATGTTATTGAGAATGGGAAAACGATTTATAGCCAGAGGAATTAATTGCCTATGATTCCAAATGGCTTTATGAAATTTGAATAAGTTTGAAAAGATACAGAGAGGCTCTGGTTGGTCTTTATAATAGACCAGAGGACCTCTGGTCGTGTGGGAATTCTTCCAAGTATTTTTGGGATTTTATGACCCAGAGGCTCTGTATCATAGAAATGGTATGTTCGCATTATGCATTTGAGTTCTGTATCTGAGCTCTGTAGCTGAGCTCTGTCTTTTATAACAAAATCTTTCTAAATCAAATTCTTTTAAATATCTTTTATAAGTAAAGTACAGAACCAGAGGAGCTCTGGTTATCTTTTTACTATTATTTTCTTTAAAAATCAAATGTTGGTCTTTTGGACCAGAGGCTCTGGTTGTCTAAAGGATCTCTGGTTGAGATTAGACTTGTTTAATTAAGGGGAGTACAGTGGCTTTGGTCAACTAGAGGGACTGATTTAAGAGAAGAACTATGTTCCTTAAGAACCAGAGGAAGCTCTGGTCCTTAAGAGATAGAGGAGCTCTCAGAGGGGTTTTATGACTTTGTGTTATGTAAAAGATGCAGTTTTCAAGGAAGGTGTATATGTGTTATGAGAATCTATTGGTTTTATAATTTGAGTGACAAACAGAGTTGCATGCTTTTGTTGAAATATGTTTATCTATATGCAAAAGATGTTTTTAACAGGTTTTGGTGATTATCATCCTGTAATTGTAAATAAATGATTTTCTCACTAGGCCTTCCGGTCTAGCCCTCATTTTATTTTAAAAATGTGCATTGCAGGAATAGCGGGGTCTCGGGATATTAAGGGGGAGGGGAAAATATGATTATTTTCCTTATGTATTTATTTGCATGTTGAAGATCAACATGTTGTCTGTTATATTTTGAAGATAATTGTTGACATACATATGATAGTGTAGGTATATTCTTTTGGATTTTTTCAGTTGTAAATTATGTATATATTGAATCCTTGTACTAGTGGGACCTATGTGGTGTAATATGTATTTCTTTTATATGAAATATATGTTATATGCAAATGTAAAGTATGACGTGTTACAATATATCTCTTGCAATATCGGCATTGAGGTCTTCCATTGAAATAGCAATCCTTTTCTACATGATTTGCCATCTTACAAGTTCCGTAAGGAGGGAAATTTCCTTTCGATGGTGGAACCTGTTTTTTATGAATACCTCCGAAATCTTCAGGCCCTTTCTTCTTCCAAGAATTATTGCAAAAACCTTTGTGATTTTCTTCAATTTTTCATCATGTACTTGCAAAGAACTTATTAGCTCTGTGATAGTGAGTTTGGCTAAATTCTTTGATTATTCATTTATAGTGACAACTTCTATGGTACCTGTTAGTTAAGGTCATGAGTTTTTTCTGCATAATTCTTGCATCGGAAATGTCCTCTCCATAATTAAGTTTTCATTTGGTTTACAACTTCTAGTAATCTAAAAGTGTAGGTTCTACACATTTTCAAATTCTTTTCACACATAATTAAGTTTGGTTGCTCTTACTCTGCCATCCCCTTGAAATTCCTTTTGAAGCGAATCCCATGTAAAATTTGCTGATGTTGCACGCATAATCCTGGGAAATAAGAGGCATGAAACAACTTAAAAACATAGTAAAAATCTTTGGCATCCTTCATCTCATCTTCTTCTCATTCATGAAGGCCACTATCCACTATCTCCCACAACGCATTTGCTCTAAAGAAAATCTTCATTTAGATGCTCCAATATTCATAATTTTCTTCATCAAATATTAGAGGTAGGTGCTGGCGTCGAGAATATTGTTGTTGATGATGCACTAGTCGTAGTTTAGCAAGATGGATTGATTCTCAAACCCGCAAGTCCTTATGTGAATATCTTGATGATCTCAAACTGATCAGCCGCAACTTGTTTATAGCTCTCAAGATAGTATTGTAGAGCTATATATATATATATATATATATATATATATATATATCTTAGGGACTCATTCTATTTAAGAGTAAGACACAACTAATCATCTTCTTAGCCGCTTTCAATTTTAGATACTAAATTAATAAGATAAACAAAAGGTCTCATGCATTAACAATTTCAATTGACAAATAGTTGGAACGCATGTTTGGGAGATTGCATACATTTGGTGTTATTTTGTTTGGAGAGAAGAAGGTGAAGCAAAGAAGAGAAATTAAAGTAATTAAAGATTTGAAACAAGTCATGAAAATGAGAAACTAATTAATTAATTATATTGACTTGAATGAAAGGATTACTTTACACACCTATTTGTACTACACTACAACAACTGAAAATACCATATATAATATGATCCTTAAACTCTAATTAAGTTGACTAAAGATAGTGCAACAAATTCTCGGAGTGATTTCTATGAAATTAAGGTAAGAATTCATCCATAGTTTATTTTTCGTATCGATTTATGATTAGTAGTAAAATAGAGTCTAGAAAGGCTTAGAATCAAAATGATATTGATGCTTTTCATGTTATGAAATCATGATTCAAGTGTTAAAATACATGTAATTATTGTTCTAAAGCAAAAAAAAAAAAAAGAAGAAAAACCGGTTAGAATTGACCAATAATCGTGTAAATTGGCTCAGGAGTTGAACAGGTTGACCCTCGGCATAACATGTGACCTATGCTAGCCACATAGCTAAGGTCGAGTGGTCTACATCGTGGAGACAAAGTGGCAAGCGAGCGGATGGCATGGTAATAATTGGATGTCACGATCTTGGGTTACCAATGCAAGTCGCACGGTGGGTTAGGCGAGTTTTCATAATTAGACTTACAAAATGAGATGCATATTAATTTGTAATAATATTTTGTTGTAGAATTTATGAGTAATGATGAGTTTGTTAGATGTTTTGGATTTATGCATATGATAAAAATGTATGGTATGGACATAGAGTTATGCATATCATGTGGTTGACATGCATGCCTTCAATTAGGGAGTTGCTAATTGTGAATCAGATAATTTGCAATTGGTGAGATGCATGGAAGGTATGTTCAGCCCTTCTGCTATGCATATAGACTTAAGTACCAATCGTTAAGCCAACAATATTAGGCAGCCAAGGTTGCTTGTGAGAATCAGATAGGCAAGGTAATTAGGTAGCTCCACAACCGAAATTATGTTACAGGCGTATCCTTTTGTTTTCAAAACTAAAAACTAAACCATCTAATCGTTATCGTTTGTTTGTTTTTTATTTAATTATTTTATATTTTATATTTTAAGGATTTTATTTTTAATTTTAATTTAATAAATAAATATTTGGAAGAAAAAGGTTTTCAAAATGTCAAGATCCGAACTGAATGTTCCGAATTTATTTTCACCAATTATATAACATAAGATTTAATGATATCACTACAATAAAATTAGGTTTATAGCACGCCACCAATAAATAAGTGTCTTACTAGACCACTTTATAGTACATAAATTATATTTAAAAAAATATTCTATCTAAAGGCGTTGTAATAAGTTTATATATATGACAATTTTGGACGTCGTAACAAGTTTATTAAAAAATATTATATCAGTTATTTTATATAAAAATATTTGAAAAAATATCTTATAAACACAAGTGTCCCCTAAAAAGATGGACTTATATGACACTTTCTGAAAAATGTCATGCGAGTATGACGACACTTTTTATTAAAAGTGTCCTAAATTTTTTGTTAAAAGGTCCAAACGCGTTCTATAAATTTATTATAACGACTTTATATAGTACGTTTTATTTTTTGGTCATATAAATTAAGTTTTATAAAATTATCTATTATGATGCTTATTTATTGGTGAGGTCTTATAAACTCAATTTTATTTGTAGTGTATGCAAATAAAACATCATGAAATTCGATTTATTTGCTTACATTTAGTTATTTGTATTCAAATTTATGAAAAGTAGATATTTATATTCACATTTTAATTTACAAAACATTAATATATTAATATACGAACTTAATATCCAAAACATGATAAACATTGACAGAGACGTTTCAATTTTTTAGATGACTTGTTACATCCAAAGTTTTTTTAATTACTACAAAAATGAAATTACAAATATACATATATATTAAAGACAAGAGACCGTTAAACCTAAACAATTAATAATCTAAACCTAAACATTTAATACTTTGATTATCTGAACCTAAACCATTTAAACCTCATTTACACACAAAAATTAGCAAAGGCCTTTCAGGAAATTGCAAATAATTCGATGATGGATTGTATAAAAGAAATCGAATTACATGTTAAACTTATGGAGTTCGAACACGACGATAAAAAATACAAGAGAAGAAACAAAAGATCTATTCAAATGAACATAACGACCAAAATCCCAAATTTAGGGGATGTTTAGGATTGCTTATTTAAAACAACTTAGTTGGATTAGTTTATGATGGTACGTAAAACATAATAACTTGATAAGTTAATTTTTCGTGTTTGACAAATTTTGATTATCCATTTAAATGACCAAAAGGACATTCTTTCAAGCAGTGGCGGCAGGAAAGGAGCAGATAGACACAATGAGAAAGAGCAGTCGTACCGGAAAGAAGAAACAACCTGATGCCATCGATGAGGAAGAGCAGTGGTGTTGGAATCCTCCCACAACAACAGATCTCGATCCCTTTCCATTTCTCACATCGTCCCAACATTGATTTCTCCCTCACCAAAGTCTTGTAATTGGGGCGGAATATGTGATTCAAATCGTTAATTTGATCGATTTTTTGAATCAAGCTCTTAGATCCAACCCTAACATGGAAATTAAAAGCCTATTCGTTGCTCTTATAGATCGATTCACTGCTCTCATGAAATTGTCGATAATCTCATAGGTCACCAGTGGTGGTGTTGTGTTGATCGACGGTTGAGTAGTCTGGATGACCGCCGGGAAGTATGAGGACATGGTGTCGGCGATCTCATGGAGGTGAGTTAAAGGGTTAAAAGAAAAGGGTTAGATGTAATTTGATTTTTAAAGCTAATAAGTTATTTCTCATAAGTTAGAATGGGGTAACTTAAACCTTATTGCCGATTTGACACCGGTATAAACATCCTTTTTTTCCTATTCAAACACTAAAAACTACTTATTACCGGTATCATATTAGAATGTTGATTACATCTTTGAAGTAAAATTACTACAAATAGTATTTCAGAAAGGAACCGGGATGGGCTCCATGACATGACGTACGTCATATATATACTTCACTCTAAATAAACATTCCATTCGTTTTCCCTTTCTATAAATACTATATGATCACATAACATCTCTTCAAACAACTTTAATCTCTCTAATTACCAAGTAAAAGAGAACCTTCATCATGACTCCACACACGCCTTCTTCAATGGCTCCCTCGTCGCCGGTGGTTGTTCAACGGTCACCGTGGCACTCACCGGTGCCATACCTCTTTGGTGGCCTAGCTGCCTTGATGGGTCTCATTGCTTTTGCCCTCTTGATCCTCGCTTGCTCCTACTCCAACCACTCCGACGATGTGGAAAACGATGCCGAAGGAAACAGAGACCTCGAGGCCGGAGATTCCAAACCCGAAAACCACAAGGAAACCCATGTTTTGGAAGAGAAGTATCTGGTTATCATGGCGGGTCAAGCAAGACCCACGTTTGTGGCAACACCCATCTCAAGCAGAGCGTCGTCGTTTGGCAGTTGTAGTTCCGGGAGCAACTGGTCGGAGAAATCGTCTACGTCGGAGATGGAAATGATAGAGGAGAATGAGAAGGAAAAACAGGGGAGTAGCGATCATATACAAGTAAGGAACACGGAGAACCAACTGGAGAGCATAGATCAGCTCCATTAATATTTTACCGATTTAGTTTCTTTTATCTTTCTTTCTGTGCGTCAACCGTAGTAGTCATGTCAAAAGAAAGATCGAGCGGCGGTGATTGCGGTTGGAATGTAGATATGGTGAGGGCTTCCGTAGGTGATCATAGGGCATATTATCTACTTTGTTCTTGTATAACACGATATGTACATAAAATTTTGATGATCGAGAAACAAAACAAAAAAATTGTTCAATTTATTTTAATTTTGAATTTATGAATTAAAGACTTATTTTCAATCCCTCTTATCAACTATATATTGATGTGGGCCTTGACAAAACCTACTTGTTCCTGGAGTCCATGGCTAGGTTAACAGACGATGTTGCGTTGACGTACATAATTTTTGCTACGAGAATTTGTTTCACGCTCATAATATATCAATTCAAAGCTTGCTTGGATAGAAAATGTTTTCGGACCATTTCGTGTTTTTTTGCGCCTATGTTGATTTCCGTTCCTATCTGGATTTTATGATTGGCCCATCAATATTTTTTTTTAAGTATATAATATTTATATACAGTAAATGCAACAAATAAACTCAAACACCCTCCTCACCTATGGTGAGGTTTGAATCCCTGACCTCTTAGAAGGTCAAGGGCTACGATACCGCTAGACCAAAGGCCCTTGGTCAATACTTGAAATGATGGAAAATGAAGAAAAAAAATTAAATTAAATTAAATTAAATGGAGGGCGATTTTAGAAGAAATTGTTTTTTTTTTAAGATAATGATGTTTTACTTTTGGAAGATAATCATCAACCGCTCTCTCCCTCTTGAACTCCAACATCAGACTTTGTTTAACATGGTGTTTGTTTTTTTTTGGAAAATAATCATGTTTTATATGGTGTTTGTTTAAACTTTATTGTGTTGTTTCATCTATGAACTTTGATTGTTCTGATTTGTTTATCGAAGTTCTCAACCAGAAAGTTCATAGGTGAAACAATGATTTTTGTTTAAAGTTGATCATAATGTTGTTTCGTGTACGAACAGTGGTTGTTCCAAAAAATTTACCAAAGTTCATAGGTGAAATCATAAATTGATGGGATAAATAAGGAATATGATCATTAAATAGATGATATAATTAAGAAATGTGATATCAATATATGAAAAAGACGAAAAATATCCTGGTTGACAAAGTTTGTACTAATTAGGTGGTTAAGAAATGAAGGTGCCTCTATATGGTGTGTGTATATATATAGACAAAGAGAGAAAGAGAGAGAATAGTCAGATTCATATGAGAATAATAACTAAATAAAAGAATAAGAAAACAATTGAATCAAATGTCATTTTACACTAAAATCACATGTGATTCACACGACTTTGGCAGCGACCTGAGGTCTCAGGCCACGTTACCCACACGCCTTTCGTTACCCGCACACCTTTCATTGTCCAATAGTGTAAAATAACATGTGATTTTGCACTTGATTTGACTGTTTTCATATTCTCTTATTTAGTTGTTGTTCTCATTTGAACTTTCTCTATATATGGCCTTCTTTTGGACTATACTTTCTAATTTATAAGATCCGTAAAATCCAATTTAGACCATCAATTCTTTTATAAAAAAAACTAAAGTATAATATAATATAAATTAAAAATATCTTCTTTCTCCTATTTTCTTTTCTTCTCTCCATAAGATGCACAAACAAACATATAAATGAATTATTCATACAAGTTGAACACATTATGAACATTTTCTTAGAAATATTATAGTTTGTGAACATATTGTGAATACATTCTAAATCTACGAGATATGATATAGCTTGTGAATATATTGTAATATTAGGTGCCTTTTGGTTCGTATAATTTTTTTGGATGGAATGGAATTTATTAAAAGAATTTCACTTTGAAAGAATTGGAAAAAGGATGTTGTCAGATTTGATAACATGTTTGGTTGGCAGACATTGGAATGTAATCTGTTAAGGAATTGGAATCTGTAACTTTGGAATTGTAATGAAATATTGGTAAATGACCAAAATGCCCTTTTTGAAAAATTTTAATTTTTCTAAAGTTAAAATTACTTTAATAAAATAATTATTTAATATGTAAAATAATATAAAATACACAATCCAAATATAACCATAAGCCAAATGATGTTACTAAATCAACAGTGGTCGACGATGGTTCCGATCGGTGGTGGTCCACGGTGGTTCAAATCAGTGGTGGTCTATAGTGGTTCAGATGGCGGTGGTCGACAGTGGTTTAGATCGATGGTGGTTCAGATGGAGGTGGTTGGCAGTGGTTTAGATGGACAATGGTTTAGATTGGTGGTGTTTAAATCATTGGTGGTCGACGGTGTCCGGTTGGTGATTCAGATCAGTGTTAGTCGTCGGTGGTCGACAGTGGTTCAGATCGATGATGGTCCTTGGTGCTTCAGGTGGCGGTGGTCGGATATAGTTCAGATCGGCAGTGGTTTAGATCGGCGGTGGTTCAGATTGACAGTAGTAGGCGGTGATTCAAATCAGTAGTAGTTGGCAGTGGTTCAAATCGATGGTGATCCGTTGTGGTTCAGATGGCGATGGTCGATAGTTGTTCAGATCGATGGTGGTCCATGGTGGTTTAGATGGCGGTGATTGACGGTGATCAGCGATGGTTCAGATCGGTAGTGGTCGGCGGTAGTTCAAATCAGCGGTGGTTCATCGTGGTTCAGATCGGTGGTAGTCGATGGTGGTTTAGATGGAGATAGTCGGCGGTGGTTCAAATTACGGTGGTCGGTGGTGGTTCAGATCGACGGTGGTTGAAGGTGGCCGACGATAGTCATATTGGGTTTTATGAGATTAAGGTATATTGAATTAATGACATATTTATATTTAGTATTATGAAAAGAGAGAATTTCATTCCATCAAAATACCATGTAGTTGTTAACAAATGTTAAAATCCTTTATTTGTGGAATTTATAGAATTCATTTCATGAAAAAGAATAAATCAAACGAGGAAATGAATGGAATCCAACATTCTAATTCCATCAGATTATTTCACAATATGCGAAACAAACGCGAGTTAAACTTTTAAATGTATGAGGATTGAATCTTAATTATTTCTTATTGCCTTATAAACAATAATTAAGAAATTGAAAATGGAAAACGCACTAATTCTTTATTCTTTATAACCTTTAGTAACTATCACACCATATATTCCATTTAACCCTCAAGATTAGATTTTAAAACAGAATAAAACTTTAATTCAACCAAGATATTATAATTTATTAGATACTAAAATTATTCTTTTCATTCAAAAAACATATGTATGATCCATGAGATGAAACCAGTTCTTAATCCACTCATCCGCCATTAAAACCATTCTAATCATCTTCCATTAATATCCACTTTCCAATCTAATCCTAACACAACAAAAGAAGCCCGGAGATATCTTGATGACTGTACAAGCAACCTCTTCAATGGCACCTACGTCGCCGGTGACTAATCAAAGCTCTCCGTGGCACTCACCCGTGCCGTACCTTGTTGCCATGCTGGGTCTCATTGCTTTTGCTTTATTGTTTCTAGCTTGTTTCTGCTGGAAGCTCGCTGACGGAGAGATATCAGACCTCGAGGCCGGAGATTCCAAACTTGACGATCACAAGGAGTCCACAGTTTTCGAAGAAAAATATCTGGTAATCATGGCAGGAGAAGCGAAACCGACGTTTTTAGCAACACCTATTTCAAGCAGAACGTCATCGTTTGGTAGCTGTAGTTGCCGGAGTAGCCCAAGGGAGAAACTGTCGACGTCGGAGGTGGAAATGATGGAGGAGAAGGCAAAACAAGGGAGCAACGGTCACGTACAAGTAAGGAACACGGTGAACGTGCAGGAGACCACAGCATGAACTCCCTTAATGTTTTACTTCTTTTGGGTTTCTTTAGTTAGAGAGATTCATGGGAATGCGCAGAGCAGCTCATAGGAAGTGGTGGTGATTGTGGGTTGCGTGGTAGATATAGTGAGTGTTTCCGTAGGCGATCATATAGGACATTAATCTTATTTTTATTTCATTTTTTAGTCTGCCAAAATTTAAAGATATTAATTGTATAAAATCTTACAAGTGTTGAAAAATATGATATGGGAAATTTATGTCTTTTAATTTAGATCTCATTTTTTAGTATTTTATATTGTATTTTATTAATTTTAATTAATTATTATTTTATCTTTTCATCAAAAAATTTTTTTTTGATATTATTGTAATTATTTTGTGCTATGTTATTTTTAATCCGCCGTTGGTGGGGATGGCAACAGAAGGTTTTAGAGCTACATTAGAGATGGCCAAAAACCAGTCCCGGGCCGGTCCCAATCGGTCCTCACCATTCTCATAACCGGCCATAACCGGTCCCGGTCGAAAATGATAGGACCGGTATAGGTACTTTATAACCGGTTATGGGCCGCCGGTCCCAACCGGTCCTTCATTAAAAAAATAAGATTTTTTTATTTTATTTTTTAATGATATATATTTTTAATACATTATAAAATTTACAATTGGGTCACTCAAATACACTTTAAAAATGCGTTTTAATATAATTAAAATTACGTTTTCTTATAAAAGTACATTATAAAATTATTTAAAAGTACATTTATTTATAAAATTAATTGAATTTTCGGGCCGGGCCGGGCCGGAGTCGGAACCGGTCCCGGTCCCGGTCGGTCCCGGTCCCACGAAACTACCAAAAACCTCAACCGGTCCCGGTTTTCGGTCCCATAACCGGTCCTTACCGGTCCCGGTCCCGGGCCAGTCCTTTGTCGGTCCCGGTCCCGGTCCTCCGGCGGTCCCGGGCCGGGCCGGGCCGGGCCGGGCCCATTTGGCCATCTCTAAGCTACATGGTATAAATCTAAATGAATTATTTCAAAATTTGAAATTCAAAACTAAATTCTAATAAGTGTGTAATTTTAGTAACATGGTTGAATTACATAAATTCTTATGATCGTTCTATTTTTCATTGAAAAAGATTGTTTACGTACAATCCCTCATAAATCTTAATTTTGATTGAATTTTACTTTTGATCAATTTGCTTTTAATAGCTGTTTACTATAATTTCAATATTATTTTGAGAATTTGTAGACACCCCAAATTTACTCTCTAAAAAAGTATTTAATGGAGGTACCAACATATATAAAAGAAAATAAATTCAAGTCTTGCTGATGTGCATGATACTCTAACATGCCCCCTCTAACAAAGGCTAGACCGACACTTATTGTCCCAAAGTGTTATACGGGTGAAGGGGACGGACAAGATTGCCCCAAAATGTCAAATTCCTAGATTGGTAGATATTGACTCTGATATTATGTAACAATATATGGAACCACAAACTTACTTTTCAAAAGAGTCCTTAAAAATAGAATGAATGTTCTAAAGTATGTAAATGATCAAAATTAGTCGAAATTTAGTTCGTATAAGACTCTAATAATTATTAATGATTGGATTTGATGTAAATGATATATCATAAAATTTATTGCCATTTTTAAGAGCAAAAGTAATAGGATTACTTATTTTACTCGAAACAAAAGCATATTTATATACATAATTTTAGAGAAAAAGGCACTGGCACTAAACCCATTTCGTACAGAAACAAGAGTATTCCATTTTTACACCAAAAGGAAACATAAAATATGACGCCATTTTTCACCCAAAAATCCACACTTTTTCGTGTATAAATTCCATCACATCGAACCACTTCCTAATCCACTCTAATCATCTTCCATTTCTCTCTTCTTTACCACCACTATTCATGACGTTTCAAGCAACCTCTTCAATGGCTCCTTCGTCTCCGGTGGCCATACAACGATCACCTTGGCATTCGCCAGTCCCCTACCTGTTTGGCGGCCTTGCTGCCATGCTGGCTCTCATTGCTTTTGCCCTCTTGATCCTCGCTTGCTCCTACTGGAAGCTCACCGCCCAAGAACGGAGAGACCTTGAGGCCGGAAACGGTGACGGAGAAGCCGGAGAAGGAGACTCCAAACCCGATAATCAGAAGGAGCCCCCTGTTTTTGAAGAGAAGTATCTCGTGATCATGGCCGGACAAGCGAAACCCACGTTCTTGGCAACGCCTATTTCAAGCAGGGCGTCGTCGTTTGGTAGTTGTAGTTGCCGGAGCAACTCGACGGCGTCGACAGAGACATCGTCGATGCCGGAAGAGGAAAAACAGGGGAGTTTCGATCAGGTACAAGTAAGGACCAGGGAAAACCAGGAGACCTCGCATCAGCTACCTTAGTTTTGCTTTTAGAAATTTTATTGATTTTCCTTAAAGTCATCAAGGCTGAGTGCTGGTGATTGCGGTTGCTTAGTAGATAGTGTAAGGGCTCTTGTAGATGATCACTCACAGGGCACCATCTCAACTTTTTTGAGAATCAAAGGAATTTTCCAAATTTCCACCTCTGATTAAAATGCTTATTATTATTATTATTTTATAATTTTATATAAATTTTAGTTTTGATTATATTTTATAAACTAATATTCGGTTACCGAGTAAACTCTTACAGATAACAAAGATTACCTTCATTTACCTTATCATGTAATATTTTTGATTATCAAAATGGATTTTTGGTTATCATCTTAAACCATATATGTGTTTACCGGATAAGACTATCAGTCATTATTATGTCTCTTACCGGGTAAGATCATCAGTTTTTATCATATCAGTCAATAAAGTAAGTAATATTGGTAATTGTTTAGTAAACGATCTATAAGATTTTTGTTGAAAATTGAGGTTTTTATCAGTTGTCTTCAAAATTTCTGGTTTTTGTTAGTATCGTTTACAATATGTTGTTATTTCCGTCCTTCTAACTAACTCCCTTAAAAAAATTGTAAACATGAGGTATTTTTTGTCATTCTAGGACTTGCTTTAACTTTTTAATTGATTTTTATATTTCTTTTTCTTTTTTTTCTATTTTATTTAATTATTTATCTTTTGAATATAAAAATAGAGACTAAAGCCTCCATTTTCTGTGATGACCCGCTCACACTTAAAATCAAAATCAAATGGACCTAAAAACTTTAATGACATTATATCAAATCAAAACAAACAAAAACCCTAATGTTACGAACCATCTTAACTCATTTTAAGTTTCGTCATCAAAGTTTGCTTTTTGAGAGATCTCAAGATTGATGAACCATCGTTAGATTGTATACATAAATTGATAGCTTATAGATACTTACATGACGATCTGATCCTACTAGTGGACCCGAGATGAAGTTGTTGTCGACACTGATTGAATCGGTTTATAAATGTTTTGATTTGGGGATGAGGGAGTGGGTTTTTAAAGCCAAACGACACAATTCCTAAATTAATAAAAATACTTTTTATTACTAAAACCTGTGACAATGACATATGTCGTCATTTATTGTTGTCAGTTGTATAGTTGTTTTTTTTTAAATAATCAACTATTTATTAAAAAAATTATGCGGAACTACAACATTGGCATTTCATCTATGTAGGTCATTGGTTTCATGAAGTCTAAATCTTTCAAGACATATTAGATCAAACCAAACATGCTTTTATTGTGTCGTTATAGTGATCAGGATTCCCAATTTGAGCAAGCGTCTTATAAGTAGGTAGAACTAAACCTCATACAAGTAAGTGATAAGACATTGTCTTGCATCACCTTGTTAACTAAAAAAGTGTAACAAATTATAACCGAGATTCAATGGAAAAGAAATGATGACGAAGCTCTAAGGAGTGAATTGTAAAGAGTGAAACTGATGTTGATATTGTTGTAACACTCTTAAATAGGAGGAATTTTAAATTGTAAAAATAAATAGAGTAAACCCATAAATACTAAAATCACCCAAAAGGGGAAATCGTAAAAGAGTTTACATCACAAGGAATGGATGGTAGCTAACAAGTAACAACTTACTAATCTAAACTAATTATGGGTTAAGATTACAACTGAGTGTTACTACAATCACAAAAAGAATTTCTATAGCATCGTAACTTCAAAGATCAACCAAAAGTTGATATCCCAAAAAATACCTCTATCGGCACTCAACACACCACTCAAGCATTAGAAGTTCCATCATCTTGAGATCTTGATAAACATGTCATTTAAGAAAAAAGTGTCAGGCTTAGCCTGGGCCCTAGTAAGTCAAACAATTAAAGAATAAAGTTATAAAACAGAAAATATAGTTTTATTCAGGTGAATTATCCAGAAATACCATCCTCAACATATAAAGGGCACAATAGATCTTCTGATGATGGAGGAGATCCGATTTACCATTGATAATGACGGAACATGAAAATAGGTCACATATCTATGCTAATTAGCATCGTTGAAGAATTAACATTCATTAAATCCAACCACTCCAGGTCTTTAGTTTAATGAGTTATCAAGCTCAACCACCCCAGGTCTATCACTTGTGAGGTCACCAAGTTCTAGCAAACAAGGTTTATATATTGAGAACCCCAATAATTCTAACCTAGCTCGTTCACTAGAAACTACATTATATTGGTCAATAGTCGATGCTCGACTCTAAGAGTCCACATCATATTGCTTATGAAGACCCAATGTCTATTTCAAGTTAAATTAGAGAATATATCTCATTCATTTCAATAAAACCGACTCGTATGCCTTTGGATCCCATTATATTACAGTCTAATACCTTATAAACTTCTAGATATGTAAAACCATGTCCAATACCTGAGTATTTGTGTATAAACAGTTATCAAGTTGGTAAAATCCTTATTTTATCAACAAATCTAATGATAAAACCATTTCTGAACTTTGGATCCAAATCCATCACAACTTTGAAATAATCATCTCCATAACATACAAAATATTCTCCACACCTATTTTATAAACATGCATAAAGTCCCCGAACTCCTCAAAATTTGACCTGAATTGTCCAAAAATCAACAAGGTAGGAAATACATGAAATGAGAGCTTTAAGAAACTAAAATACAACATTTTAACATATATATAGGTTTAAAAAAGTATATGATGAACTCACAATGTTAGGTTTCAGGCAAATAACCTAGAAAATCAAAGAAACCCTAAAAATAAAGATGAGAATTGAAGCTTGAAACCTAGACTTAATCCTTATCTTTGATGATGGTAACCCCTTTGAAATCCTTAAAGAATTGCCTTAAATGCTTATAAAAATCGAAATAAATGAGGTGGGTGTAGAGAAAAATGAGATAGGAGAAGTGTAGTGGAGAAAATGAATGCAAAACCCTCAAAATCGGCCTAATACGACCATACCCCATTCCCACGAACTCACCAACGATATAAGGTCGCGGTGCAGGTCGCTCGTGTCATTTATCCACACAACTCAACTTTCCACGCGACTTCTCCCGCGAGCTAGGTCAAGTGCCTAGTCATGGGACCTTCTGTTTCCCACCTCTCTTTGTCCAGCGACTTATGTGATACCGGCCATGAATTGAGATCGCAAGACAGGTCGTGACACCTCCAGTTTTGGTTCTTTTTCCCATTTTTCTTGGATTTCCAAGCTCAATTTAATAGCAAAACTTATATTTAGCATTCAAGTCTAATAAATCAACATTATATATAGATCGAAACTCAAGTCCAAAGCTCATAAATAAATTAATCAAGGATTCTGGGTGTTACAATTGTTGATGGGAAATGACGATGAAGAGAAAAGGGCGTACAGGGAATAACAACGATGAATATGACAACACGATGCATAAGGAGTGGTATGAGATGGTGTTGAATCTAATTAGGCAATGAAAGAAAACCCTAGCTAGTGATATACAACACCAAACATCCCTTCATCGCCAACGAAAAAACTGAAATGAAAACATTTTTTGGACTGAAGTCAATGGACGATGATGGTTACAATTTTGATGATAGGAGTAGAATTACTTAATTAAACTAGAATTGTTTCGTCTCAAAGGGAACCAAAAGGGGTGGAGGTGTTTTTAAGAAAGGGGACGGGTGAAAATGAAGAACATAAATTATAAATCATACAATTAATTTTAATTTTGAAAACGTTTCATTTTTTTTATTAACATGTATATCCAAACCGCTATGCGAGCCGACTAATTTCAGAACGACCATCTGCTTTGTAAATAACTCGGAGTCACCGCATTTGAATCTCCATGACCACAAGAGAATTTTTATTCCTCATATTAATTAACATATAAGATCTTATTCCGTCTTGATCCGGTTTGTTTTTGTTGGTGATATTATTCTAAAATAGCATGATTTAGGAAGTTAAATGGTTTTAAAAATATGTTGACCCATTTGAAATTGTTTTAAAATAATATTTAAAACAATTAATATTTGAATTTTATTTAATATTTGAATTTTTTTTTAAATGGAGAAAGAAGTGAAAAAACAAAAATCACACGCTATCTTCTATAAATATAACCTGACAGAACCAACACCTAATCCACTCATCTCCCAATCACATTTCTAAGCTTTTTAATTCTCTCTTTCTACTTACTACAACCAATCAAACAACCACCATGTCTATTCAATCAGCTTCTTCTTTGGCTCCGTCGTCAGCGGTGGTCATGTCTGCCCAACGATCACCCTGGCATTCACCTGTTCCATACCTCTTTGGAGGCCTTGCTGCCATGTTGGGCCTCATTGCTTTTGCCCTCTTGATTCTTGCATGCTCCTACTGGAAGCTATCCGGCTACTTGGACAACCGCCCTGACGCCGACAGGGACCTTGAATCCGGTGACAGCGACATCAAACCTGATAACGCCAACGAAAAGACGCCCACGGTTTTGGAAGAAAAGTATCTCGTGATTATGGCCGGAGAAGCGAAACCAACGTATTTGGCAACACCAGTTTCCAGCAGAGCGTCGTCGTTTGGTAGTAGTGGTTGTAGCAGTTGCCGGAGCAATTCAACGGCATCGACGGTGGTGGATATAGAAGGGAGCAGTGATGAGTTACAACAAGTAAAGAGCCTGGAAAACCAAGATTCCGGTGACCTGCAGCTTCCTTAATTGGTAGGGCGTTTTGCAGCTAAACAGTGCCACTGATCACTCTCTTCTTTATTCCCATATGCTTTAAATTTAGTCCCCGGAATTGTACATAAAATCCTCCAAAGATTCTTCGGTCTTAATATTTAAATTTAGTTTTTATGATCTCTTTTAAGTTCTTGCTCTTTCCAAATACGTAAATCTACATGTTGTTCCAAACAAAAATCTTGTATTCATTTTAGGGTTTTAACATATATACTCGGATTTCATGGGAAAACCACAAGAAAAGAAAAACTCAGTAACACACTAATAACTATGCATCCGCACGATATATACATGTATATGAAAACAGTTGAAAATGTTTATTGGTTTCTATGCTAGTGTGCATTTTTTTGCACATGTGTATATCAGACAAATTATTTTTTTGTGGTTTTCTCCCAACCCAACCACAGAGGTTCAAATGCGGTGACTCCGGGCTATCTGTAAAACAAGTGATCGTCTTGGGATTAGTCGGCTTGCATAGCGGGTTGGATATCCAGGTTAATCAAAAAATATATATATATATATATATATGTGTGTGTGTGTAATAGGTTTTGATGTTTTTTCGTGCCTCTTTAATTATCAAAACCATTTTAAGTATGTTTTAAAGAATCAAAATAACATTTAACAAGGATATATAGAATTAAGAAACGTATATAATAATTGGTTTAATTAAGAGGTTGTAATGGTTACTGATAAGTATATAGAACGTTACATTTTTGGTACGGTTATGAAAAGAAATGACAAGAAAAAGAACATGAGTGATCACTTTTGACCGGAGGGTGAACGTTGTAATACAACGAGTTCCTTCATGACATGACTTAAAAAAATGATGTTTGCACATAAGAAGGTATGTCGGATCATAAACAATAGCACCATTTTATGCGGCGAACTTATGCATGTTCGCATGCTTGAATATGTACATTTCTTGTAAAAATACAAGAAATTGTATCTCAAAAGGACGAACGTGTCATCTTTTTATTAATACATGTTTAAATAAATCTTCAAAATTTTACATTCATAATTTAGATAAAATAGCTTAAAATCAGGTTCGAGTTCAACCTTTTTAAGTTATTGTCACTTGTATATTTTTATTGAAAATAATTAGAAAACGGCATTGGATTTTATATATTGTCGAATCACAATCTTCTAATTCTTCAAGTGCGACGTCTTCACTACTAGAAAATAGACTTTCATCGACAGATATTATTGACCGTCAAAATCCGTCGGTAATTTCGAACAGATCACCGACAGATTCGAAATTTATCAATTAAAATGTATTTAAAAAATTAAATATAAATTATTACCGACGGATTTGAAATCCGTTAAATGAACTCACCCATATATGTATGGGTTAAATGCATGAAATAGCAACCTACTTTCATAAAATTTCTTATTATAGCATTCTACTTTTGTTTTTCTTTATTACAGCAATGTACTTTCAAATTATTTTTTATTAAGGCATTGTACTTTAAAAAATCTACCCATAATAGCAATGGGTAACCTGTTACCTTTTAAACCGGTTAACCCTTTGACTTTTTTGCTTGTGTGGCTTTAATGAGGTGATGTGGATGCCACATCATTTTGTTGACTTAACTAAAATAAAAATAAAATTCAAATTATTATTAATATTTTCATTTTTCATTGCTATGATCTAAAAAAACATTTAATTTTTTTTTACTTTTTCTTATTAAGTTGCATTCAAATTAAATATTTTTAGAGTAAAATATTTATTAAATAAATATGAAACATTATTTTCGAGATATATTTTGTTTGTAAAAAAAGTAACTTTTTCTTATTTTATGTTGTTCAAATAAATACCTATCTTTTAAAGTTCTCTTTAAAATATTAACGAAATAAATTGTTATATACAATTTTTTAATATTGTTATATTAATAAATAATTTAAAAAAGTCTAATTAATTTAATATATTTATACGTCAAGTAAAAAGTTTTTGAACAAATTTAATATATTCTTTAAAAGATAATATTTTTTGGTAAAAGAGAACAATTCTTATTTTCCTTTTTTTCAAAAAACACATATTTTTTTAAAAATGTTAGCGAGATAAGTTGTGTTCTACTAGTTTTATTGATATTGGTATATTAATGAATAATTTAAATTTTTTTTAATTCATTTAATACATTTATTAAATAACATGTAAAATATCTAAATATTAAAATTAAAAATACAGTGTTTATTAAGAACTAGTAGATCCTATAATAAAATAATTTTGAAAGTACAATGATGTAGTAAGAAAGCCACATCACTATAGTGCATGTGGACAGTCTACGTGGACAATGAGGTGGCATGAAAACCTAGTATAATGGGTAAATTTAAATCAAAAGGTTACCCATTGCTATAATGGGTAAATTTTTCAAAGTACAATGTCCTAATAAAAAATAGTTTGAAAGTACATTGCTGTAATAAGAAAAACTAAAAGTACAATGCTATAATAAAATAAATTTATGAAAGTATATTGCGATTTTGTGCATTTTACCCTATATATATATGCATATATATATATATATGCATATATATATATATATATGGGTGAGTTCATTTGTTAACCTAATATATGATGTTAAGTTTACAAAACTCAATGAACCAATAGAAAAACAAGATACACTTTTGGTTGATGCACATGATAAATATATTTAATGAAGGTAAAAATGTAATTTTTTATTTAATCTTTCTTTTAATGCAAAAACTAGGTATGTACAAATTACCAATTATTAAAAAAAAATGAATAGTATTCAGAATTAAACACATGAACATTGTTCATAAACACAATTTGATGTTTGTTCATAGGTGAACCAAGTATTATTCCACATTTATTTTATATATAAACGAGACTACATAGTGTATGTGTTTAGTAAAATAAAACATGGATGTTATAAAAATCTTCATGACTTTTTTCCATACACATCCTTGTTCACACATAAACAATTCTTATAAATATTGAATATTTGTTCGCACATGAACCATTAACCAAAAATAGTTATAGAAGAATCCGATGTCGAAGATCTTGCTGTTGGTTTCGATTCGATGACGAGAGTAATTCTCTAATAGTTACATTGTTATTAATTGGCAGTTATAAAATATCTCATTGTCATTAATGGACAACTAAAATCTTTTCTCAAAATACCCTTATAAATATTGTTCACTTATTTAGCTTGTTTATATGTGCAATTATTTACATTTTATGTCATGAATGATCTCAACCACAAATTTCAAAAATCAATGGATAAGATTGGTTCACAAAGTTAACACTATATATTGAGTTAACAAATGATTATGATAAAGAAATATGTATTTTTACTTGGAGAATTTCTAAAAAAATATGTTTGTAATTTTTAAGTAACATATAGAAAAGTTACAATTTTTGTGACATAAAAATAACTAAGTAAATAAAACATAATTCCTATTATGAAAATTGCAATGATATAAACAAGGGCGGACATATATAGCAGGCAAAAGGTGGTGGAAGGAACCCCAGTCAAAAACTTAAAAAAGAAAATTACTAGGTTAAAGTTTAGGTTTTTACATTACTTACTTTTTACTTCCCCTCGTTACATTTTTCCATAGGTCCTCAACCCCAATCGAAACATTTACTCTAACCAAAAAAATCTATTGAAATCAATCAAAAAAACCAAAAAAGTTATTTGAAATTGACAAAAACACTAAAAAAAACCCCTCAAAATCAACCAAAAAACTTTAAAAATCACTCGAAACGTTGTAATTAGGTTAAAAACACATCGGTGACTTTGCGGGCCTTTGATCTACCTTAAAGGTGACCCCACTGAACAAAAATTCTGGATCCGCTACTGGATATAAATAAAATATGTTCTACAAACATACTAATTCTTTTTATCTAACTTGCCCTAAAATATCTTAAACTACCATCTGACCTTTATCCGAACGATATGAAGTTAAATGAATCAGATGATTTAAAAAGTATCGAAGTTTAATATCATATTTAAGGAAGATTGATGCATCAATTATATGATAAATTAAAGTTGCATTCTCGTACGTTTTCAAAGTTCATTTTCGGAAAAGAAAACTTAATTAGAATCGGGTATGAAGAATTTGAGTTGTAAATGGAATATTGGTTGTGAAGGTATGAAAGGTATTTATCATCTTTAGAGTTTGTATAGAGTTGATCAATGACAAGCTCACATCGATAATGGTGATCAAAGCCTTGTTGCCATGATAAAAGCCCTCGTCTTTTTTCCGTTGAGGGCCAAATGTGGTGGTTTTGGGAATCATAAAAAGTTAATGGATGATGATGAAATCAAACAATTCCTTTGTTTTTCTTCAATTTAGTATCTTCAAGCCATCAAGATCTTTTTGGTAATTAATTAATCTCGAGTTGATTTCAATATTGCTAATAATATTAATTACCAAAACCGTAGCGGTCGATTGATCGAGGACTCGATGACTTTGTTTCTTGAATATCGGTTTTGTAATGTTTTTTTTTTTTAAATTATGATTAATAATTAAAATTTATTTAGTTATGATGCAAGCAAAGCAAGCATATATCGCTTTAGCTTTGTTAGAAATCATTGATGATATACTTTATTCAAGAGTGGTATACACAACAGCATGGTGGGGTGCAATGACTGTGAGTGCTGATAGACCACCATTATCAAGATTGTTACTGTATCCAATTCCCCATTTTCACCATTACTATTGCAAACTTCCAAAAAAACTGAGGAACATCCTGATAACCGTTCATCTAAACGTTATATACATGTGTATACAAGTATCTGTAAGCAATTTGTCTCATATGCATATGTGCATGACATGCATAAGTGCATAGAAACCAAGAAACAACTCCACTTATATGTACACATATGCATATCTTTCAGATGAAAGGTAACCAGAGTGTTATCACTTGTTCATTTTTTTGACGATTTTCCCTAAACCTTCCTGTTTGTATATGTAAAGTATGCGGCAACTAGGGAGTGCTGTTCTACATTATAAGCACTATGAGCATACATAATCCTAGCATCAATAATATCTTGAATTCTTAAACAAATAATTATATCATTATTTCTTTATGAAATCAGAATCTTTACACACACAAAAGTGAGCTATTGCCTAGAGCACCCATATACATTTAGCAATTACTTTATGAACATTTCCTACACCCACTGTTTCATAAACTGGGGTGAGTCTTATCCACTGTATATGGGCCAATTATGCTTCTTAATCACTTTTCTTTCATAAAATATAACACGATATTTCAAATACAATAATTTTTCACTTGTCGGTTGATCTCTAACTGATAAACACATAACACTGCAAGTAAAATAACACAGGTTTGAAAAACAAATTATTGATCGACAACCCACGAATGTACACGAAACATTTAAGTCATATTGTGACGCATGGAACGGTCTTTCTCTTCTTCAATTCTGTCGATGGACAGCAACCACACAAATCAATCTTCTACCCCATCGATCGTCACTTCCCTCACCAACCACACAACAATCAAACATTAATGGATTCCTCGACCGGACAATTTCCACAAATTCCCACATCTGGAGTTTGTGGTGATCGAGCGTGTTAGGAAATTATATAAAGATGAGGCTTGGCAAGTGCCAAAGATCGAGACTGGCATTATTTATTTGGATTGACGTAAGACATATATATATATATATATATATATATATATATGTATATTCCAAATTACAATCATGAAGAAAACCACACATTCATATAATTGAAGCCAGTGGAATGTACAATTATATTTTATTGAGGGAGATGATAATAACAGGTCGAGGTTAGAAGTGGGAGTGTGAGACCATCTGTGTGGCATATATGTCACCCTTATGGTTGTCTTTTCAATACGCGTCTCACCCTTATGCATCAGTTTGTGAAATTGTTATATAGAAAATAATAATAAGGGTTGTACTACAATAGTACGGACATGAAATTGAAGCACCCATGCGTTCAACTTGCATCATCAACTTGGATGTAGGGCAGAAACAATCATTTCTCAAACCTGAAACTCTTAAATTTACGCAAACGTTTGTTCGACCTCAAATTACTTGCACAAATGTCTCATCATAGTTCCGTTGAGGTTCTTTCCTTGATCGCGCATGAGACGGTTTTCGCATAGTCCATTGAGAAACGATGCAAAGCTCATTAATTTGTATGAACCCTAATTAAAGATGGTCATACGAAACATTAATTTAGACATGTACATATGTGAGAAACATCACATTATTTTCTTAATACCCTGCTTAATGGCAAGTGGGGTTAGTTAATTGCTATACACATACACAGATAGGTATATATTATGTGTGTATGCATGTATATGTATGTGTGTGTATATATATTATATATATAGAGAGAGAGATCTAGAGAGATTTTCACATAGAAAGGAAAATCAAATCTAAGAAACGAACCAAGTTCAAAGGAGACGATTGTTTGATTTTCTATATTAATGTTGAAAAGCTCCAAATCTTTTGATTTTGTGGCAAATCTGTGGATGGACTTTCTAGGAATTAATTAATTTAAGGATTAAATGAATAATTATGAGGTTAATAGTCAACTAGCTCTTCATTAACGGAAAAGACACTTGGATATATGGTCAATTAAAGAATGAATTCAGCTAATACTTAGATGCCAAAATATCTTATGAATGTTGGAAGAATTATTTTTATAATTACCACTATTAATCTTTATATATATATATATATATGTATATATGTATGTATATATGTATATGTATGTATGTATATATGTATATATATGTATGTATTAATCATTCATCAAAGAGTGGGTAAATATATTCACAAGGGTATAGGATCAATATCAAATATAATTATCGGGTCATATAAATTAAAATGATAGGTCATAGAGATTTTGTTGGGGTTTATGGTCACATGTTCCTAAAATTTAAGTTAACAAGCTTTATTCGGAAAAAAAAAAACAAGAATAAAATGACATTTTTACGAAAGAATACAGCACAAATAGTTCAAAAATGAAGATGACTAATAAACACAATATGTATTAAAACCGAACAAAACCAAATCAGAGTTTGTGATGCAAATTTTCAAGGCTGAAACTAAGCCTTTTTGTTTGTTTGTTCCTTTCTTTCAAATTTGTGATAACAAGGTGATAATACAAGGGTTGTATTTATATTACAATCGGAACAAGTCCCTACGTGATATAAATACTAAAAATAAGGAAATTCATAAATATCTTTGTGCATGACCACGTCCATTTATGGAACACATATGTCCCCTGTACCAAAAATGTTTCTGTTGGATCCATTGAACGAAAACTGACATTGGTACCAGAAAGTTGTTTAGTTGTTTCATATCACTTTCTTTGACACTACAACTTGATATTGAACAACTTCAACAAAAAAAACCGAGCGCTCCAACATAAGGGAAGAATACGTACATTTAATCCAAAATGATAATAGACTCAAATCTACCTTGAACGAATATCCTTGATGCATGGATGTGAAACCAAAACGATTCAAATCCAAAATCTAAAATCCTCCAACGAGTTGAGTAAACCTCCAAACGATTACAAAAATCTTCAAATGATTCATATATCTTCAAAACAAGGGTTAATTTCTTCATAAACACTCCAAACGAGAATCATCATTTCCAAACAAGTGTTAATGTCTTCGAAACATCCCATACAAAGAATCATTTCTAAACAAGTGTCAGTGTCTTTCACAACACAAAATCATACGAAAAATCAATTGTATGATTCATATAGTTCGATACGAACCAAATCGAGGAGTACGTGTTTGACAATGCTAAAAAAATCAAAACTCGGATTTTTCCAAAATCAAAACATCACAACATTTTTCAAATGCCAAAAATATCACACTAATAAACCATTTTTGATGAACCATGAATGTTCGTTGGCGTAAATAGGTTATGTATGTAGCAAACCAAATTGCAAGAAACAAATAGTCATATCACCTCGAATTAAAATGCATACCAATCTTCACGAAAACGAATCCTCCTAGAAAAAACAAGTGCCTTAAACCACAAAGGCGGTGTCTGATTGGTTTGAGATTGGCTCAAAAGTACCAGGAGGTCTCAGGTTCAAATCCAAGGAGGAATAAAAAAATCCCCTTGTGGCCACGGAGGTTCAAATACGGTGACTCCGGGCTATCTGCAAAGCAGGTGGTCGCCCTGGGATTAGTCGACTCGCATAGCGGGTTGGATATCCAGGTTAATCAAAAAAAATAATTGCCTTATACAATACCCTCCATTTCTCAAGTAGTTGAATAAACGTCAAAAAAACAAATAATTGGACATTGATGCACCCGGAGGACGATCAACAATGGTTTCACTTGTTTTGAATTTTGATTGGGATGGGCCATAATGTTTTTGTGCATTAACAGTATTGGGCTATTTATTCTTATGTGAAGTTGATGGGCTTACAATTAAACATTGGACTTGTACTAGAAAATAGAGTAAATTACAATTTTGGTCCTCCTTCACTATTAACTTTCGTCTCTATTTTAAACTAATTATAGTTTTGGTCATTGTAGTTTTTATTTTATTTCAGTTTTGGTCCTTTTGATTGTCGTTTTATTTCGGATTCGGTCTATTTCGTTAATTTTGTTTAAAAAATCAGTTAAGGTATTTTGGTGTTTTTACTTTTGTTTTTGTTTTATTATATCATTTTGTCTTTTTTTATTTTTTAAATTAACTTTTTTATTATTTTGTTTTATTATATTATTTTTTACAATCTTATGCATCCTAACCAAACTTCACCCATCTTCCTCTTTCGTACAAACTCCACGGAAGAACCATTTCCGATTATTGTCTCCGATTGGTGCCTGATTGGTTTGAGCTTGGCTTTAAAGGTCAAAAGTATCAGGAGGTCCCAGGTTCAAATCCAAGAAAGAATAAAAATCTTCTTGTGACCGCGGAGGTTCAAATGCGGTGACTCTAGACTATCTGCAAAACAGGTGGTCGTCCTGGGATTAGTCGGCTCGTATAACAGGTTGAATATCCAGATTAATAAAAAAAAAAACCTAAACACACGATCATGTTGCATCAAAACCATCAGCAATCTAATTTTGCATGTTGAAATTTGAAAAGTTTGACTCACGAAAATGAGGAGTTAAAGTTGAGAAACCGTAAGCAGATGGTTATGTTGAAATCATTGTCTCATGAATTTAATAGTAAATAAATAATGGTAATGATTCCATTCTTGTTACTAGGACCCTAACCTCGGAGAATCTAGCACATGGTTTTTTTTTTTTTTTTTTTTTTTCTTCTTTTTGATGTGGGTGAATTTCGGTGGCCAACGACCTGCTGATTTTGGCCCCCAACACCAAAATAAAAGGCCCAACACCAAAATAAAAGGCCCCCAACTATGATAAACTTCATACTTTTAATTGGTTCAATCTTACACTTTCTGGCACTCAATAAACAACAACTCAACTCAATACCTACCTACTTCTCCTTAGAACTCAACTCAAACCTAATGTTTTAACTATTTAACGAGCAATGTGCTTACTTGTTTTAAGTGTAAACTGTATAGAATATACATATATATAGAGGCCCATTCTAGGAAGAACTGATTAGTTTGTGGTAACCGTGAGATCCAATCTCAACCATAAATCAATAGATAAACTAGGAAATTTATAATTTTGGTAATTTTTAATTAAAATTTTAATGCAAGGACATTTTAGGTATATTCTCTCATCTCTCCTCTTTTCTCTCTCTGTCCTCGTCTTCCGGCCTCCGGCCACTGTCCTCCAATGATACTACAGTGTGATACTCAAGTATATACAAGATGCATTATGATACCAATGTGTTACATACCCGATCGACCACACGAACGACCTCAGTGTGATACACAAGCACATATAAGATGCATTGTGATACCATTGTGCTATCACCGGAAGACGGTGGCCGGAGGACGATGGCCGGAGGACAGGAGACCGAGACAGAGAGACATAGAGAGAAGAGAGAAGATAGGAGAGAAAATATCTAAAATGTCCTTACATTAAAATTTTAATTAAAAATTACCAAAATTATAAATTTCCTAATTTATCTATTGATTTGTGGTTGAGATTGGATCTCACGGTTACCACAAACTAATTAGTTCTTTTTTTATTAGGCCCCTATATATATACATATATACATAGACTTGGGATCATGTGAGACCAATGGTTTTTTGTGAGACCCGTAAAACCAATTCTCAACCCTTGGATTAGATCTACAATTTGAAAATCTAAACATTAATAAACGCCACGAGACTTCTCAATAATTACAAAATTGCCATCGTGCAATTTAGATCATTAGATCATTAATTTATAAAGTTGATCAATGAACATAAATTGGTATTACGGGTCTCATAAAAAACCTTTGGTCTCACGTGACCCAACCCTATATACTATTTTATATATATATATATATATATATATATATATATATGTATATATATATAATAGTATAATGTGTCAGTTTAACGAAAATAGTAAAAATATTAACTGAAAATCGAACATAATAAGTTATCTTTATTCTGTTAATAGAAACGTTTAAGCCGATAATGAAAACCCAAAACCTTTTTTGGTTTGGACGAATTGTTCGGTTTCGAAATTTTTCAGCATTCCTAAGCATGCCCCAAACCATAATAGTTTCTGGATGCGCCACTACTTTTGTTTTTGACAAATTTTTAAGATCTATTTGAGTTCTTCCTTGTTATCGTTTGTTTCTGATTAAAAGGCAGTATAGATCTTCTATCTCCATCTGATATCGCTAGATCTAGTGGTCTTTTATACGATCAGTCTCCTTTATTTCTGAAAGAACATCAAATCTTTTTAGATCTGATGGTCATTCTGGTTTTGAGATATAACTATTTTTAAGGAGCATTTTTTGTTCATCTATCTCTAAATAACATCAGCCAATCCTAGTTGATCTTGTGGTTGGTTATTTGGAGAAGGTTGTCTCATATCTTTCCTATCGCTTTAGTTTTTTGGTGATATTCTGATCAATCTGTTTTAGGTGTGGTTTTTAAGATCCTAATCTGAAGTAGATCTGGTCTTGAAGCAAATCATTTGATCTTTATAGATCGTGTGATTCTGTTTTTGGATCTTTTCTAGATCTGTTTTTTGTTCAGGTGTGGTCATGCTTTATTTTCTTTTATTATCTTTAATCTTGGTTGTGTTTGTATTTGTTTCAGCTGTTGTTCTGGTTAAAGGCTTTGTATGTTTTCCTTGTCTCCGTTGTTAAGCCTGGTGTGTATTTGTTGTTGTTTTTTGTTTCCTTTCTTTGTTTCTTTTGGTTGTGTAAGAGTGTCTAAGTAGTGGCTTGGCCTAGCAGCTTAGAGTGTTTTAGGAATCCTGCCTTATACTGCTCAATGGTATTTTTTTTTCTGTTTGTCTCGTTGTTATTTTCAGTATGCCAGCCACTAAGGTTATTACTTCACGTAGTGGCACTGAGCAGTCTCAGATTGCCAAACTTGACTTTGTGATCATTTGTACTTGCGTCCAAGTGACATTAGTGGGGCATTCATTTTGAATCTCAAGTTAAGTGGACCTGAAAATTATAAAGTTTGGTCTTATGCTATGATTTTGGCTCTTGAAACTAAAAATAAGTTGGGTTTTATTGATGGAACATGTACTAGACCTACTACTGATGTTGTTTTTATTAAACAATGGGACAGATATGATGTAACTATGTTGTTTTGTCATAGATTTTGAATTCTATGATTGAAGAGTTATTTTTGGGACAAAGTTTCTCTAAAATTGCTTCTGAGGTTTGGTTGGAATTAAAAGCAATATATGACAAAGCAGATGGTTCGGTGTTACGTTCAATCTACATCAAAAAATCAATTCATTATGTCAAAATGGATCTCCTGTTTTTGACTATTATCATAGACTAAACTCTCTTTGGAAGCAGTTTGATGCATTGGTAAAATTACCAACATGTACATGTAATGCTTCACATGAATTCTCTAAACATGATCAAGTTTTAAAATTCATGCAATTTTTAATGGGATTAGATGATGTTTATCTACCCACTAGGAGCAGTATTTTAACTACTGAACCTTTAACTTTTGTAAAAATTGTCTTTTCTCTTATATGTCGGGAAGAATCTCATTGTGGAGTCTCTGGCGCTACATCTAGTAAGACTCAGAGCTCTGCCTTTCTTAGTAAAATTGCTGAAAACAAAATAAAGAATTTAAGGCCTTCAAATTTGGTATGTAAACATTGTGATGGTACCGGTCACACCATAGAGAGGTGTTTTAAACTCATTGGGTTCCCAAAAGATTTCCAAAAAAACCTTTAAATCAAAATTTTAAAACACCTTCTAGCAATGTCAACTCATTTGAGAGTTCAAGCTGTAATCTATCCTCTTCTATGTCTCTAACTGAGGAACAAGTAACTTTTGGCTTTACTTGACCAGCACAGTACTGTTACAGATGGCCTTTTTGTTAATATGGCAGGTATGTCAGCTCATGTCACACCCATCCGCGGCGGAAACACGAGATGTAACAGCTAAAGGGTTTTACAGCACAAGGTAGAAGACAACACCAACCATAGTAAAAAAAAAAATTCAAAGGTTTACAATGTCACAAAATTACAACTTTTCAAAAGGGAAATAACATGTTGACAATGTAAAAAAAAAAACGATATGCTGCCACATGATGTCTTCCTATATGCCAACCTTATTGAAGAACACCTGAAAAGCATGTCGAAGAAGGAGGTCAACTACTGAAATAGTTGGTGAGCTCACAGGTTTTTAAAATAAAAAGTAAGAGTTTAACTCATAAAACGCTTTAATCCGCATCATGGATAAGTAACCGGTAGTTTGTAACGCACAAGGTAAATTGTATGCTTAAATGTTAAAGCCACGAGCCCACTACCAAACCTAATGACAGCACCCCGCGACTACATGTTATATCGCCAACATGAGTATTATTATTCTCACGTCCTACCTCAACGGTGAAATAAATCCACATGTGTAAGACTTTTGTATAATTCTCAGGTCGTACCTCAGCGGTGAAATAAATCCACATGTGTAAGACCCGTTTTGGTAATATGCACTTCTAACTCGTCAGTCAAAAGTGGGGTTGTCAAACCAAATAGCGCTATCCATAATTACCAACGGTTCATATAATGAATTAATTGGTAGTGTAAAGGGAAAACAGGGATTTAAGAGCGATAGCAAAAGAAAACTCAGGCAACTAACACAAGCATACATACCAAAGTGCAATAGCAATAAGAATAATTTAACAATTCGCGTTTAATAAAACAACCGGTACATAGTATTAGTAGCATGCTTTTCCCCCAAAAATGTGAAAATAGTAAAAAGGGGGCTGTGAAAACTCACCTGTTCAGCAAAAGATTCTAGAGTTGTTGTACGGTTGCACAATTGTCCGGTTCTAGGTCCTTCCTATGGAAGTGAAACACACTATCAGATTTAGGTTCAACTCTTAGGGCTAAGGTATTGCTTAGCTCATCATATCTTATAAAATCCTTATGTGATACATATTAGTTTTAAGTATTAATTTGTGATGATGATTAAATGCAAAATTTATTGATTTATATGATGCTTTAAGAAAATCTATAACTTACACGTTTTATTCTTTAATATTATAAAAAATCTATATTTTCCTTGAACAAGAGTTTTCCATTTTTCTACTGGCAGAAACTTAAGTTCACATATGAGCATAATAAGTTATTTTCTCGATTTATTTGATCAACCAAATTTTTATATGTTTTATTTTAATGTCTTAGGGAAAGTTTGACATAAATAACACCATTTTTAGAGGTGATTAGGTATTTTAATCATTATACTCAAGTATAAGTGTCATAGTTATCAAGGCAGCCTGCACACTCTTTTTGCCACATCTGTTTGGAAGGTCAAATCTTAATATTTTTCAGATATTCCAATTGGGTTTTAAAATTAACTCAAATATCTATCTTCCAGAAAAAAGAATCATCATTTATGATTACGTTTGGAGGGAGTTATGGTCATTTTAAGACACATGTCCAAATCTGTCAGATTCTGATTGCATGCACACCCAACTTAGTTTGAGTGTTTGAGACCTCAAATCTCAATATTTTTGAGTGAAACCACTTTCGTTCGAAAGATAATCCAAAAGAATAATTTCCAGATGAAGAATAAAGTATTTTAGTGAAATATTAAGAGAGTTATAACCGATTAAAATAGAGTTTTGACTCTAACAGATCGTCTCTTGCACTCTTAAATTAATACGAGTGGTTGAGAGGTCAAATCTCCGAGGTTTTACATGAAACCACTTGGGTCTGAAAAATAACTCAATGAACAAGGCTCCAGAAGAATAATCAAGTCATTTGACTAAGTATTTTTCAAGATATGATCGAATGAAGTTCATGCATGAAATCTGCCGGAAACCAAAAATTCTTAACTCATGGAAAATGAGTGTTTTGGCTCTTCATTTTCACTTATAAATTTGATTCTTCTTTTATACACTTATTTATCATCATTGTACCATATATTTTTGGATTAAAATCATCCTTTAACTTTTATGATTACATGTATGAACTCAAACATCTCAGATTATAGAAAAATCTACATGCATGACATCAAAACTTTGTTTTCTTGAGTTCTAGTTGTATGGATCATAGATTATCATCATGTGCTTGACATTAAACATGTCATTGGTGATTAATCTACCATTTAAAGACTCATGAATGTATTGTATTTCAGAAATAAAAAGATTGATGAAGAAAAAGTAGAAGAAATTGCAAGAAAACGAAGGGAATGAAAGAGAACACGAGAGTGATGAACTTACCCAAACTAGAGATGATGTCTGCCTTCAAAAGTCTTCACAAAAACCAAATTTTTGTGATGTTTTTAGGCTGAATTCAGCCACAAAGGATAGAGAAGAGAGAGAAGTTTGGTTCATGAGATAACAAGGGAGAAAGGGAAATGATTTTGAAGTCTTATGGGGTATTTAAAGGGGTCTAGAGGTTTAAAAGGGAATATGGACGGCCAAAGAGGGGAGAGAGAGGGAAAAGAGGTGTGGTGTTGGGTAGTGTGTGTGATGATGAGATTTTTATAAAAATTTAAAAAGGTAGGTGAGTAATTAATATTTTTTTTTGTATTTTTATTTAAATAAATATTAGATGAAATAATTTATCTAGTTTCAAAGACTTTTTTTTATATATACCAAACATACATATAAAAATGAGAGATGTTACTTGAATTGGCATTTTATGAAGTAATTAAGCAATTCACTCTCCTAAGCACAAAATAGGCAAAATTTCTAAAAACATTTTAGTGGAATCATGACTTACCTTCTAATTTCAAAATTCAACATGTGACGAGTCTATTCTTGCTATTATGAGATGCTTAAGTCTAGAACTGAACTGAATTTATTTTGTCAGATGTCACAGCTCATTTGAGAGTTCAAGCTGTAATTGATCCTCCTCGATCTGATTTGATTGTTGATTCTGGGGCAAACCAGCATATGGCATCATTTATTTCTAGTCTTGAACAAGTTATGGATATTTCAGATTTAAATATAAAAGTTAATCATCCCAATGGTACAGAGGCTACAGTAAACAAGATTGGTAATTTAAAATTAACCAATAATGGTACTTTGTTTGATGTCTCAGTTGTCCCAGATTTTAATGTAAATTTGTTGTTTGTTCACAAGTTAACTTGTGACAATAAAGTTTTTTTTTGTTTTGATGAGTCAAGATGTTATGGTCAAGATTCTTATCAAAAGAAAATATTGGGACTGGTAGCGAGGTAGGTGGTCTTTATTTCTTTGATGGTGAGGGTGAGTCCATTAGTTCCAATGCTTCTTTAACTTGTTTTGTTTCACGTAAATTATGGCATAGTAGACTTGGACATCCTGCTGGCCCTGTGATGAGTGTTTTAAAAGAAAGACTTAAAGTAGGGAGTGAAACTATATCTCCATGTGAGGTTTTCCATAAGGCAAAACAATCTCAAACTGAGTTTGATCTAAGTGAACACAAGTCAAAAGTGTTAGGTAAATTAGTTCATCTTGATTTGTGGGGTCCTTACAAAGTTAGTAGTAAAGATGGTTTTAAATATTTCCTTACTATTGTTGATGATTTTTCTAGGTCTGTGTGGGTTTATCTCTTAAAAGGAAAAAAAAAAGATGAAGTTTATGAAAACATAGTTAGTTTTTGTAACTTACAGCAGATCCAGTTTGGTAAAATTGTAAAAATCTTTCATAGTGACAATGGATCTGAGTTTGTAAGTAACAAACTAATAGAATGTTTTAAGTCTTATGGTATTGTTCATCAGACTTCGTGTATTTATATTCCCCAACGAAATGGGGTTGTAGAATGGAAACATAGACATCTTCTTAACGTGGCAAGGGGTTTAATGTTTCAGGGAGGGGTTCCTTTAATCATGTGGACTGGGTATATTCTTACGCTACATATCTTATAAACAGGACTCGCTCATCTATTTTAAACGGTAAATGCCCTTATCAGTTAGTCCATGGGTTTGTTCTTGTTCTCACTCATCTAAGAAATTTTGGTTGTTTGTGCTTTGTTGTGAAACCTAATGTATCGGATAAATTTGGTTCTAGAGCCGAAAAATGTGTTCTTCTTGGTTATTCAAATTCAAAAAATGTTTAGGTTCTATAGCCTTGATTCAAAACAAATTTTGGTTTCTAGAGATGTAAAGTTTTACAAAAATGTTTTTCCTTTTAAGATGAGTGATGATAAATATGGCTCAAACTCAGAAAATTTAAACTTGTTGAATTTCTTTGACATAGTTTTTATTCCTACTAATAACTCTTCTGATCCATTGCCCATTGATGATAATACAGATACGCCTTCAATTAGGATTCTAGTCAAATTAGTGGCCATGGTTCCCTTGGTAGCCAGAATAGAGTTCCCAGTCTATCGGCCCTGAGTAGCTCTGACTTGGCTGCAAGGGACCATAGTGCTGTTAATAGTGAGGTTTCTGAAAATAGAGTTGGAAGTGATACCCGTGTTACAAGTCCCTCCTGAGGACGTTTTTCCTAATAATACTATTAATACACCAACTAATTATGTTAAGAAATCGAGTAAAATTTCTAGTTTGCCTCGAAAATTTGATGACTATGTTGTAGAAGGCAAAGTCAAGTTGGTTTGGAGAACACGTCAACGTGATGATAAATCCAGTTACTTGGGAGACTTCATAAAGTCATGTTCTACTGTTAGTGAGGTGATGTGGAGATTTGTGGGATAAAATATTCCCCCATTTGTACCATTAAAATATTGTGTCCTGATCAAGGAGTAAAACAAGTGGTGAGGAAAGTATTTAAGCACAAGTGGAAAGAGAAACACCAAAAAAAGTTGGTGATAACGGTCTGATTTGAAGAGCATACTGATGTGCTCTAACAAATTCGACCATTCCTAAAGAAGTTACCACACGAACAACAATAACACGACAACCTACTCCATTGGAGTAGGGCAAGTTTAATCATGACCCTTTAGCTCCAAACTTTCTTCTTTATTTTCATTTATTTGAGTATGGAAAAAATCTTTTATTTTAGAATTCTTTTTGCAAGTCAAGTAAGTTGTTCTTGTTATCTTAAATGTGTTCATAGCCCCAATAAATTACTAGTTTTTTTACCATCCTTTAACCTACTTTGTTTTTTGCTAGAACTAGCCACTCTATTTTTTGGGACACAATTTAATCTAAACTTGCTCTAAAAATCTAGGAAAGGATATAGGCCATTTGTTCTTTTCATCATAGTCATTTGACAACCTTGCTCTCAATAATTCATCCAAAAAAAAAACGTTGTTTCAAATGAGTTTGGAGAGGGATATCCAAAAAGGCCAAAAGATCAACACAAAATGAGCAAACCTCTAAATAAATGCCTTGTTATGGATTTATCAAAAGCACTAAAAATGTCCCATAAGGACAAAGTGTATATTGTCAACAAAAGAGCAAAAATGCTAAAAAGTGAGAAATTCTAATGTTGAAGCAAACATGAGATAAAAGGCTTGGTAGAAAAAAAAATTATGCCAAATGAGAACCACTACTACAAAAGTCCTATTGATCCTTGAATGAGCAAGTTTTTGACCTAACAAAAAGGAATGTGGGGCTAGCATATGGTTTATACAAGTTGTTAATATAGGTATGTGTTCACGTATGAATTATGAAAGGCTATGGATGGCATGAAGGATAGAACAACTTTACTTAGATATGCACTTATTGATATGACTTTCATTTTCCTTAAAGTGAGTTATTTTTAGTTGTCTTTTGGTTGCTTGTGGACAAACAACAGTTTTAGATTAGGGGTGTGACATGCACTAATTATTTAGTGCTTAAACACTCTTTTCTAATATTTTAGATAATATATTTTTCATTCATATCCCAACATTGAATCACTTTATTCCCTTATTTTCCACTTCTTTGTTTAGGGAGTAGAGCAAATGATTTATCTGTTTTTACTCTATAGTAGGCTAATGTGAAATTATTTAGGCCATATTGAAGTTGGTTGATACTGATGGACTGCTACAGCATGACCTATGAATGGAGCTATCAAGGATAGAGAGCTAGAAGTTACATGACATGACAAGAGTTGACTTTTTGAAAGACATTTCCAGTTGTATTTATTTTAAATGGCTGGAAATTAGTTGCCTAAACATTGTATAATTAGACTTTTAACTTTTTGTTTTATTGTACTTTTAACTACTTTAACTCTAATTTTGTGTTAATTGTCTATTTTCCCTCACCTATATTTTAGTATAAGTAAAGATGTTGGGGTTAGTATTTTGATCATCCCTTCAATATCTCAAGTAGTTATCTTACTATTTGTAGTAGTTTCTCTCTCTCTCTCTCTCTAGAAATCTAAGCAACCTTTTGGTGTAAAAGTCTTTTCCAAGTTTTTTTAATTGCTCTTTATTTCTTGCAATTTAATTTTGGTCATTTATTTATTACGCTTTATTGTTATTTACTTTCCGTCATTTATTTATTACGTTTTCCGCTCTTTACATTCCGTTATTTATTTTTATGTCATTACTGCAATTTATATTTCTTGCAATTTTCTTTCCGTTATGAGTAGCTAAATTTCTTAGCTCGGATGTATGACGGGAATGGTGAATTTATAAATCAAAATAAGGTAGATCCTTTTATGTAACAACAATGTTTCATTATTTTATTTCAAGTTTTATAAAACTAATGACACTTCTCGACGAGTTGATCACTAAAAAGTCTTAAAGTGTCATGGACTCTAAGTTGAGCCATTGATTGCATGTCAATTTGGATGATATGGAAAGTAGACTTGAGAGAGTTGCTAACAAAGATATTTGTTATTCGTATTTTCTAAATTGTTAATTATCGACAGATGATCACTTTGAAGTGTTAAAGTGGAATGGACTCAGAGATAAGCCATTCAGAACACGTCAACTTGAATGATATAAGAATCTACTCAAGAGAGTGATTTTTAACAAAAAGATTTGTTATTCATATATTTTGAGGACACTATTTGACATTTTCACTGGTCCGAATACCTCATAGAGATATGTGTTGAAAGCTATAAAATCGGTGCAATGGTGAAGTCCGAGATGAATACCCTCAAAATAAATGGTGAAAATAGTTGTTACTAATTGTATGTTGTAGCAATTTGTCAGCATAGTTTCATGACGTAACATTTTGACAGCATTGGTCCACTGTAAATAGTATTTACATCTCACTCAGAGTCTTACACCCTGGCTTTCTGTTACTATCTGTTATTTCATGTTAATTTTAGTTGTGTTAACTCAGATCTCATCAAAGTCTTCAAATTCGTCATCTGAAATTAGTCTTTCAATTTGATATCTTGTAACTTAAGATACATACCTTTGTGTGCCAATTTCTACTACAACATTGTACTTTTAATTTTAATATTTTTATCATTTAGACATTATAAATTTAATCAAATATGTTTACTAAAAATTATAATATCAGAAATTAAACATTATTACAAAAGATCATTATTTCACGAATAAAAAATATTCATAAAAAACCATTCATTTATTAAGTTTATCGTAAATATCATGGTTTACTTTGTAATACCAAAAACTAAACAAGTGAAATATCTTTTCAAATAAAACTTAACTTGTTTACATTCGTCTAACAATAATAGTTAATCAAATAGAACTGCCTGAAGATGCGTAGAGGCTTTGCTTAATAATTTGGGTTTGCGTAGAGGCGCTTTTCTTTCTTGTAAAAAGATTTATCGCAATCTCAATGGGAATGAGTATTGTAGTGGTGGTTTGGTGTTTTTTTAAATTTTTTATTAAAAATAAATTAATATAATATATATATATATATATATATATACTATATTATAAAGCATTTGGCTAAAACTCTTAAAAACTCTTAAAACTCTTAAATCCGTTCATCCCTAAACAATTTCATCCCTATCTGATTTCATCCCATAACTGAATTCGTGTAACTAACTGCARATAAACACAATTAAATACAGGATAAACATCTCATTTTAAATATAAAAAATCTAAAATATAATTAGGATAATCATTGAGTTCTAACAAAATACTTAATTATTATCTTT